>NC_135778.1:23390234-23445398 GCF_028453695.1 Augochlora pura | reverse complement strand
TTGGCAATAATTTTCTGTTTATCTCTTATTTTACAGGATAACACACCGTGCACTTGAAAACCGTTTAGGCAAGTTGCAAACAGATTATAAAGCTAACGGTGTAGACAAATTTATCATCAGCGAAATATTGACACATCTGCACCTCGATTGAAGTTCTTGATTAAGGCTCTGTATTTACCGTTGTGAGTTGCATTATCATAATAATATTCCTGCGTTTGTTAGGAAAGCGCAGTGTATTAGAATGAAAAAGATGAACTAAAACTAGAGTATATATATACACGTAACGCAGTTAGATCAAACTTGGAATTTCAATCCTATGTTGAAAATAATATATTATTGATAAATGGTTCTTACAAAGAGATAAAAATATGTATCTTGTTATATCACATACTTCAGTACACACAGATTAATATTTCCCTATTGCGTATTAGTCAAGCAAAGTCCATTTTAGACATATTAATGTATGTAAATTTAAAAATTACTTTATCGAATACACGAAAGAAATATTTGAAAAAAACATTTAACACAATCCGACAATTCGTATTTTTACGAATTTTCAGTGAGACGATTTTATAATAAGTGACACCGGTATGCATACTAATTGGTATACAATGAGTCACATTCAATTGACAGTTCTGGTCATAAAGAGCATAGAAAAGTATGTAGAATATATTATGCACTTACCTAACAGCAAGCGTTATTTAAATTGTGATTTTCCCGTGCGCGATCTCTATATCGATAATACATCTACACCACCTGACGCCTGGTGTAGTGTGATTGGGATCCACTTATGCACCGGGTCTAGTGAATGCTACGTGTCAGTGAATACAGTGAAGTGTCAGTGTTTCAGGCAGTGATATCAGGAATGAATCGGCCCGTTAGTCGATGAGTCGAAAATTTCGACAAATCGATTAGATTACCGTTATGGCTTGAAGTTAGGTTAAAGTTAAAAACTCCCCACGCGGAAAGTAAACAAACTTAGAACGATTATGATATCTTTAACTTTTGCGAATATGCATCATAATTGCGAATGGAATATATAATCAATAATATTTCATGCTCTACTTTTATTTGTATTATTATTCTGTAATTGTCACTACAAACAGTACTGGGTAAAATAAAGACCAGTTATTGAAATGTAATCTTAAAAACTCACCTGTTTCTTATTGTAAATACTATAGAAATTTGTATTTTCTTATAACTTGATATAGCAGTGGCTTATTAAATCAGCTAAATTGATTACTTTTTACACAAGTATTTAAAATCAAATAATATGATACCTTATTTAATTTAGAAATTGCGCAAACTTGTAAAAGCAACATTGATTGAAAAATTGCATTAAGAATCAGTAAATACCTTTTGAAAATTGTCCTAGGAGCTTTTAGACTCGAATGGTGCCACGAGCTCGGCCGATTAGAAACTGATTGGTCATCAACTACACCTTACTGCGTGTGTCGGTTCAGGAAACCATGCGTCGATAAGATTATTTGAGAAATTCTGGATAAGTGATCGCATGTTCCAACTATGTGAATCAGTATAAATATACGCAGAACCTTGAAAATCGTTCTATTTCAACAAAACTCTTTGCAGTGATTACGTTTCTTCTACGGTATTTATTGTATTACAGTCTTCAGTTCCTAACATTGTTACGCTCATGCTTTTTCAAAATATCTTGCATCAAGGCTTATACCGCGGAACGCTCTGTTCTTGTCGCAACATTTATTGTTATTGGGATCTTTCTGACAAAGATCACAGTCGCATGTCGGCTGACGTGGTTCTTGAGGACCATATTTGGGTGGACAAGGTGGAAGCTTTGGTTCCGTTTCACAGCAGCAGGGTGCACAAGGATCCTACGAATATTTTCCAGTCGAAGTATTCATACATTTACGGAAAAGTACAACAGTTATATATAGCGTATAACTGCGTTGTAAGCGTCTCATAAACTATTCGTTCCGCCCACGTTCCTTACTTTTAACTCCTACTTTTGCCATAGCATAACTCAACTTGGTTTCACTTTGTTCCAAAGTTAGGATTTGTATAGTTCTAGTCATTACTGTCACGAAATCGTCAAATACATTCAATATGCAAAGATTAAAATAACAAAGAGAAATGTGTTATGTTGATATAAGGTTATTCACCTGCATTTTAATAAAGCAACATGATTTGTTGGAGTCAGGACAAATCTGACTGGGAACAGCGTATGTTGATCTCTTCCCTGAGGGATCTCGGTATCCACCGATTCCAGATTCTGCTTCTGCAGAGCCTTCTGCAGAGCCATCTGCATAGCCCTCTGCAGAGCCTTTTCCTTCTCCTTGAGCTCCTCCTTCACCTGTTCCTTCACCTGTTCCTTCACCTATTCCTTCTCCACTTCTTTCAGCTACCCTTGCTGCTTCTTCCTCTTCCATTTTTTTCCGTTTTGAAGGACATGCTGATGGCTTACTTTGACTAACATTCCAAGTATTCCAATAGGATTCAACGACTAAAAAATAATAAATTATGAATAAATTTTCAGATAATGATTATGTCAGTTTTACTGGAAAAATAGGATTTTATTTACATTGATTGAAAATTTTATTTAACACAGATTGACATGGACCATCGGACATAATTATGTAGAGAAATATTTAGATTTTAAATTATTGAATGTGTTTCTGATGTCAGAAGATTAATTGTTAATTCGACATTTTGAGCACAATTGGTGACAGTTATTGAATTTCAAAATTATTGAAAGTTAATGAATTTTGAAAGCCATATTTTTTCGTAAACGAAAATCAAAATAATTGAGTGCTATACCAAAGGCGAAATTCCGATTGGAATGTTCATACTGCAAAATTGAATGAACTCAATATCAAAATATAAAATTTACTAATGTAAATTATGGATATTTATTTTTTTACTCATGTTCTAGGTGTCAGATTAAAGTATTACAATTCTAAATGTATAGTCGACTTACTATTAAAATATAAATGCGATGCAGATTTAAATATTAATTCTATAACCACTTCATGATATTCGAACATGTGTACGCCTGCGCAGAAACATAATCAGTTTGCTTGCTATAGTTTCGTTTATAGATATGTGTTTACCCTATGACTTACAAAAAATCAAAAAATGTCACCAGCGCTTCCTGGCGTTATAAAGTATAACTTATAATTTATGATTAATTTACTAACCTCGAAACTTGTTAGAGGTGTTCAGATTCTGTCTTCGAATATATATATATATATATATATATTTATGTATGTTTACGATTAAATAGTTATGTTACATACAAATATTAACATGAATAATTTACATTTTTGATATAAGTTTAGAGAAGTACATTGTAAATAATATTTATAACCAAGTAAACACTTGTTTGCTATAAATCGAGCAATAAAGGATGGATTTTTATACAGTAGCGTTAGATCTGGAAACAGAAATGTATTGCACGATACATTTATTTACAAATGTGCAAAACTCCAATGAAATACGTTCTAAAGTTATGAACGGTGAGCTTTGTTGTTCTGTTATAAAAGCAGCACTTATAGCAGATCCATTTCAAATAGCGGTGGCTGCAAACAAAGCTGTGGTTAATGAAAAGATGAAGCAACTCACCACAAAAAACTTATACACAGAACTTTTATTCAATTTATCAATCTCGAAGAACATATCACGTTCTTTATTAGAATTTGGTATTCATGACCGTGATAAAAATATATTGATAGCCCTGATACATAAAAAAGATGAAGGAGTAACAATGTCAAAAACAATTATGGATACTGTGA
Organism: Augochlora pura; assembly: GCF_028453695.1. Classification (NCBI taxonomy): domain Eukaryota; kingdom Metazoa; phylum Arthropoda; class Insecta; order Hymenoptera; family Halictidae; genus Augochlora; species Augochlora pura. The sequence continues at coordinate 23,441,631 of NC_135778.1, read as the reverse complement.
AAGGAGAGGTAACACCAATTTCAAGATTGTCAGAATATTCAGATCACAGTTTAATTAAAAAAACATACAAAATTGATAAAGATGAACTAGATGTTTCTAATTTAAGTGACTCAGTCGTGTCCAGAATTAGTTGTAAAGATTTTATATTGCTAAGATAAGGTAAACATGAATGAAATTATGATGTATCATTGGATAAATTAAAAATATTGTACTTCCAAATTAATTTGTCTATAATATTCTTGTAAGCCCGGGGAACATGTGTTGAAATAAATATTATTGGATAAATTAAAAATATTGTACTTCCAAATTAATTTGTCTATAATATGGCAATAAAAGTTTATTTTAAATTTGGTAATAAATATAGTTCATTGTAATTGAAATTTCTGCAGATTTTCTTTAATCGTATAATATTATAGTGTCATCATTATTTGTCAAATCAAACAAATTTCATTTTTTATATTTTATTTATTATTCTCAGAATGTAAGGTTTATAATAACTTAAAAACTATGATTCTTCGATTGCTACAAGTATCTTATACTGAATACCTTATTCTAGTAGATTGACATTGTAAGTGTTATAATTTACAATATTCTTATAATTTATTTTGGGGATGAGCAACTGTTATATTTTGCATTTCTATATAACTCGTAAATGATTGCATATCAGAGGATTGTAATACAGCGGAAAATTGGAGAATACACTTCAGTGAAAAATATTTTTTTGTTCTTTTATTCACTCATAAATAAGGCCAAAGATACATAGAAAACAATTGTTACATCCACAAGGACAGATTATGTGTCAAATCCTGTAGAATTAAAGTAGCAACTTATGGATAACACCCTTAAATGCATACAGAAGCAATATTGTATTGACAATTTGTTACGTATACTTTGGCAAACCACACATTTCGCATATTACACGTTTTACATCATTGAGATAAGTGCAGAAAGAACAAGTCCAAAGTATTTCCTCTGGATCTAGATTTGCAGGTGGATCTATACCATCTCTAATTCCACTTGTACCCACAGACGATGAAGAGGACATTCTTGAGCTACTATTAGACGATGTTTGAGTTGGATTCATTGTCGGCATCGCAGTCGAGAAAAGTTCTTTCACTGTTGCCCAATGGTCTGAACATGCCCATTCAATTGCTTTCTCCCTGTCCTTATCACGAATTGCTTCTAACAGTGGCATCATATGATCCTAAAATCAAAGTATACGATTTATATCACCTACAAGCTTACCTAAGAAACATACATATAAACAATGTAACACCTTTATTAGAAATACGTCCGTGGTTGCAAGGAAAAGTAGCAAGTGAAAGTCTGAAGTTGCTTCTAGAAATTGATCATGAGTAAATTGTTGCATATATGATTCAAGTAAATGGAAATTTTGAACTTGTCCATCGACGAACCTATGATTGAAAGTTCACATTAACAAGATTTGTACCAGAGAGAGCAATCAACTAATTTTTACTAGACACATACCTATTTTCAATAGGGAATGGAGTGATGTTGTCGTTAACATGGAAAGTGTATTGTGGAGTGAGTGGTGTTGATGCAGGTATATCTACCAATAAATACTCTACGGGCAGTGGTCTTCCTAGTCTTGAGACTTCATTTCCATATGAGTCTTTTTCCTGGTAACAAAAGGTGAAGATCGTACAATAATCTTATAACAAAATTGGGAGTCCAGATATATCTGAACATTCTGATTTCTAGGGTTACTCTAATTTACTCTTGATGAAAATTTAGTTCAAAAATCTTTTTGCAACATCATTCAGAATAAATTAAACTCATTTTTCTCAAAATAGCGGAAATATTTTCTTATTAACTGGGATTATTCTGGATGATGTCGCGAAAAATATTCAAGAGTCCAAAATAAGAGTCATCCTAGTGTATATATTTAAAACATATTAAAATCCGCGCTCTAACAGCTGAATATGTACGGCCCTGGCAGGTGACGTTCCAGCAATATGATTGGCGACTCATAGCGGATTTAACCATGTTCATGAAAAGGATCATAAAGGCAAGTCCGTAATGTCGGTGTTCGCAATTGTTAGTGGAATACATGAGTAGAACCGAAAATGTCGAAGATCAGAGAATTTCAGATATATTAAAAATTTACTGTAAATTAGAAATTATATTTAAAATTTCATTAAAAATTCAATACAGATTACTAGATTTACTACAAATTTATCAACAATTTAATAGCTCAAAATTTGCTTCATTTCTTACTTTCTGTGTAATATCTGGATCAATTAAAACGCACGCATTTTACTCTGTCTTGTAATTTCGCGCGCAATTTTCACCAGAAAGATACTACGGGTATGGAAATTTTCTGTCGTATTTTTGCCTGGACCAATGAAAGGGTGGCTCCAAGGGTAAGCCAACGCATGAGAAGCCCCAACAATCGTCGACAGTACTAATCTCGATGGTAGGGGAACGAGAGCAATGGAGAGAGGAGGAGAGGAAGAGAGACTCGGTTGGCCTGGTGGGGGCCAGCATACGGGACGAGGAGAGGAGAGCAACAGCGTAAGCGACTAGCGCGCGCTGTGGTGTGTGTCGGTCGGTCGGTCGGTCGGTCGTCGCCGCCATGCTAGTGGTTAGTTTAGTGAACCAAACATTATGATGTGGCAAAACGTTCGCACGAGCTAAGACTGAAGTAACGCCGCGTTACCGGCGCGTCGTCGTTATGTTATTCATAATAACTCACGACGTTTAATAACCGTAAACACGTAACGTGAAAAGTACAAAAGGGCTTGGTAAAAGCATCGCGGCGACAGCGGCGACGAGAACGTCGGAGGTGCTCGATTCCTGCGTACGGAACCGCACAACACTACGTCAATCCCCGATGTAAATGAAACGCGAATCGTAGATACGAGTAAACGTTACGGAATAATCCTTCGTCACAGTACACGTTGGGAGTGACGAGTGCCAACGATCAGCCTCCATCGCGCGGCAAGGAGACTATCACAAATCGTATACACGGTACGAAAGTATTTACGGTTCTACAATCGAATCGAAAGCCAGGGGAAAAGAGCGAAAGAGAGAGGGAGGGGAGAGAAAGAGCATGAAAGAGTGAGATAGTCAGGAAAAGAACGAGAAAATGTATGTATGCGTCTTTCTAAGTGAGCCCACGTTCGCGTATGCGTTCTCGTGTGCGTGATAAGGAAAATTATACGTATATCCGCGTGTGTATGTGAGCATGATCGCGTGTATGAGTGCGCGCGTGCATGTGAGACGAAAAGAAAAGCAGTGTGAGTGTCATGTATATATGTATACATATATATGTCGTGTATGAAGTGAAACGCTGAACAGGGAGAGGGAGAGAGAGAACGAACGAAGAGTAAAGACTGACAGACGGGAGCGAGAGAACGGTAGAGAAAGAAAAAGCAAATGTGTACGGGGCTAAGTCTGGGACGATGGTAGAAGTAAGAAACAACCACGATATTCTCGCAAAATTTCCCTAATGTGTTCCATAGTTCGCTAGTCGTTTTTCAATTGAACGCGGACTTGTCACGGCCTGTGTCGACAGTGTAATATCACGTAGGGAACACGCCGATAACTAGTGAGAATCCATACCGATAAAGCACTCGTACATTATTGCTGTGTCCGAGATAGTTTTGCAAGGAAATGTGTGCAGTTAGTGCGTCCACCTTCTTTCGCCAGTCTTTACCGTCGAGTGCCTTTTCACCGAGAAAATGGTAAATTCCAAAACTTCGACCATTCGACCCTGTTAGGTTTTGGCGGGATATTGTACGCATGCGCGGTCCTGTATGAAATGTCATTTTTTCATGTTTCTTCGGGACTAGCCAAATTGTTGCATAATTATATCCGACGCTGCCGTGGTTTTGCCGATATGTAGCGGATAAACGAAGCTAACCTCTGCGAACGGGTTTCGTGCAGTGGAAAGAAACGGTGCCGTGATATAACCTGAACCGTGTGTTGTATACAATAGACGCAGCCTTAGCACCGAACAGAAAAAAAGCGAAGTAAACGGACCACGAACATAAACGAAATCATAGAGGATTTCGGTCATTCTTTGTTTTCCGGGTCTCGCGTCGTCATTTAGCTGGAGACAATTGTTCGCGTTCTATTTTCGCTGTCGATAGACTCGTTCGAAAGAATCATTTCCGTTTTACGATCAACCGTATTGCGTCGATCGGAATAAGTGACATCTCGAATCCTTGTGAAGTAAAATACGTATGTATCGTTAATTGAATAAACACACGTGGTGTACATTAAAACGCAGCTCTCGTCGTTCGCAATGAAACGCAAACGCGAGTTCTATTAATTTATGATTGGGATTTTTGTGTTCGATAGAATTACAGCGAACGGAAGAAAAAGCAAAAACAAAAACCGTTCGTACGTCACGCCACTTGTAGTTTCTCTTGGAAATATATCGAGCATGACCTTTACACTATTTTTCTAAATAATACGATACGGAAATTCCTCGAAACGTCCGTACTTTCTATTGAATTCAGAGAATACTTTTACAATAAACTTGTGTGTGTGAACGTGTCGGAATAAGTAGAGTTTTTTTTTCTTTCTAATCTTTTTTTTCAACAGTTTTCATGGCTTGGCTACATTTCAGATGCTGGATCCGAGCGTACTAACGGATTTAGAGGAACTGACGCTGTGCAGTTACTGCAAGCAGAAGTATAACGACGCCGAACAATGCCCGAAGTACCTTAGTTGCAAACACTACTTCTGCCTGCGGTGCATAGAGCACAATTTATTAAAGGGACGCGAGTTGTTCTGCGCGCACTGTTGGAAGAGGACGGAGTTAGGCGACCAAGGGCCGGACGCATTGCCGACCCATTCTCCTCTCCTTGCCCTGGCCAACAATCTATCGCACTTAATGATAACGACGAATAACACGTGCGGGAAGACCAACGACAAGGAGAGAAAGGTACATACCGGCCCGGAGACACCGAGCGAACACTAAAATGGTTGCATTAGGGACGAAATTTCGGGTTCGTCGGCCAGTTGCTCATACGTAAATGGTAAAGAACGCCATGCGGCTGTGAAGCCGTATAGAGACAGGTTCTAATAGTAATAGGATTATATGTTATATGTCTGCGATAGTTTCTTCTCAAGATCTACAGTGATTTTCCGTTGACGCGTTCTGGCAAAAGATGGTTAAATCAATGACGGTAATGCTTTTTGCAGAGTGAGAATTGTCACACGCATGGAATGCCCTTGGCGCTATGGTGCGCGACATGCTGTACAGCGCTCTGTAGGGCGTGCGCGACTCCACAGGAGCACCCGGGTCATCAGATCAAATCGCAAATCGATGCCAAAGAACAACTCATATCCGACGTAAATATCAGAGAAGAAGCTGGCAAAAGGCAACGTCACCTAAGAGGACCAGTGTGCGCGAACACTGATCGGTTGTTTTTGTTCCCGCAGGTTCAATTGGAATTAGTTGCTATGGGGAAGCTGTCAACCGAGATTCAAAGACTGGCGATGCAACAACGGGAATTCTTAATAAAAGTGTTGGAGGCATGCGTGACGCTGAAGACGCACGTCGAGACGGACCTGCAGAATGGCTGGAGCCACTTTCCCGAGATCACGGATGCGCGCGAAACACTTGGGAAAGCGAAAGCTAGTTTGCAGATGATTGAGAGCCCCAGTGACGTATACAGCCTGCACTCGCAGCTAATCATCGAGAAACAAAGATTACAGTCCAAGTACCAAGAGATGATGTTGCAGTGCCAGCTGGACGACTTGATAGGCAATTCCGGGGTGGTTTTCGATTTCGCACTGCTGAAGCAGGCGCTGGCCGGGATCCACTCTGGGGAACCGATAGTCTCCCAAGGAGCTAGCAACGGAGGGCGATTGCCGAATCACCTGACAGCTTCGCAGAATCCGATATTGTTCCTGGCAAATTATTGTATGTCGCAGCTATACTCGAGGCATGTGGTCAGCAAACAGCATATGCAGAACGGTTCGATAGAGTACCATTCGAGCATGATGCAACCACAACCAGCTCCGCCGGGATCCGTTCACGTGCACCAAGGCCCGCCACCGTCAGCTACCCCACAGCAACTTCTAATCCCACCTGGCTCACCGTCCGTCAAACCTGTTCCGCCCGCACCGCCGAACACGATGCTACACCCGCAACAATCGACCTTTATACCGGAAGGAGTCGGCACTGGTGGCGGAGGCCTGGTTACCGTCCATTCATCCTCTCAACCACCGTCCAGTGGAATTGCGGCGTCACTCCGAGGCCCTTCAAACCCCTATCCTCTCTACTATTTTAACATCGAAGTGAACGGATCGCCTCACGGCCGGATCGTGATAGAAGTGAGACCGGACGCGGCGCCTAAAATGGCGAAGAATTTCAGTGTGCTAGCAACGGGCGAGGTGGGGGTTGGTTATAAGGGCTGTGCGATCTTTCAGTGCTGGGAGGGTGAGTCCGTGATCACCGGAGACTTCGAATTGAACAACGGCCGCGGTGGAAGAAGCATATTCGAGGACGGTTACTTTATGCCGGACGACACCAAGTTCCCGGCAGTCAGGGGAGCGGTGGGAATGCGTAGAACGCAGAAGCGACATGACAACCTCGGCATGGTAGGATCGCAGTTTCGTATCATACTGCAGGAGATGCGCGGATTTACGGGGATCTTCGGCCATGTCGTGGAAGGATTGGAGCTGGTCGAAAAGATATCAACGTTCGGCGATCAAACCGGAAAACCTACGAAGAATATTGTAATCACGAAGTGCGGTAAATTGTAACGACAACGCTGTCGAAGTTAGTATACACCGAACGGCGCATCCGGCGTCCGTATACTTCACGTTACCCCGTTTTAGATCACTGAAAACTCGACGAGCCGCGACGGAGTGTCACCTTGGGGAACCCCGTTCGCGTTCCTAGGGGCCAAGGGGCGCAGCGTATGCGAATAACAAACAGTCCTCTATACATATGCGATATATCCGGAACGACGATACGATAATTAAAAACGCTGGAAGCCGTCGCGGCCTCGAAACAACCTCTAAATGGTAAAAGAATCGCGAAGATGCTCCGGTATGAGTCACACAATTTAATTAACTATTAACAATAGTAATTCTAAAGATGTTGAATCTATTTTTAAAACGTGGACGCATAAGAGAAGAAAGAAGAAATAAAGATCCATATTTTGCTATTGATTGGGAATCAAAATGATTCTGTATCTACAATAACGACGATGATCGATGATGAAACAAAAAAAATACGTACCTCAAGATCGATCGTGATATCGATACGACTTCTAGCTGTACAACAATTTGTTTTAGAAGAAGTTCGACATTTATTTTCGCTATCGGCGTATTGCTACGTATAGTTGATAAAGGGTAAAAATGATCCCGCAGGAATTTCAAAAATTCCCTGTCGGAGACAAGCAAAACAAAACGACAAAAAAAAGATAAAATATTGAAAATATTATGGCGCTGCTGCTCCGCTGACGCTGATAAAATGGTGTTTTAGGTTGTAGCTAGTGAAAGAAACGAACACACGCCAGAAACAGATGAAACAGGAAATCGAACACGCGTATTCACAATAAACACGTACACACCGACACGCGTAGTATTGCGGATATTTCCGGAACGAACTTGTATGTGCTTACACACGTGTATTCATACATTTGTAAAAACGGGAAAAAACACGAACACAGAGGCGGGAGCTTTTTTTTTGTTTTATAACCGAGAAAATAAAAAGCGCGCGCGACTTCGTAAAAGTCCAACAAATCGTGATTCCACATACATACATATTTAAGTATATGTATGTATAAATTTATATATACGCAGGTCGTTTAAAAGTTTAAACGAACGGTACGTAGGTGCGTGAAAATAAAGGGCCAATTCCGTGTTTCGTCCGATCAACGATCACGTATCGTTCCGTTCTAGGGGGTGGGGAATTAAAAACAAACGGATAAGCAAGAAACAAATATACACAAACACACGCATACATACAGACACACATTTAAGAGAGAGCTAAAAGGGAACGAGCGAGTTACGCGAAACGACACGAAACGAAGCTAAACGCGGCGAGTCGGAGGAACAAAACAAAGTACGAAGAGAAACATTGTTCCCGTCGAGCGACTCGCGAGAGCATACGCTCCTCCCTTTTCGTTCTTTGCTGGTCTCGTAGGCCGTCGCGAATTTAATTGTATTTAAAATTAGATCTCAACATGAAAATGTATGCAAGGGCCTAACTACTACTATTGTAGATCGTAAGCCTCTCGTCGTCTAATCGGTGAAAAAAAAAGAAATTAAACCGGAAACGAACTACGGATAATATAAAAATGAAGGCGAAAAAACTATAAGCGGATGTATATTAAACGAAAATCATTCCTCGATGCTGTATATCGAAGCACTACGATGTAATGTAAAATGCGTTATGTACTACTCGTCTGAATCCTCGTAAATCCCATCGTTATGTATCATAATCGTCGTATGATGTTGCTCTCGGTACGTGTGCAGACGGTCGAATCGTCTCGAGAGGAGAGTGTTAAATTTATGGTGTTTTCTGTAAAACCGGCGAGCGCGTAGACGAAATAACAGAAAACAACAGAATATTGTGTAACGTAAACGGAAAGCAAAGCGTAAACGCACTCTCCACACGTATTCGTAGGTTAACAAAAAAATGCAAAGAAACAAAAAAATAATTGCACGCCCTCGACGTCGCGGATATGCCTTTTTCGAAGAAAGCCTCATTCGATGTTGAACTTGAAAGTTTTAACACTTGTTAATTAGCTGGTAAATATCGCGGGTTCTGCGGCCCCCGAGAGAGCGTGCGAGAGAGAGAGCGAGTTCTGGGCCGCATTACACCGATAAACGTAAACAATCGCCGTTTAGAGTGTAATAATTGCGTAATACGTATGTCGAGTCGAATAATTGAGGGTGGGGGGTTGTGGTCGGGGCACTTGAACGAATTTCTCTCGTTTTCTTTTTTTTCTTTGAACGAGGTCATGTGAAAAACACAGAAAGCTGAATGACCATGTTAGTCGTCGGGAATGTTGAAACTTTCGAATTCTAGACGCGGTTGTATCTTCGAAAGGATTGTAAAAATGAAAGAGACGATATGCCTGTTTACCGAGCGAAGCTAGAAAAACCCACCTGTATACACACAATAACCACGCGCGCGCGTATATACTACATATATTTTTATGAACGTGATGAGGTAACAACGCATAACTTGTAATATCGACTCAAACAACTGACGGTTTACCTTGCCCCTCGCGTTCGAATTAAACGGTTGAGCGGCTACCACTTTCGATAAGTTTTCATTTCCTTTGAATTTTCCGTCTTTCTTTTTTTTTATTATTATAATTTCGCACTCTCAACCTCTCACACCCTCCTTTCTACCTTTCGTTTCCTTTGATTTTTCCTCTCTCTCTCATTCATCCCCTTTCCCACGTAAGTTAAGGCGTTAATCATCATTACACATGGAAAATTGAGATCATTTTGTTTGAAGCCTACGGAACTGCATTTTCGTAGTGCACACGCTTAAACAGTTTTATTATTTCATTATACATGTACGAAACGAAGTTCGTTGCCCAATTTAAATGTACTTTTAATCAATCGATTTTTTGGGTTATAAATTGTTTCTCTTTCACTCATGTGTACAGTTAATATGTATACCTTGGTCACCACCTTCCTTCTAGTGTCTTAAGTAAGTCGGTAACATATTGCTTTGTTTTCGTCTCAAGTGATTTATATTCAAACATAATGTGCAATTACAGGACGAGTGTCTCTGATTACGTTGTATTCGATTGAACGAAGCAAAAATTTTACTAAATATATAGCGAAATAAGCAATGGTACTCACCTTGTAGAAGACATCCGGAACATACTGTTTGTCGGTGGATTCAATTACATAGCCCAATTCTGGCGCATCTTTTGTAGGAACCAAACAACCATCCCGTACTAACGCCATGCATTGATTTGATACTTGATAACCTTCCATGTGAACTTGATTTTTATCGTCTCCTATAAGCAACAAATTATTCACAATTTACATAAACATTGCTTTCTTCTCATCATTGAACGAGATATAACTTAATCTAAGTGACTTACCAGTTACGCAAACGGTAACGAACTTTGAACCAAAATAGTTGTTGGGTGAGAAACGACAGGGATTCGGATACTGATTTTGGAAGTGTCCAGCCATAATGCACTCTTGAGCAGACAAAAAATGACTTTCTACGTTTCGAACGTGTTTTACCTGAATAAATTAAACTAACGACATTAATCAAGGGAATAACTAACGCTGTTGGGAGAGAAGAAATTTCAATCACTGGGAGCAAATTTACCGTTCCTTTCTTGATATCGTCAGCTATCAAGTCCGTAAAAATCCACCCAACCTTTTTTAAATTAAGTAATTGAGCCAACTTATCCACTAGCGCCGTTTTCTCATCTGGTAGAAGTCGTATAGAGTCTTCCGCACTTTCCTGAAATGCAAAACGATCAATTCATTTGTGTATTTAATGGTAAAAAAGTAGTTTTTACTCTATCAAGATAAATTCAGTGATAAATATGGTGACGCAGACTAATCATGTCTGATTAATATTAAACTATTTCACCATGTTGGACTTACTTGGGGTGGCTCATAAATAGCCGCAACAACGGCCCTAATTCCTAATGGTACATCTGTATGATGTTCGTATCTCCCGTACAGATAGCCAATACGTTGATGACCAGTATCGCGCCAGTAATTGAGAAAGCGTTCAACCAATGTTGGATTTTCAAACATAACGTTATCGATGTGCCGATACGTTTGACGATTCAGCGTGATCGAATTTGGCTGACATTTACTACAAATACCTCGTGGCCAAGGAGGATGGTCTTTGCAGCCAGTCTTTACACGACAGCTTATATCATCTAATTGTATAAACTTCCCTCTGCAAGCAATTTAAAAGTTACATTCAAAGTACAGCACAAAATACGAAGATGAACTTACCTGTCAACACCGGCAGTGAGTTTTCTGAGATATGAATGGAAAGACAGATGTTTTATGTTTTGCTCTTTGAGATAAGACTCATCAAAAGGTTCTAAGGGAGAACAATTAATACAACATCCATTTCCACCGTGTCTGCATCTGTTGAAAACAAAATTGTTTGTTTAGAAGAAATATTAACAATACGGAGGAAAAGAATGAATTCCATTACTTCAGAATTGATTTCTATCACGTAATTGATAATTGAAATTATAAATAGATAACATTGTTTACTATTTGTGTTTACTTACAGCTTTTCATCCCGTTTTCTCTGTATTTTACCATCCATTTTCCATAGTTGTTCATCAACTTCATCTTCAACTATATTTGTTACAGATTTGAAAGCATTGGTGTTTCGATTTTTAGATGCAGCCACCTTTATTGGTCCTATTTCTGATGAAACATGAAGTCATTAGATGAGTGTGTTGAACAGAAAGATATATTAAATGAAAAGACTGAATTAGAACCTTGAAGTGGATCATCACATGCACTACTCGTAGATGGAGTGTTCCATATCTGTTTACCATTAATGGGAAGCATGTATAACATTTCTCCATGGTTAAGTCCTATTTCACACACTTTTCTATGTAAAGAAGGTATAATTTCATGTTTATGATTTCGATCTGTGTAAAGTACAAAGGTGGGAGTTTTCAATTCGAATGCCACGAAAATCTGCAATCAAAGGAAATTAGTAAAAATCTTATACTATCAGGTAAGAAGAAACACAATAAGCCAGTTACGAACATTTTGAAACAATTTAGTAATTGAACTAGATGGATCTATATCTATACGTTTTGTTCCCTCTGAAGACTGCACTCGCAGAGTCTGTAAATGAATAAATGTTTTATATTACTACATAATAATAAATTCTTATAATATTTAATCCTGTAGCATTTATAATAATAACAAATTTGCATAAATCAACATATATTGTTATCTTGCACGTGTATATAAAAATAAACAATTATAAATAATTTGTGGGATAAATGAAAGCTAATTTTTTTTAATTTAATTGCTTTGTATGATTAAATGACACATGGAATACTACATGAAAATAGCAAGCAATGATATATCTAAAATATTTATGTATTCCCGAAATTGTTTTATGTATATTGAAAATATAATTTTGGGTCTGGTAGAATTCTAAATAAAAAACAAAGAAACAAGACCCACTTGAACTCGTGTCTGGGAACTTTTGGTTACATCAATGTCACCGCGTGAAATGCAAAAGTTTCGGCATTCACTGTCGGGAACCCGGAATTTTCTGAATGAAATCGAGTTTGGCATCGGCCGCGTATAGCACACGAATTAATTGGCAAGCACCGGTCGTTTAGCGACAGATAACTTACGATTTGCTTGGATTTTGACATTTCGCCGGTGTCGATGAAGCATCAGCTGTTCAACTCGCCGTTTTGCTTGCCTGCTCGTAACGTGGCGCCGCCGAAATCCCTAGTGCCCGCCAGAAAATTGTCGAGTCAACGTCTAGTATTCTAACCTCTCCTCTGTATTTAACGGGTACCGAACGACAACGTTCAAGCGACAATCACTTCTCACCAAAGTTCTCCTAAGACGAATCACTGCCTCTTGTAAACCACGTCGTCAATCCGCTGAAAAACGTCTGAAGGGAGCTGTGATCTCTCGATATATTAACCAGCGTAACTGTACCAAGGTTTTAGTCGTCGCCGATCAACAAACACGAATAGAATACAACCGATCGCACACCATCCTATCGTCGTTATCGAGCACCGAATTCGTAAGTAAACGTATGATTACGAATACAACGCGAATAAGTACGTGTTTACAATGAAGAAGGTTGTCACTCGTTTTTCGATGGCTATACGTGTGTTTGCACCCTTTTTCCCCCACGCGAACGAACGCGAGCAGCGCGATCGCCAGTTATTAATTTTTCAGCGGTAGAAGGAAGACACGGGTTTGCCGCCGGCTGTCCAACCATTTGATTTTATAATACTGTTTGATGCATGCCTTTTTTCCCAGATTCGGCGAACGGTCCTGCAACAGTTTCTGCACTTGTTTTGAATCACTCCGTACGCGGCTGACCGAAACTCGTCTCGTCACTCGGAACCATTTCGTGTCGTCCGATTGGCCCTCTTGCGTTTATTTTTTCAGCAGTTTCGCTCAGGCGGATTCCTTTCGAATGTCAAAGAACGGCACGCAATTCAATTGACGTTGGTTAACGAGTGATCTATCCTAAACTATTACCAAAACGCGAAATACAGAGACTGCAAGTACGTTCGCGGATTGTTCGAGCTCGTAAATTGCCGTTCGGTCGTAACCACTGCTGCGATACTTAACAATTACCAGGTGATCGCCTTCGTTTATAAATAAAATTACTATTTTGAAGCAATTATGAATAGGAAGACACTGTAGCACGCCGAGACGAGGTTTAGGGAATGTGACGAAGCTTCTACAACAGATATTGCAATCATTTTCTGACTCGTCAGCGGGTTATCCATGTGTGTAGGTAAATAAACAGAAATACAATAAAAACGGTCTTTAACCTTTAAATCACAGAAATGCTTACTTAATTGCTTACTTAATCTCAATTTTACATGGATAATTCGTTTTTCCTTGGATAGTTTTATTTATTTATAAGCTGTTACTTCTTATTTGGATGTTTTTATTAGTTTTGTTGAGAAACTGAAGTACAGATTGTTCTCTATATTTTTGAGTCCAGTAGTTTTTGATTCAATTAAATTACATTTGACTACGGAGTTGCAGGGAGTGGAAGAAAGATAAATGGCGGAAAGTACGTAGTGAGAAGGACTTAAAAAAGTGTTCGTAAAAAGTTACAAGTCATCTGCTTTGTTTACTATTAGGATTGCATATACTGTAGGAAATATATTTAATTAATGATGCGTTTACTATTTTAAGGTTTTACTTGCTAGAGTAATTTATATTGTGTCTCGTTCCGTTCATTCTATATGTAACGTTATTTATTTTTATATTCATGTTTCATTTGTTGATTAACAAATGAACTGTTGAATTATTAATATTTTTAAAAGAGAAGACAGTGTACTAAAATCTAATCAATTCTTTTGCTATTTTATTGCATTTCTAATGGAATTACAAATACCAAGATGAGCTAAAATATTTGCTGTAATGTATTAATGACATAAATATAGGAAAATGATAGATTAGTTATAATATATTGTTTATAAGTTCTCATAAGAGATATTATATTTCATAATACATATATACATATATATATGTATATGTATAGCAATTAAATATCGATTAATATAAATATATAATAAATATATAAAATAATTTAATATAAATAACATAGTATAATATATAATTACAACTAACTAATGAAATGTTTAAATGATAGCTTACTGCAAGAAAGTCGACAATTATGGAGAATCTGGTAAAGCTAATAAATAAATCAATATGAATTTAGTTGTTGTATCAATTTATTTATAACAAACACATCGAAAATCGTTGAAAAAGGTGATGATAACATTTGGGACTTTACTTGAAAAAATGGTATTTACTCGATCTACCATACTGTTTAATATCTTTATTAAGAAAAGATTGGCAGATTAACAACAGTTTAGTTTATAATTTAACAACTATTTATTAGAAGAATCTAACAGGCCCAATTTTGAAGTTTAGGTGAACATTAACAAAACATCAACTCTTATAACTTGTAAAAAGCAAGCATATTGTTTTCATAATGCTTTCCGTTTGAATTTAGTTATCCACGAATTCTTAGAAAATTTTACAATGTTTTTTACGAGGTTTACGAAGTCGCGTAAACTTGGCCCAATATTTTTCACTAAGGTATACTTGTTACGGTGCTGAAACGTTTGATTTTACGGCAAGGTGTCACTGGATTTTTTCAATTCCATGTGCCGGTAGTTGGAGGCCTGCGCACGATGACCCTCTTACCTCTTTAACGATCTTTCCTGGCCAGCAGAACGACTACCGCGCCGTATCTCCTCGCACTGGTCCCTGACTGCGGCGAGGATTTCGCCGCGATCAGTTGCACCCGCTAGTCATAGAGGTCTACGTGTGACCTTCTCCATCGTCTTCGTCTTCATCTCTATCCCGCATCCTCGTGCAGTTGCGTCCCCGCGCGGTCGTTCTACGCGCAGTTGCTCTTTGTGTTATTGTTCGTTTCGTTATCCTCTTTCCAGTGGTCCTAGGATGAACTTCCAGATCCTGGACGACTTCGACTCGGCCTAGTGTCCAGTCAGCCTAACTTCCAGCCAGCTTAGCTTCCAGTCAACCTAGCTTCCAGTTCAACAAGCAGTCACGCCTCAGTCTATCTTTAATTTTGAAGCTGCCTAATTTCGTCCTTTGCTGGATCCACGAAGTTGCGTAAGTGTACCACGTTTGTCTTGTCCTCTAGATCTGTGCGCAGGAACTTCCTGATTAACGCGGGAAGAGTCATGTCGACTTGGCGGCACGCAGTGTGGTCTGGCAAACAATAATTTATGGCCAAAATTCAATTTCTTTGGTTTTATGTTTAAACCAAATCGTTTCTCCTACATATGGTCGATTAAATCTTATATAATTCTATGATTATATTAAGATTAAAATTAATTGTCGCAATTACTCGTTGCAAAATATCATAGTGCAAGTTTTTGTTGTACTCTTATGCATCTAAGCACTTATATTTCATTTGCACACGTATGTTAAAAGCATTTTTCAGCTGACGTAGGAAGAATGTTAGGTTTTTAACCATTTGAACTTTAACAAGACTTATAACAAGACTTTMACRATGAATGTTTSWAMATGTWYAATKYMKRASYTTYCGTATACGRAARSTYMKRMATTRWACRTWYTGAAACATTCWTCGTKAAAGTCTCTAAGCTGATCTTTTTATGTCTGCAGAGTTCGCATAAAACTGCAGTGCTTCTCTCTCAACAATGCGTACAAACAACTATTTGCTTCGTTCGTCGCAMTACGTCATCATCTCTGCGATAAACGCATAACGACCTTGCCTACCTTCAAGAATCGCCTACAGTTTATCCAACCGCTACGATCAGCGTATCTAGAGTGTTCTAGACAACGCGCTTCGCGGTAGATGYTAAACCGGGGAGGCAGATTGCCTGCGTATGACGGTGTGTCGTCAACGGCACAGTACTGCTGATTCATTGAGTGATATAATGATGTTGTTGGAACGCGAATAGGTCGCTCCATCTGATGCGAGACGGTAAAAGCCAGGCTCACAACAGTGAGTCCGTACGTTTGATCCAACGAGGATCTACCGCGTCGCCAAGTTTCTATCGAGCTTAGTGATCTTTAATCAGCCGACAACTGCCAGTCGCATTGAATATCATTAATTGCCTTTGTATTATTATTTCGGATCCCGAAGGACCCTCGGTTCTCTCGCGTTCTCGTCCGGCCACGACGGGCCATCGGGTCTAGTCGGGTCGACCCGGTGTATTTGCGTCCCCGACTCGTTCCATCCATCAGGTCCGACATAAACGGAGTTAGGCGACCTCTTGCCACACGCGAAATAGCAGCGAGCAATATTCTCTGGCAGTTTCGGAATTTCTGGCCGGAGACCTCCTTGCCGGGTTTTCTGCGTCCACGTCGAGGAACCGGAAGGATCGCCGATCAACGACACCCCGAAGACAGCCAATCGGTAACATTCCGGCGGGTTTGAATGTTTACGCGGGAAATCGCGGCAACGTGGACGGTTCTTTTAATTTTTACCATTCGGTTTTGAGCCGTTTTAGGTTGTTCACAGGATTTGTTGATGCTCGACGTACTGAGCTGTGCTGTTGTTCGTTCGGATGTTAATAACCGGTTCTCTGTCAATGTGTTCTAACGAGGCAACTGCTCGCTAGTATCATTGAACTTCTTGGTTTGCTGCGTTTGGCGCGATTCCTCAGTTTGTAATTGATTGTATCTCCGCGGCTGTGTGCCGAAATTTATTTCACATTGTTCCGTTGACGTGAAGTATGTGCTACTTTCGTTCGGTGTATGCATTACTAATTCGGCTATAGGCAGTTAGGGAATGAATGGTTCGATTATGTTTCGGTGTGAGTGGAAAGTATCGTGAATTTGCTGTGAGAATGGTTTAAATCGTCGCTCGGTTGAAATTTAAAAGACGTTTGCAACTTCGTATAAATCGCGCGGTTATGACGAAAATTGTTGTCGGTTGAGGCAGAAAGATTAAAGGATTTTAAGGATGTTAATGTATTATTTTTAAGATTTTTAGGAATTGGTGGAGGCAATTTTTATTTTAAATAAAGTTCTTGATAGCAAGTATATTAATTTGAAATGTTTTATATCAGGTTATGTATGTAATAGTTTAAACAAAATAGTTAAAGTAGGAACACTTTTTAATCGCTAGTAAAACTCTTAAATAATTTGAATGCCGTCTCTGCTTTATTTATCAGTATATCTTTTTTTGTGTTTAGGTAAACAAGATGGAGAATGAAGATGATAGCAGTGTTATGGTCGAGCTATACATATATGACCTGTCAAAGGGCATAGCTGCCAAAATGTCCAGGACTGTCATAGGTGAGTGAAACATTTATTTAAAATAGCTTTCATTATTCAGTTATCCAGTTTTTAACAATTAAATTGTTTGTTGATGAGATTGTTTGTATACAGTAGATAAAGGTCAATTGTGGTAAAATGACAAGCAATAATTCAGAATTCGTTGTAAATATTTTATAAATTGCTAATAGAATGAGAATAAATTGAAATCGTAATTTTTAAATAATTGAACAATATCTAATAAAATTTGTGCGTTGTCAGCGTATCGCTCTATCGGAAAGTTGTTCAAACATATTTTGAATGTTCATATTATTATTAAAAAATATACCATTGGATGTGAGAGATTCTACAGAATCATTTTACGTAAGAATTGTTCGTATGCCTTTCACGATTACGATGGAAGTTACAGTACATTTACGTGTTCTAATGTCGACGATGTCATTAAAAAATACATCGTTAGACTTCAGAGACACTGCAGAATAGTTCTAGATAAGAGTTCTTTACCTAACTTTTACAGTCGCGGTAGGAAAAACTCTTAAACTTGGAAATGTTTTCAGTGTCACATGGAAACCTATAAAGAACTCTTTGAAAAATGTAACGAGACTCTAAACGGAGTTGAGAATTTTACGAATTTTTTAAAGTTTAAATTCGCACGAAATCGCCAGTAGGTATATCATTGCGAAATAAATATTGCGTAGTAGTGCGAATGCGACGATTCACGTTTGTTGGAAATTGTTCGTAATAAATTGTACGTGCGCGATACAAGAATGAATATGTACGGAATTAATTTTAGCTATGACAATGCAAGAAACGACAAGTGTTTTTGCGTTGGATGTCCCGCGTATTTAAATGGCCAACTCCGTATTCTTCTGCCTGAAATCCGCGGCACGTTATTTAAAGCATCCGTTGCTGCGACTCCATTTGAGACACGCGAATGCGCGAGGTAAACAGCAACAACAAGGTATTTTTAAGCACTGAATAACGGTATCGATATACTCGAACCGGCTCATCGAAAAAATGATCAAAAAGTCATAGGATTTGTTGCGTTCCCCGAACAATTGGACGCGGCGACGCGTCGCAGTGGTTCGAACCGTTTTGGTCGACCGCCATTGCGACGCTTCTTTATTGTCAGCACGACGATCTTAGTTGGACGAATCCGAATTATTACAGCGTGTTTTATAAATTAAAATGTTTGCAGTACTTCTCGCGGAATAGAATAAGATTCCAAATTTTTCTACTACGTGTTACGTAAAAGAATCAGAATTTTTAATTTTATAGAGCGTTTGCCATATTATTGAAGTGCATTTTGCGCAATGAAGTGAAATTCCAAATTATTATTTTGCATTTCATACGATAAAATGAAAATTCAAGTTATTGTAGTGAATTGTGTATAATAAAGACAATATTAATTATTACTAATTGAACCTCGGGAGAATTTACAGAAGCCGGTATAAACAATTATAGTAATATTTACAGTATTATAAATTATCCACTGTTTTCAATATTATAAGTATAATTATAATGACATAATAAAAACAAAATCAATTGTACTAATAACATAATTAAACAGTATGTATAATGTTATAGATACAGTAATAATATAAATAATTGAGTATGGACTTTCCAATAAAATTTAATGCAAGAATCTACGTTCATAATAAATTTTAATAGATAGTTTTTAAAGTAGTAGTATAATATTTTGAAAATTATTATTTAAAGTAATTATTCCTAGATAAATTAGTCCTAGTTTTATTTAAATGTTAATTAAGTCGTTGCAGGTTGACTGTACTAATTGTATTCCACGCTCGCTGGTGAATCCAGTTTATTTTTCTTTCGTGCCATTAACCTGTCAGTATTTCAATCTGTTGTTCAGACGAAAGCGATTCAACTTCTTGCCAACCGAATAATTGTACAAGTATAATTACACATTTCTAATTGTACAAGATGACTCAGCATATTAAGTTGCTCCGCATCTTTAGTTTCATTGATGACGTAGTGTCGAGATCGGTAATGTGGAACACCTGATCCCAAAAATTTGCCAAAAGTGAAAACTTGATTAGATATTATAGTTGTATGTACTATGATTAGAACACTTAAAAATATTCCCCTAATCGAGTACGGTTAAACGAATGCTTATTAATTTAAGCAATTACAATTTAATGAATTATAATTCGCGCAAATGTTTTATTATATATGTATCTTCCAAAAATAATTATAAGTTATTATAAGTATAAATAATTAAAGCGAAACATATATTTTTATTCAATGTCGATCATATTTGCCAAAATGATTACAATTAAAGATAGAGTCCATTAAGCAAACAATTGTAACTTCAAGAAATTCTCGAATGGAAAATGGAAAATTAATTAAGATCTTATCGATAATTATATCTTATAATTATATCTTACAATTATATCTTTAAAACGATGCTTCCTTTAGTTATAATCGTTCCTATAAGCACGAGAGTCGAAATAAATCGAAACGAGAATCTGTTTAAGTAATAACTAATAATAATTTTGACGTCAGCAGACTGCTAAAAATCAAACTGACTTTCCTGAATCGAGAGAAATCGAAGAGCACCTGTTTAGGATATTTGGCAATACCTGCCAAGCTGTACGGCCGTTTTGGCCCGGAGCAATTTAAATATAAACACTTCCGAAAAGGGAGTGAATCACAAGAAAAGGGCAGCGTTACGCAAGCGTTGCTCGTTGACGTTACTAAATATATCACTAGGTCATTGAAAAATAAATCGCTGATTGCTGTTTGTGCATTATCACGCAAATGAAATATCTAGCGATTATAGTGCAGCTGTAAAGATTCCAGAAAATTAGATAATCAAAATGTAATAGCAGTCTTGTTGAAGCAAAGTAGAAGAAAATATTACTAAATATATTTCTCGAATGTTGAACAATGAATGTTTATAATATACTTGTAATAGCATAACACAATATTTAAATCTTAGAAATTCTACGAAATCAGATATTTCAAATATAATGCCTCAATTATTACCTTAGTATTACTTAGTATTACTTAGTATTACTTTAATGTTACATACTTGACAATTCCACAATTCTTTTCCATATGATATAATGAAAGAAACGCTGGTATGTAACTATTGGATAATTTTTTTAACGAAATTCGAAGGAAATTCTACACTAAAACTGTACTATGGTTCTTCTAAACGGTTTTTTAACTCGTTGTCTGTATATTTCCATGAATTATTGTTGCTCTGCTTCTGGGTTTAGCTTGATAGCCGTTTTATACATTTCACGGGAAACATCAGTTATTCTTGTGGTGTCTGTTAACAAAGGAGCTTGGATTAACACGAAATTATTTGATACATTGCAAGTTTTTAAGAAATCTAAATCCAGACGTTTAAGTCGGAGATTTCTTTCAGCGCTCTCCAAGTCTTACGTGCGAGCACACTTCTCGAAATCAGTGCACTTTATAATATTTCGGTGTGCACGTAACCTGCAGTTTTCACGTCATGTGCATTTTTATGCAATTCTTCACTGTCAAAGCTTTCTGAAGCTTCATATTTTTGATATCTTATATATAGATGATCGAATTATATAATAAGAATTATACAGTTTTTTTGTAACGACAAAATTGTATATAAATATGCCTAACAAATATATAATAATAAATTTATAATATAATATTATACGAAAATGTTAATAGAAACGGATATTAGAATTTGTAAGATAATTTATCTATACATATTTGAACTTTTAAAACATACATCATGCAAGGACAATTGAAAGTCACCACGAAACTACAGATTTAATTGAAATTCTTGTTTTACAAGAGCGAGAACCGATGGAAAGTATCATTCGCCAACTGATAGATCGCACATTACAAGAAGAAAATAAAAATGCTCTTGAATTCCGTTAATCTATAAATCATCTTTCGTTTAAGAATCAGTGCATCCTGTAGATGTTATAAATGTTAAGAACAGGTATAAAATTGGAAAATTTGAATGAAATCGGACGATATAGATGAAAGTCGATGATATACGTGTGGAAAATCGTGGGTCGTCCGAAACGTTTGGCGAAAATTCATGCCGATATGTGAATGCGGAAGCGATGATTGGGAGAAAGGAACCATTTCGAACAGAGATTCCACGTAAACGTTGTAACGCAGAACGTCGAAACAGACGCACGCAGCTCGCCAAAGGCTTGTCCATGTCTCCACGAGGCGTTTTACGTCATGCTCATCCAAGGTTCGTTCGCCACTCGCGAAGTAAGTCGCCATGCTGCAGATCTATTTTTGCAAGCGCTTCTTGTAATTGTTACCCCCGCCACGTATTCCGCGCTGCACGCGGATTTGCTTGCGGATTGGTAGCAGATTATTTGCTGTTATTCAGACCTTTGATTATTTGCTTGGGAGCATAGGTGGATCAACGTGTGGTTGCTTCTGTTATGGCGAAACATACAAGTTTATCGCTTTTGAGGCAACCCTTGCCAATTAAACCGGAGTCGCTCGTTACTCGACTAAAGTTTTCTTATTGATCAATTGCTCGATACTTACGATTACAATAAATTAATTATAAAATCAGCGATTAATGTAATCGATCGATTAGGAAAAATCAATCGGCGATGACAAGAGCTGCCCTTCGTGGCACCTCGCTCTCTTTGAACAATGTTTAAATATATTCAAATATATATAACGTTATTAAAAACCATATATCGTTATATTTGGAAGAGTCTACAGAGTCGTTTGACGTAAAAATTACTTGTTTATGGTTTATGGTTATGGATATGGAAATTAACATGAAACATATCGTTGCATTCATGAGAGTCTATACAAATCTTCTATTAGGTTGGTGCAAATGAAATGTCTGATGTTTAACACGTTGAGTGCTACGCCGATTTTGCTATACTTTCTGCTTAGGCGAAAATATTGTGCTAAATGTTACAGCACAAATACAAAAACGGTCGGACGCCAGTTAGCGAGGAAAACAACAAAGAAAGTTGTTACATACTGTAATATGTGCAAATCACAGCCACATCTTTGTTTAAGATGTTTTAATAAATTTCATTAAATATTAGCATACATTTTTTAATTGTTATTAATAATTTAACCCTTTACAATACCGGTCTCATGCACCGATGTCGACCTAACGAGAAGTTCGCTGTCAGTCTGACATGCTTAGCAGGCACATCATTATTTTTTAAAAAATATTCTACTAAAGGGAAAGACCCAGCGCGTGGGTTAGCCAATCAGGATTGTTTCGGAATTTTACCAGGACATATGCAAAGTTATAGTTTGTAAGAAAACTTCACTTGGCCGTGACTCGTCCAACAATAAACGTCGCGAACGTTCACTCGTTTGTATATTTTATCAACTCCAAAACAGCTTCGTCGAAAGAGAATCGTTGACCGTTTGCATGAAAAAAAAACTTTCTCATAAAAGGAAGTCATAAAAAAGAATTGGTTTCCAGGACGAAGGCTCATTTCTACCCGTATTTGCTGAAGACGGAAAGCTAAGAAGCTAAATTAATGAACTGTAATCTAAAGAATGTTAAACAAAGCCATAAAGACAAACATATGTAGTCAGAGAATGAATAAAATAAGCGATACTCCAAAACTATTTTTCTATGTATGCTGACTTAAATATTTTTCAAAAGTTAAAAAAATATTTTTAAAACATTACAAACATATATGTAAAGTCATTTAAATAAACCATGTGATATAGAATTGGAAAAATAAAATGTGTTTTACGAAAAAAAAACTTTGCCTCCAACGGGATTTAAACTCGAGACCTGCAGCACCGAAATCGTACGCTCTAACCACTGCGCTAACCGATTGAGTTGTAATGATTGGAAACATTTTGGTATACATTCCGCTCGTTACAATTTTTTTGCTCGCTTCATTCGCATTTTCAGGGTTCAAAAATTGTTTGTTTCGATTCAATAACGTTTAAAATTACTTAATCCACACTCGCGGTAAACTAGAAAAGTAGTAGCTTCATTCTGACAGCAAAAAACATCGACACGTTGGGTTTACATTTTTTTTGACAACGTTGTAGGCGAACAAAAAATCTGAGAAAAATTGAGTACACGAGCCGTGATAGTACCTTGTCAGGGAATTAATGAAATAGTTTTACAGTAATTAATTTTTCGAGAAATCTTCAATTTTCCGATTTTTTGGGGGTTTTTCATTTTTGATAATCACAGCTTGCAACTGAAAAATCTGAAAAAATTCTATAACATCCGGCTTGATGTCCAAAATAAGCCATATTTTTTTCAAAATTTTAGAAAGCCGCTAAAGGTGGAAAAATGCCGGAAAACCGCGAAATCTAATTTACCCTGTAACTACCCTTACGGACAAGTTACAGGGTTAAAATTTTGCACAGATGAGTTTTTATTGGTCAGCTATCGAACGGTATATGGCTCATTGAAAAACCTCTAAGGGCAGTTTTGACCATCTTAATCGGCTATGTCCTTTATATTGATATTAAAAATCAATATCTTCTTAAAATATGTAAACCAATAAACATATATAAATATATAAATATATAAAACTGTATATCTATTTTCAAAAGTTGTTGATTTAATAAAAATATGCCCCGTTTGCTTTACTACACCTTTTCCAACGAGATTTCAATACAGAAATGACTGTCTTAAACATATTCTGATCTTTAGAATTACTAAACTCTGATATGGAATATTTCAGACTGACTTCATTTATATACTATTTAGCCCGTAAAAGCTTGGGCAGATTTTGAGCAGTTTTAGGACAGTGTTGCCATTACACGTTGTTCGGCTGAAGAAAGTGACAGCGACCTGTCATAAATAATGTCGGGAGTAAGAGAAATAGAACGAACTCTAGTATGAAAAACGTAAACACTTGTGTTTTTCTTCTCTGACGTCAGCTCTCTGATAAGACGTTGCCAGTAGGTTCGCCCTCGGCACGTGGCTGTTCCATTACCCACCGCGAAGCATGTTGAACAGGTCTGCCTTGTATGACTCCAAATTGAGACTAGTTACAACCATAATCACGCGCTTGCATTTCACCGCATTTTCGTAACTTCACCACTACCTCTCGGACGTTAGAGACTATTAACCCTTTGCCCTCGAAGCCACTTCCACTGGAAATCTGAAATAAATCTTCTGGCTTATAGTATTTCTATCTTATGCGATAAAGTGCATTTGATTAGGTTGGTGCATATGAAAAATCGGACTTTTAAGTGAATATATAAAACCGTTTATCTTTTTTCAAAAGCCGATAAGATATGCAGTTTTATATACTCACTTAAAAATCCGATATTTCATATGCACTAACCTAATACATAAGAATAATTTGCATATTTTAAAATTGCATCGGACAAAATGATTCTGTTCTTCTAAACTCTGATTTTACGCTCCTTGTCCTTTCGTACCATCCTTAAATACGACAGTATATTTTTCAATACCAATATCAACATTTATAACGGCTTAAGAAAACTTACAGATTTGTTCTATGAAAGAAACATTCTGATAGCGTTTACGCATGAAGCATAGAAGAATCTCATCGTCGAAGCGACTTGAGAAGACGCTTTAAAATTTCGAAGTGTTGAATGATTCTTTGCTCAATTTGAACATTATTTAAACATATTTAAATGTCCATAAAGCTAACAGAAAATACATCGTTGTATTCCTGATAGCGGACAGAATCATTCTACGTAACGATTATCCCAGCAGCTTTGATAGTTGAAACTAGAGAATCTTCGAATTCGTATCGGTTTTTGAACTTTCAGAAGAACAGCTCCATCTCATGTAATAAATTTTCACATTTACTGATGAGTCAGCGGAAAAGTTCAACAACTCCATAACACCGAGTAGGAACAGAGTGCAGAAAACGACCGGGTGAACCGGAAAAAGGCTGGATCGCGAGCGCACCGCTCGTAAACCGTTGCGCAAGCGTTTGAAAGTGGTGAATCGCCGGGTTGGATGGCCCGTGCCGGCTATTTCTCGCGAATATTTCGCCATGGCATGGCACGACCCTCCCAGAAACGCGTTGCAATAAGAAAATCGCGGATATGCTCGGCTATTCCCGCGGTCGGAAACTGGGTCGAGGAAGAAGGCAGCGACCGACGGCTCCAAATTCGAGGCTCGTCCGGGCGAGCGCGCTCAAAATTACGCATTACGCCTCTGACACCATCCTGTTACCCAACAAATGTTATTAAAAACTCTGATTTCCGTCGACCTACTCGTCACCGTTGCGAGAAAATCCGCACGAGATGAATCGGCTTCGAAAATTTTCAGTTTTATTTATTTATACGTATTCGAATCAAAGGACCCTTTACACAACCCCGAGCTGGACATCGATTACATTATCAATCAACGATTATGAGCCGTTAATTATTACAACTAATTTGTAATAATTTATAATAACCAACAAGTTGTAATCATTAATTAATAATCAGATTACTTTTCGCCCAGCTCTGTCGCAAATGAGGATAGATAAGAGATGATAACTAATTTTGAAAATCAGTTCTGTTGTGTGAACAGTTCGAAGTGTAAGAATTTGTTTGTTATCCGGTTGAAAGTATTACAATTTTTAGTTGCAAACAATGGTGATCGCAAAATTAATAATTTGTTATAAATTATGGATAATTATCGATAGATTTTGAAAATTTAGAAATTGTATCCGAAGTGTTAATAAGCATGATTTCCAGCGATTCAATATAGTATAAAGTATTCTAATTATTTGCGACAAAAATAACTCCAGTACAGTGGTAATAATATAATAACTGCAATATATTATTAAAAAATATAGTAACTGTAATATAAGATGATATAAAATACTATAAAATAATAACCGCTATCGAAAATAATAACTAAGTCAGAAGAATTTCAAATTGTTGAGGATAGAAACAAATGTTGGATCGCACAGTGTGCATCCTTAGCACATAAGGACAGCATTCCATCATGGTTATTCGTGCACCGATAGTAGGCAAGTTTCTCTAAAAGCGTAATGTATGGTGGCCATTAATTTGGCGAGGACGTTGGGTGGACGGCAGCAGTAAACATCGCGTGGATTTGCATGACAAGGGCAGTCGCGATATTATTGTACTCAGCGAGAGATTTGTTAACAAGGGTCCTTGGGCAGGAGCAACCGCTGCCATTCTTGATCTATTTAGATCTAGACTATTAATTGTATTGACATCGAAGTTCACGCACCTCGTAACTCTCTGCGGCTTGGCAGCGGCCGAGTATTTTGCTCAAATCGACTCGATAGTGTCGGAAAATGTCAATTATGTTCGTTGACGCGATATTGAAAACGGCGATGGTTTAAGGGAAATCCTGTTTCTACAGAACTCGATTACGATTGTTATTTATTAACTAGGCTTCTAACGGATTTTTCATGTGTTCAACCGTTTAAAAATGATATTTTGCGACGCTTATCGTTCGTCTTTTCGTTTTTGATGGCGACTGAATTTTCGCGAAGCACAATAGGGAATTGGACAATGAAGATTGCAAGATACAATTGAAAATAGAAAATAGAAAATTCGAAATATAATAAGGAATAGAAAATAGAAAATGGAAAATATAAAGTCTGATAGGAAATAGAAACTGTAAAATGCAAGGATACACTAATAAATATAAAATGAATAATAGAAAATGCAGTAGAAAACAGTGGATGCACAATAGAGAAAACATACAATAAAAAAAGTGTGGTATAATAATAAAAATATAATAGGGAACAGAAAATAGAAAATGCAGGATACAGTACGATTTATAAAATAGAAAATAGTAAATTTTTGTTCGTTGTCCGACATGCCAGAGGTATTCAGAATTACATTGTATTGTGCGAAATTGAATGACACTTTGGTCATTTACACACTTTCTTTGGAGTGACTCTAAGTATAGATCTATGTTCTTATGCCAATCATTGCGAAGCTATAGCTAACATTGCCGGATGTTTCTTTTGGCACGGCTGTCAAATAATCTGTCACGTTTTGACACGTATGACTCGCGTGGATAGCCTAATTACTATAGTTAATCTTGAGGACAATTTTTCCAAGCAGCAAAATCGAGAATGATGCAATTCGAAAGTAACGGTCGTAACACTTTGATACCAGTTTATTCCATTGTTGCATTACAGATGCATTATGTGTATTACAGATGTGTAATCTAATTAAGGAATGTTTGATTATGCTTAGGTCGACACGTGGAAGGAATATGGCATACCGGTATTGTCGCTTATGGAAGGGAATACTATTTTGGACCATATGGGATTCAGACTGCCAGACCTGTGAGTATAATTTTCTATTGTTTAAATATATAATTGAAAGAAGAATGGCTTAAATAAAAATCTTGTTGTTTTATCAAGTATTTAAAGGGATATCTAAAAAATTAGTAAGAAGCGTACCAGAGTAATATTTCAACCATTCACGAACGTATATTAATTTTAATACAACAGACGCTGTTACTGTTATCATGTTGTATTTATATTATTCTATACAAATTCTAAAATATTCTAGATTATTCTAAACTGTTGTATACTGTTCCGTAATAATTCTTTAATAATTCTATAACAATTATATGACAATAATATAATAATTATATAATAATTATATACTAATTCTACTTACATTTAAACTTATAAAATGGGAAAATAGGCTCACATTCCCCCATGTTTCCTACAGTCAGAAACTCTTTGCTTTGCATAAATCTTTGCAATTCAGTAGTGCCGCGCAAAAAAAATGTTGCTGGTCCATCAGCTTTATTTGGAGCGTTGAAAATGTAGTTCTGGAGCCCAACAATGTAGCAAAAGCGGACCCAGGCTAAGGGTTAATTGCTCGCTGCTCCCGGCGTTAAGAACGATCCCAGACAGCTGTAATTCGGTATTAGTAAAAAAGAAATGTCTAGGTGGTAACAGATTGTGGTACCAAGGTGTACTCATTTGTGATCCGAATCATGTCCAACCAGCATGACTCTCTCTCTCTCTCTCTCTCTCTCTTTCTCGCTTTCTTGCTCTCTCCACACGAGGCTAGAGCTCTACCGGCAGCAATTCTGGCCATACGATACGTTAGACACGAGCGGGTACTAAATTTGGTCCGGTTGCTCCTAAAATTAGCCTGCCGGTTTACTTGATTCTCTTTTCACTCCTCTCACACTCTCGCTGCCCGTTTCTCGTCACTCTCTCCGGCTTATGGTACATCCCGGTCGTCTAGGTCCGACCAGGGCGAAAGCTGTCGGTAAGTCCGACGACGATCTGCCTCTAAGGAGCTGCATGGACCGGTCTGTATCGAGGTACGCTTCAACCTCCATTTTCCGAACCGATCCGAAGCCATAATCGACCGTGCCCCGCAACCACTATAGCCGAAAGTTCAATTCTTGTCTTGGTTAATCGAAATCGAAAGAGAAATATTGTTTATCGCTATATTTCCGATCTATACTGTTTGTAGTATTAATTTTGACCATTTGTTATGTGACAATCGTTCGTTTGTCTTTTCTGGAGAACCATAATTATTTGTGCTATGCGATTAATATGGTCACGAGCTCGATACTTTTCTTCTTTGATACGAAATCACGAGTGGATACTACTTTTACTTACATTTTATTTTAGACAAATCTTATTTTACTTCCTTTTTTTCTTTTTTAACGTTTAATAAACTTTTATTGCGATGGCAGCCGTAATTGTTCCTACTCTCTTATCACTGTAGGCGAACGCTTAATTATTCTTTTGATAGATGCGTGAACTACCATTTCTATCTTGCTTTCATTTTATTTTGTTTCATTCTTTTTTATTTTATTTCGCTACTGTTGTTAAAACTTTATTCGTCCTTTTTAAACCTGTTAGAAGCCATTATCATTTTCACCTTGCGGACACTATAGGTGAGAGCTGCTTTCTTCGATTGTAAATCATCATTGCTATTTTCGTTTCATTTTACTTTATTCTATTACTATCTACTGAACGTAATTCACCATAACGAACCAACATTAGCAAAAGGTCATTGTGAATAAATTTTTATTAAAAATTTAAATTGCAGGATATTTTTAATAGAAATTTAAGTATAAATTCTAAATAAATTGATTTTCTATAGAAATATAAATTATAAAGAACTTTCTATCAAATGTTACATAGAAATTGTAAACAGAAGGATAAGATTAGTTGTATATTCTTATAAAAATTTATTTATTAAATTTGTTAATAATATAAATTTAACAATGACGAAACAATCTGGAACAACATACCGAAATTTTGAACAACTGTAGCGTTGCCACTGTTTAAATGTTCACCTAATCACTTCTCGCAACAATGCCCGAGATCTAAGCGGCTGATGCTTACCCCCGAATTTTGGGGCTGTTCACCTCTGATCCAGGCATTTTTCTCCTTCGATTGGCATAATCGCTGTACCGGATCCCAGAGAGCGCTTTAGGCCGATACACGACGAAGCCGTCGGTTTATTTCGAGCGATTCCCGCAGTGAACCCGTTCGGTTTGTCACGGTTCTAAAATTGCGTGCGCGTCGGGGGCGACGCTACAGAGCGTCGCGACGCCTCCGTAAAATTGACATTGGCGCGCTTCCGAATGCACAATTTCTTCCCGATACATCATCCCGGAAGGACACGATTTTTCCGTTTCAGGGTGGCACGGTGCTAGGCGAGCCGGACAAGGTGGAAAGTCTCGGCGTCACTTACCTGTCGTACTCCATCTTCCTCGAGTACATCAACGGCCTGGGGACGTTCAAGTTCGCGTGAGTTCATGATAGTCATTTAGGATTATTGTGCGCGTATTTTCACTTATTAACACTTAAACGAGGAATAACGCTGCGCGTGCTGTCTCGTAAGAGCCGCCGTTTTTGTCGCAATTTACGCTCGAATTGTGAAATTTAATCGTCCCTTTAGAGTTTAAACAATTTTCAAGCAAATAATGTGGAACCGGTGATTTCGACCGGTAGGTTAGTGTTAATCAGTGATCGTCTTTGTTGTCTTATGTGTTTCGTGATTTTTAACGTTTCTGTCGGTGTACGGTGATATTTTATTGTTTTTATGAGTTGCTTATGGTTTCGTGGAAATATTTCGGTGATGTGTTTAAAATAATGTTTCATTTTGTGATTTTCTTTGACGTTTTTTGTAACGGGAATCATCTGGCTACTTGTTTCGCCTACTCCGCCATCTTTGTCCCAGTTACATGTTCTTTTTATGATTATGGACAACTATCACATTTATAATTTATTCTGAATGTAATTTAATGTTTTCATATTTTCCAAAGACTGATCGCAAATCGTTAAAATTGTAAACATTATTTTAAATACTCGAGAGCCCAATTTATTTAGATTGCAAATATTTGCCTGAAATAATTGCAGAAAAATAATTTATTTCATTGGAAATATTTACGCTAAACACTTCTGTATTATTAAATCTTATGCAAGTTTAAATAGTAAATAGTTATTCTCAAATATACTGAGTTTTTCCACACTTTAAGTGCTCCACATATATATCTCGATGTTGCGTCTTTATTTATGTATCTCAATATATGTTCAACATTTCATTTTTATTACATGATTCATAAACCGTGCGTCACAACTATCGCGGATAATAAATGGACCGCAATTTGGAACATGCAAGCGTGAACATTTTCTAGATCCTCCATTCATGTTTAAATTATTACATTTTGTAAAATGAAATCGCGAGAAAATTTTAAATTTACCAAGGGTGTTTGCATGAAGCCTGATAGCTGTGCTCTCGATGTTTGTGTTATAGAATGCATAACATCCGTAGTCTAATAATAACTTCATAAAAACAGATCTAAGAGGCAGGGAGACTTTTGGACTCAAAATAACCCCGAATCCTCAGAGCTTACTTTTGAAGATTTCACGGTAGTCGTAGTTAGATCGCCTTATATTTTGTCTCTTTTGTAAATGTTAAAAAATCAGTTTTCTCAGAGCTCTTGTATGAACACTGTTATAAATACATAAGTGAATATTAATTGAAATCAAATTTGCGTTGCAGCCCAGGAACCTACAACTTATTCAAGCACAACTGTAATTGCTTCACAGAGGAAGTAAGCAACTTTTTGGCCGGCAAAGGTATTCCAAAGTACATCCTTGATCTACCAGAAGAAATCCTGCAATTGTAAGATTTTATTAAAGAGTAATTCATTATTAATCATTAAAGTAAAATCTCTGTTACAATACCTTAAACACTATGCCAGGTTACATTATTAAACACTTCAGAATTTTTAATAATAATACTAACTGTGTTAACAAGAACTGCGGAAAGAAAACTTCAATTGAAATTATTTGAATTTTATATGCAGGCCTATTGGACCAGGATTGAAAACATTGATAGAGACTCTGAGCAGCAGTCCGAGTGCATCAGCACTGTTCACAGTTGGTACAACATTTTTATCGACACGAAATCAGAGGGAAGTCTCACCGGAGTATGAGCTTTTAAATGAGGCCATTGAGGAAGCACGGTAATCATCTTCAACTTTCAATCTCATTCATCTCTATTGTTAATTCTATTGATATTTCATGGCAGATTGAATTCAATTGCGTTGGAAGAAAGGCGGAACGAGCTGAACGAGAAGTTAGCTAAAGAGGATAGGAAGAAGAAGAAAAAGAAGAAGAAAGAAAAGAAACACAAGAGTAGCGGAGAGACACAGATCCCGGAAACGAACAATATCAGTGATACAAACAGTACTGGGCCCAGCAATTGTTCAGAAATGGCGGAAAGCGAAGGTAGATAGGATCAAATTAAAAAAGAGAGAACTGTGTAATACTTTATGGTTACTAAAACATAGTTATTTGTTATCAGCTGCACCACAAATCAGCGAAGCACAATTGTTAAGCTTCGAAGAAACTCCGGAATCCCTGCCAGCAGAACCTCCTATAGTGTTCAAAGACTTGGTGGACGTAAAAGCAGAGTATGACACCCTAAACAGTTTAGTAACTGAGAAATTGAACGACGATGAGAAGGAGTGCATGGACAAACTAAGACAATATGTCTTAGAGGATGAGGGCTCCTGGGCTCTGGGAGACAACTTCCTAAACTTTGTAGGTGAGTCCATAAATGCTGTTATAATATTAAGTTGCTTCTACATATTATTGCAAGTGATACTGAACGACGTCTATATTATATCCAGGTCGAATTCTGGAGGATGAGACGATACCAAGCAACGCAAGAGTAAAATTGTTTAACATACTATCGGTTGCTGCATTGAAAGACGACGTGATTCTTTTGCTACACCAGGACAGGCGGGAACATATCATTATGAATTATGCTTACGACTTTGATCTGCATCCTGCGGAAGAACAACTAGCTCTCACACAATTTGTAAGTGATGGTTAGCGATAAGAAGTTATATTTATTTAACGTCATCAAGTACAAGAATATTGTTATATATTTCAGTTAACAAACCTGTTCGAGAATCTCAGTAGCTCCGAGTGGTTGCTGTACATATCCTTATGGCAACACAAGAACCAAAGCATCAGCAACATCAGAGTGACAACGAAAGTGGCGATACACGCGTTGCTGTCAAGCTCAATAGACTTACAAGCACGCGGATCTGCTATCATTCACAATCTGGCCTGCAAGGAGGTAAAAACTGTGGTCTGTATCCTTCCTATCCAACGAATGTACTTCATCTATTGCTTATGTTTGAGCTCACGCCTGCAGGATCTACTTCACGTACTTTACGTATTTAATTTAAACCAAACATTTTTAAGAAATTACGTAATTAAAAGTAGACATTAAGTGCCTTTTACATTCCTATCAGTCGGGTGGGTCGATTAATATCTTTCTGGTATAAATATTACAATGCGTCTATATTACTTAGATTTATTTGTAGCTTCTTTTTAAAATTGATAGATGTCAATATTCTTATTCTTTTTTTGAATTATCTTTGCGTGTTAACAAATGCTTTTTGCATCTTCTTAAGGGATTACTAATTAGGCAAAATATCAACAGATGCTTTTATTATTCTGGCCAACAGAAGTGCTGCCTTTATTAATAAATCAGCTGCACCTGTAAATTTCAAAGAGGCTCCTAACTTCCTGTGGAATTCCGTAACCGAGTCACAAAGGAGCAACGAAATCATGCCTAAAACAATCTATTACAACAACGATAATAATTTGATAGACAAGTTAAACATTTAGAATTAAAATAATAGAAGAATGCTACATCCATAGAAGATTATTTTACATGCAGTTTGACAATTATGAAATAACGACCTTATTGAAAATAAATTATTATTGTAAATAGTATCGTTGCTCATTTGATGTCTCTATGAATTTATATGTGTACGATACTGCATTGCAGTGAAAAGGAATGGATACCTTTCGAGAGATCGGATACTATTTTTTCAGAAAATGCACAAAATGAAAAATCTGCGGCAGCTTTTACCGAAAGGCAGCATTTCTAAGGTATTTATACGAACACGCGTAATTCCATTCCGGGTTACGGTAAGTAGTTCATGGACTGTAATCAACTTGTCGCTATATGCTGTATAATCATATAGGGAAGGGAGTTTTTATTTTTTTTATTTATCCAGAGGTTAGAAGAACAAGATTTAATGCTTCATTGAAGTTGATCCAGATTGAAATTTGACGTCAAGCATTAAGACTTAAAAAAAAACCGTTGATCCAATTATTGGTTTATAGTCTATTGATGTTCAATTGAATGTAAAAATGCAGAAACAATGTAGCCTCTATTAAGAGGCTCACCATCAATGTTGCTATAGTAACATCTTTTAGTACTTGACAAGATTTTTCATTCAGAAAACTAGCAGGATCATGCAGGCGTGTAGTCGAGCAAGCATAGTAATTTTCTGAAGTGTCTCACTTTCTTCTTGCAACTCCCATAGGTGTTCGACGACGTGGCTGCTGAACTGACAATGGCGCTATGCCAATATTTCAATGGCACACCTGAGGAAGAGCAGCTGTTCGTTTGCATGAAGTCGTTGGCTCGTTTGACCCAGGTCAGCTGCCATTATGTGCCCATGATCATTAAAATGGTTGGACTGAAACCGACCAAGTTCCGAGGAACGTCAGAGAGAGTTGATGAACAGATTGACCTGGTGAACAAAAGATTGACGTAAATGGCAGGAAATATGACAGCAATGTGCCAAATCGGCACACCAAGCGATCTTATTACTATTGTGTTATAACTGAATTTTTACATAGAGATTTTATGAAAAATAAATTGAATATGGTGTATTAGTTTATTAATACATTTACGTTTATTAATTATTAATTATTGTTGTCTTTTAATATTATTGTTACCATTATTGTCATCGCCATCATCATTGTTGTTATTATTACTATCATCGCCATTATTATTATTATTATTATTATTATTATTATTATATTAACGTATTAAAAGTTGCAGAAGAACTACTTGCCTGAGTTACTTGTTTTTTAGTATCTTCCATTTGTCATCGATCTATGCGGATGATTCTTAGGTAGAATGATTCTGTAGATTCACCTGAATGCAAGTATGTATATATTTTTATAATAGTGTGAATATCTGAATACATTTAAACAATTTTTGAAGACGTCTTTAATGCAGCTAGTTTGTGTAACATTTTGTAATTTATGCTGGAAATTATGAGTCTTAGACAAAATCTAAAAACTTGCTTCTAGTTTCAGAAACTGTAATTAAGAATTAGAACATATACGCTTTACTTTGTGATTGTTGTAAAATTATTGTTACGAAGATATAAAACTACTGTCTATCAT
Organism: Augochlora pura; assembly: GCF_028453695.1. NCBI lineage: Eukaryota > Metazoa > Arthropoda > Insecta > Hymenoptera > Halictidae > Augochlora > Augochlora pura. The sequence continues at coordinate 23,406,496 of NC_135778.1, read as the reverse complement.
TAGCTGTAGACCCTAACACGTTAGTTTGTATCTGGTAAATAAGATTTTACTTAGTCTACGTTTGCTGGTGATTAATGAAAATGATTTTATTGCGCCACTATCGTCCGATTTTATTTGCTGATGAATTAGGAATGGAAGAATGTCACAGAAACAAACCTAATAAGATACTTAGGTATTTGACTCTTAAGATCACATACGAAATTGTATTTTTGTTCTTTTTGACATGTTTTATCACATGCCAAACATTTTCTCGGAATGTGTAGCAAAGCTTTTGTTAATGGAAATATTTAATTAAGTAGAAAATAAAATGTAGAAATTCGTAAACACTTAATTACACATTAAATATAATTTAGAAATTTCAGAAATATTTAACTGAATATATAATAAACTTTTAGAAACATTTCGGTAAACATTAAGAATCAGAGCATTAATTTTGAAGACATTTTGAATTCAATTATTTAAGACAGAAATGATTACACCTTTATCTAAATGAAAGTGAAACTTATACAATGAAAATGTTTCTTGTCTTGTTAATATAATTATTCATAATATTCAATGAAAATAAATTTCATTAGAAAAAAAGTCCGATCAGGCAACTTTTTATGGTGTATGCAACCAAAAATTAACAAATAGATAAAAAAAAACCAAATTTCAACGTTTCTATTGTTACTCATAAATGAAAATAAAATACCAATATTAGAAGATTAGAAATTGGGTGTAGAAAATGTTGGCAATGAATCAATGAACCGTTTATTCATGACATTGCTCTCATTTACTCCCTTATCTGACTAAACTCAAATTACAAGATGCGTGTCAAACTGTCTGAAGGTAAATATAGAGCATTGTTCTATTTCGTGTAAAATACAGCTTGATCATGCGAAGCGTACATGTATGTCTAAATCTGTCGCTTGTCTTCTTTATCAACAATTTTAGTAAATGCTACTAATGTGAGTGCTAAAATTGAAAATAATTTGTGTAGTATTAGAGATAATATTGCATATTTAGTGTGAATTAAAATAAACTCTCGAATTTTAGTCCGTTTCATATATTGATAAATAATATGATATATTTAAAAAGTATATTATATAGTATTTATTGTATAGAATGTATTTTTCTGCGGGTAATAATAAAAGAAGAAAATTATGATGTTTGTGCAATATCTTTGAATCTATACAATTAAAACAGAAATTGCTTATCTGTTATAATACCATTCGAACATTATTTATTTATTAAATTCTTGAAATCTTTTTTTCTCGACATTAATTTTATTTGTTAATTAAAATTGTGCAAATTTTTTCCGGTAGAACTGTAAGAATTTATTCCAAACATATTGTCATAATTAGAGACTATCTTATAACATTTAATATTACAAAATGGCGGTTTCGGTGAAGCATTGAAGTTGAGCTTCTTTAATAAACTTTCTCAATTTGAAGTCGAACATACGCAATAAACTGGAAACAATATAAATAATGTCAACCTTGCTATCATTTTCTTTAGATAGTTTTGCAATAAATAACAAAATCCGCTGTTTAAAAATCAACAGAGATCGATCTCCTTTTCTCTGCTGTAGCTCACTGTTACCTTAACAGTCTTCATTCAGTGATTCAAGCTTACTTAACTCCTTAGATGCTCGCAATTGCGCGCAATGGCTAGCAATAGCTGACAATGGCTCACAATTTACATTTGATATTGTTACATAATCCGAACTTCATATCGCCGTACCTTTTTACCTAGATCGGTTACCAAACATTGTCATTCGAGCCCCAGAACGTACAGTTCACAATTCTTGTAACCAGTTTCGCAAATTTAAACAATTCCGCGACATTTCTGCGAATGTTTGAAAACCGTGGGCCAAGTTCCTAAACCAAATCGAAATTTTCCTGTGAACTACAAGCTGCAGCTTTCTTTCTGGCGCCAGCTATTTGCCCTGAGCTTTGGGCAGAGACACGTCGAGCGATAACAATTCGGGAGCCGTGAAAATATACTGATAGCCGTATAGAACCGCGTTTCTGTTTGCAATGTGATCACATAGCGTGGCTACGCCAGTGTGCGCCACAGCTTCCACAAGCAGGCAGCTTTTCGCCTGTCATTCAATCGTTTCTTCACTATCCAGCACAAATGTCATCCTAACATCCGATCCTTCAACTGATGCCAACACATTCGGTTCTCTCTCTGTTCCCGTATCTGTTGTGTCTTCGGTTCATCTCTACTTCCGGTGTTTGTCCTTCGCGAAATGACGAAGAATTCGACGGAAGAACAGTCGTCGAAGAAAAATGATAGCAAGAGGTGCTCGATTGTAAAGTATATACCAGTGTTGTCTTGGTTGCCGAAATATTCCCAGTTTGATGCTGTCTCGGATTTAGTGGCCGGGTTCTCCCTTGGACTGACCCTGATCCCGCAGAGTATAGCGTACGCTGCTCTAGCAGGTCTCACCGCACAGGTATTACGATGTTCTTCTTTCTATATCGGGAATATTTTCTATATTCGGAGATTTGTTATGGATGATATTTGGAAAATTGTAGCGTGGTCAATTGACCGATTTTGAAGTTGAGTGGGTAGTGCTCATTAGGAAGAAATAATGGAGTCAGTGTGTTTTATGTTAAGGAGGGTAGTTCATAGAGTTTTATGCAAAGTGGGGATTTATTTTGAACAATTTATTGAATGCATCTTTTTGAAATTGTAGGGGTATTTTATTGCACCGTTAAAGTAACTATACAAACTTTTTGTTTTTTAGAAAAGCCACATATGATGTTGCTGTAATGATTTATGTCGACTTCTTATGAGGGGAGAAACCTTACAAGAAAATATTAAAAATTAACAATAATTACGAATTTATTTCAAAATAATGTACTAAATTAATATCTTTTACGTTACGGAAATATTTTATTTTATTGACTGAAATAGCTGAACAAGTTCTTCTGTCTAAAAGTAGCCAAATAGTGATGCTATAACGAGTTATGTTCACCTGCCGCCAGGATATAATATACTACTGAAAATTAATTATATTTGTTATTATAATTACTGCTACTAACGAAATATTGTTAAAATTAAAATTCATAACAGATATAAATTATATTGTTGTGATTTATATAATGCGCGACGCAACTTGAAATTTCGGAATAGGAAATCTTTAATAAGGAAAGCATGGTTTTTACAATTAATTACAGTATGGCCTCTATTCGTGTTTCGTGGGCTCCTTTGTATACATCATTTTTGGAACAATTAAAGAAGTATCGATCGGACCATCCTCCCTGATGTCAATATTGACACTGGAGTACACCAGGAATATGCCCGTGGACTTTGTCGTGTTGTTTTGCTTCCTGGCTGGCTGTGTGGAATTACTGATGGGCTTATTTCGTTTAGGCTGGTATCGCAAAATATTTTTAACGTGATCATCGTAACACTTCTGGAGAATCTAATTCAATGAATAATATTTAATTACGTTATGATAACTAAATTATCGGTGTAAACTCGAGCTAGATATTTATTGGTCAAAACGATATTAATGATTAAATAATTTCACGATAGTTAATGATTCAATGGTTTTAGTAATTGTGAGATTCTTATTGTTTATGAATTTTTTTGTATATAATATGTTATTATATATTTTTCATATTTATTACTATTATATTAATTATATTTAAATAGCTTCCTTAATTAAAATAATTGGTAAAGTGAAAAGATATCTGAACGACGGAATATACTAACTATGTTATCATTTAACATGATATGCGCACGTGGGCGGGCGGGAATCTACTGGAATACTTTCTCTAATACAATATAATAGCAATGAAATAATTCAAAACGTTCCTTCACGTCGACAATAATGGAAGCAATATGAAATAATGCAATAACGAAAAGCTAAAAATGTGGAAAATACGATAACATCTCGAATATTTGCAAAGTAAACAGAATCGGAAATTTTAAAGTATTTAAAACACAGACGCATAATTCTATATATTTTACGGATATCAATTTACAAATACGAATAAAAACGTATCCGACTGACGACTAACAATCGCTATGTCGCAAGCCATCGGAATGGCGTATTCGTCACGTAAGACGCTTTTTATAATAATCCTAACGTCTAATTGAAAAAAAATAAACAAACCACACAGGTTTTCTAGTGGATTTCATATCGATACCAGTCACATCGGGTTTTACGTCAGCCACGTCGATTATTATAATCGTGTCACAGTTACAAGGACTGCTGGGACTAAAGTTTAAAGCAAGCAGCGTCGCTGGCAATTTGATGAAAATATTCGAGAACTTTCGAAAAATAAGGTTACCCGATTTTCTTCTTGGAATTTGCAGCATAGCGTTCCTCTTGTTCTTCAGAGTAAGTTTCTCCCATTGTTTCTACCAAGCATTACGTTGCCTTGCAGAAATTATGTTCGCTCGTTTTTGGAACGACTTATTTTTCATTTCCCTAAATTTGTATTTTCAAAGTATGAGTTTCTCATACATTTTATTCGATGGTATCATTCTTCGATAATACAATATTTTGTTAATGTTATTAATAACAATTTTGACATATCAGAATATTATAACTTGCTAAACTGGTTAACTAGAAATATTCGTAGTAACAGTTTTAATCATTCAGAAGATTGTTTGCAGATAACAGTTTTAATCATTTAGAATGCTATTAATAATTCAGAACGTAAACTCAGTTTATTGATTAATAATTGTTATTATCCACAGAAACTAAGAGACTTCGACTGTTGCCTCGCTAATCATGACGGCCAGAAGAACGGGATCAACAAAGCTGCGCTTGCGAAGAAGATTTTATGGTTCATTTCGATATGTCGCAATGCTTTGGTGATCCTTTTAGCATCTACCGTAGCATTTTATTACGAGCACAGTGGAGGATCACCCTTCATTCTCTCAGGTATTGCCGCGTTTAAACTTGTCGTTCCACTGGTTCAATAACGTCGTTCCCTCATTTCGTTCCATTTATTTGATAAACTTTTTAACTGGTATTAATTTTACTAGCAAGGTATAACGAAAAGACGTTGATTTTTGTTAAAGGGAAAATCGTGTCGGGACTTCCCAAGTTTTCTCTGCCGCCATTTTCGGCGCAGGTTAGCAATCAAACTTATACTTTCATCGACATGTGCCAACATTATGGAACTGGTTTGATCGTGCTTCCACTTGTGTCGGTGTTGGCGAACGTGGCCATCGCTAAAGCGTTTTGTAAGAACAGACACAATGTATATATTTGTTACATATGGTAATTATAAATGCACTACAAAATTGCATACATAAAACTATGTATGAATTCAAATAGACTAGAATATTGTATATACAAAATGATATATGTATACATATAATATTGTTATAATAATTATTTCAATAATTTCAAAGAGTGTGTCACGATTATTTTAGAAGGACTTATAAGTACTAAACATTAATGCAACAACTTCTGGTTTTAAATGACCATTAAATTTGACGTACATTAACAATAATTCAAATTGTAAACTATCGAAGAAGGAAGTGATTTCCAGAAATAATTTTCTTATAATAAATGATTAATAACATCTTTCATAAATGTTTGAAGAACTTATGAAATGGTTTCAACATCCACATTTTAATTGAAATTATTCAATCGACTTTTCTAGCATGCGGCAACACCATAAGTGCGACACAAGAGATGCTAACGCTTGGTTTTTCGAACATACTTGGCAGCTTCTTTTCATCTATGCCAGCTGCCGGGGCGTTTACAAGAAGCGCTGTAATTAGTGCAAGCGGTGTACGAACAACTATGGCTGGTCTATATGTCGGTAATAATTTCACTTTTCATGCACAGTTCCCAGTGGATTCAAATTAATCGATAACTACATGTTTGATCCGACACTATTTTTCGCGCCAAACCTAATTTCTAAACTCAGGGATTCAAAGCAAAGTGATCATCTGACAAAGGAAAAGAATCTAAGTAGATTTAAGCTATATTGAAGATTAAAACTTTGACAAGATCAAATTGAAAATTAACATGATGAAGTAACTCAAGAATCTAATAATAACGAATGCACTGACTATGATAAATTTAGAATGGATTGATCATAATGAATAATAAGCTGACTACATGTAATCAATTTATAATGTGCTGATTACAATGAAGAATAAATAAACGATAAACTCAACATTCTAAATGAAGAATAAACACTATATTTAACAGGATTCACTTCATTTAATACAACATTAAATTAGAGGAAATTTCTGTTTATGACGATTGATTTATTGCAGGAATTATGTCATTACTAGCGCTGAGCTTCTTAACACCACACTTTTATTACATTCCGCGAGCCACGCTGTCGGCAGTGCTGATAACAGCGGTCTGGTTCATGATTGATGTGAAGATAATAAAACTACTATGGAAAGGAAGCAGTAGGTGCCATAATTTTTTAAATTACAGTCGAATTTGTTGTACCGTAAACCAGACTCAGTAACACGATTTGAAACTTTACAGGAATTATTTCTCCTAAAAACTATTTCAAATAATCATTTCTCTCAAAAACTAGTTCAAATCATTATCCCTAATTCTACGAAATATTTTATTTCAGTAAACATGAATAGTATAGAGACAATAGTTTCTTCTGAAGATAGAAGAAATAGTATTTCGGTGTGCTTTTCATTGCAGAAAGGGACGCCGTCGCGGCGATAGTTACGTTCCTCGTCTGCGTTATCTGCGGTGTTGAAATTGGCCTGCTAATTGGTGCTATATTTAATTTAGTTTACCTGATTCGACCATCAGCCAGACCGGAAATCGAAGTCATCGAATGCAAGGTAAAAGGTAGAGTTCTAATACCATTTCAATCGATGGTAATAAATTGCAGATTTATGTGGTCCCTGCATCAATCCCTGAAATAATCTCATAAACAATTATTGCATATTACGTACATATAAAAAAATATTTGTAATTATTCAGATAATTCGTAATTTTTGTATATAATGTAATTTCTTTATTTATAGTCGCAGACTGGAACTAGCTATGTAATGCTCCAACCAGACAGTGCCGTTCTATATCCTGCAGTCAGTTACTTTTGCAACAAAGTCAACGAAATCGTTCACAGATACGAGCAACATACTGTGCCCTTCATTATGAACTGCGAGAAGGTTCGATACCTCGATTATACGTCCGTCAAGGTACGTATTAATATTCTAAATACTGTCAATTGTGCCGCGTTAAAAATAATCGATAATAGACTTTATCGTTACTTTTGACAGGGTATCGAGATATTATCGAAGAACATGAACGTCGGGAGGAGAAGACTATGGTTTTTGAACGTACATCCAGAGACGTACGAAATTATTCAGGGCCTAGCGAACATTAAACATTTTCACTTCATTGACGAAGAGAAAGAGCTTTCTAAAATATTTAGGGGTACACTTTTCTGTTTATCTTTCTTAATATTATATCGATGATCGCAGAAAACATTCTACAGCTTCGGATAGTGTTTCCATCATGTTTCAACAAATTAATAAGATTATACATAAATATGTATAATACAGTTATGATGACATTATAAATATATAATGTTATGTAATAATGTTATACACACATACATACATAATATATTGTCTATATGTATAACCATTTTTCTCGTAGATGCTTCGGCGAACAACGCGGATGAAGAAAGGGAAAAGCTGTTGCAAAATCCGTTAGCAAACCCAACTTTCGTGAACGTTAATGATAGTAAACGATGTTCGGAAACAATTCAGAAGACTGAAATAGAAATGAAGTCTGATGTTGCTACGTCGCCATCGTCAGAAACTTAATAAAGAAATGGCAGCCGTATTATACAATTTTATTTTCACAAAATAACAGAAGATTGCAATATCGACTGATAAATTGTTGAATTATAAATAAATCAAAAATTGTATCCATTCTACTTTAAAACCCAGTAAAGTTCATCCTACCAGCTTCTTTAAGCCTCCAGGCTGAAATTTTACTTAAATTTTACTCTCCGACTCAGAGCATGCGATTTTATTCATCCCCCAACGCGATTTCGAGTTCCTTTCCACTTGTGTAATTCGAAAACTCGGAAGAAACCTCTAGGAAAATGCCTACAATAATTAGTCACCATATTCGAGTTATAAATAATTAGTTGTAGACGATTTTCAGCTTTATTTTCTAATATTGCATTTTATACCGCATGATTCCTGACATTTTTTTTTTAAGGTGACAATGGAAAACTCGGCATGAATTATCTGCTGTTTTCGAACGCCTAATAGCGCCAATCCATATCGTGACAAAATACTCAAACTGTTACCCAAAATTGGCTGTCGGTAATTTGGCTAGCAGTTTCAATTTTTTGTTAGGAAGGCGCCACGAATCTCCAACTTAGATCAATCGAAATTGTTCGATTTGAACGGCCACCAACAGCTAACTTCTCTTCGATGAGATATCTTCACAATCGACGATTGGTTAACACTGAATATATGTACGAGCAAATTTGCTAGTAGAAACATATATATCGCATTGTGGGCGTTTTGTTCATATATGTTGTTCGTTGGCTAAACTTTGGTGGAAATTTAATGTGCAAACATATGGGTTTTCGTCATATAAACATAATGCGCTACTGGGTTTCACCTATGTCTCATTGACGTTTGACATTTGTGTCGCGGCGCTATAGCTGTGTAGTATGTATGTATATTTCCTGTCAAGAAATACTGTGCTACGACAAATATTCCAATAATGGCTAGATTCTAATGATCATCATTCAAGATTGTAAATACTCGTTAGGGTAGAAGAAAGCAGCGGAGCACGCTATGGAGGGTGCTAACGGACAATTGCAGACCAAATATCAAAAAATTGCCACAGAATACTCAAAAGTAAGAAAGTCAAAGTTTGAACTTGTTATTTGAACAATTGCCAAACATTTGTTTAGTCCCTTCATGTTTCCTAACATTTGTTACATACTTGATAATTATAAAGAAATTTTATCATTTCAGATTCGTGCTCAAGCAAATGTTCTAAAAAAGGCTGTGATTGATGAACAAACGCGTAATGCGGATATTCGCGAACAATTGAAGGAAAAAGAAGTCGAACTTCGAAGAGCTGATCAAGAATTAGATAGTTTATCTTTTCGCAATCAACAGTTAACAAAACGTATAACTGTATTGCAGGAGGAACTGGACAAAGCGCAAAACAAGTCCAAGAAAGGAAAGAACAAAGTATCAGATAACAAGAGCCAAATACCCACATCACCGAATCATATTTTAGACGAAGAGTTCCAAAAGAAAATAGTAGAGAATGCTCAATTATTGTCTCAAATCAGTGATAAAGATAGTGAAATTGAATGCTTGAATGAGAGGATACAGCAATTGGAATATAAATTAGATCAGTGTGAAAAATCTAAGGTTGAATTAGAATGTCGGTATCAAAGTACAATAGATAAATTAGAAATAGAAAGAAATGATATACAAAGGAAGTTAAATGAGAAGCAAAAGCAAGAAGAAACTGTGTCATGGTCTAGCAATGAAGGTAAACGGGATGGATACGAATTGGATACCAGAATAGGACTTTCTAATCATCGACAAATAGAGTTATCTCCAGTTCCATCTCCATTAGCTTCGCGTAGATCATCTAAATCAATTGGAGAGGGCAGGCCTCCCAAGTTGCAAGATGATAGCAATGATTTTGATTTTTCCAAATCATGCAACTTGGAAAAGGAAATAAATTATTGGAAAGCTCAGTATCACATACTGAAACTAAAGTATGATGAAATCGATCAAAAAGGGTATATAAACGAGGAACAAATAGAAAATGAATCCTTGCAACCGGCAAAGATAAATCATAGGGTAACATTTGCATTCTTCTTTGTACAGAAGCTTTTTTGGATCATATGCTAATTCAATGAATTTTTCTAACAGATCGGTAGATTAACAGTACCTTTCCAAATACCGGAAGAGATAGAAGCTCGAGAAGCTAAAATAAGAGAGTATTTTCTACAAGAAATCGACAAGTTAATCACGCAGAAAAATGTTTATCATGTTAAAAATTTAGCTATGGCTGCTAATGTAATGAATTTAATCTTTATCTTTTGCTGCAAGGATACTATTAAAAATGCAACTATATGTTTCATTTTAAAATACATTTTCAGGGTGAAGTTATGCAAGTTCACTTAGATACAAGTGAATCAAAGAGGAAGCAATGCGAGTCTGCACTCTCGGAAGCGTTTGCGAATTGTAATATTTTGCAGAAAGATAAAGAAATACAGGAAGGAAATTACAAAGCTCAACTCAGTACTATGAGCGAGCATTTAGCAAACATGAACGAAAAACTGATTTCTCAAACAGAAGAAATACAACAACTCAAGTTTGAACTTGCAAACAAGGTAAACGTTCGTTGACAAATGAAAATGTTAATCTTTTCAGTATCCTGTACGTGATTTCATAATTTTCAGAACAATAAAAAGGGAAAACAGAAGTGATATGAGTTAGATTGCAAATTAACTGTTATTGACATTCCATCAGCGACAGAAAGTAATCAGAATCGTTGATAATTTTAATTTCACCGAAATACGATGTACCTATAAAACTATAATTAAGAGTTTTGATCCTATCCTCGTTAATATCTCAAGTCAGTGTTACATAATTTAAAAAATTCAAAGAAAACTTATTCTTGATGTTCGTTTCTTGAACACTTATAATACAAGAACCTACATTTTACATAGAATCATAAATATATGGTATTAACATTTACACATATTTACAATGAGTTTATTACAATGTTAACCAAACAATTTGTTCCTCTATACTCTGAATTAAAGCTTCTGTTTGTATTTTACTTGTTATAAAATAAAAATGTATAAGCATATACATAACGATATTATTAAATATTGTGTCTAACAATAATGATCGAACAAAGAAGAGAAAACACTTCTCTAGTACCAGGATTAACAATTTCAACCATTATTAGATCAAAGAATTAATAAATACAATGCAGATAAAATTCTTTTTCTCTAAATTTCAATATTCTATGTGCAAAGGAACCATTAAACTTTTATAGAAAAACTGGCTCCACAACTACAACCTTGCTCTGCTAAAGGATTGTTCGTTATCCTAAATGCAGAGCGTATCAATTCTGTATGATATTCTATTGTGGCTCCTTTAATATATTCTAAAGATGTTTCATCTATAACCACTTTGGCACCATCCTTTTGAAATATCCTGCAAAATATTATTTAATGACATCAACAGCAATGGTATAATATTAGAGAAACAATGCTCTTTCTACAATCTTACTTGTCATCTTCATTTATATTTGTATCCAAGTCAAATTTATATTGGAAACCAGAACAACCTCCACCTTCTACAGTTACCCTTAAGTACGCGTTGTCATCTGTAATTTCCTTTAAACGTCTAACACAACTGTCAGTAATAATGATGCCATTTTTCGATTTAACTGCGGCTGCAGTAGACACTTCTTTCGATGAAGCAGTAGCTACATTGTACCATGGTGACCTGGTAACCAAAATTATGTTTAATTAATCTATTAACAATATAGTATCACAGTCATTATAAAACATTTAATAGATTCAAATTAAACGTTTAATAATACGTATTCTATAAATAAGATCAGGAATAGAGCCATTAACAAAAATTTTGTAATTAACCATCCAAAATGTTGGCATAGTTTCTTATTGTACAAAGTTTACTTACGTCAATAAACGTGAAAAATATCGATTTGCAACGAAATTAGAAGAGAGACCCCAAATTGTGTATTTCAATTTCGCCATATTTCTGACAAGCATAAGATAATCGACAATATCATAATACATAGACACGAATGAGGATATTATTAAACACTATTTGTCACCAAAGTCATAGAATAATTGTTGAAAACATTGTGAATGTTATGGATCCTTAGTAATAAGTCCTATATAGTTACATTAGAATAATTATAAAAGCTTCGCTTTAGCCGTAGCTTTACTATGTTATCTCATGAAAATTTCACGTTGTTCCGCGTATAAAAAGATATGACCTAATCGAATTCACGAGAATAATTTATTAGTAACAAAATTGTTGGTTCGCACTAGTTTCATGGTAATATAAGTTCATCTTATGCATATCACACGCGTAGAACGAGTACGTGCACTAAATGGTATTAAATGATCATTGTAAACTGCACTTCGACTTGGTAGTAGGTGATACAACCAATGTGTGCTTGCAATTACACCACAGACTATGTATAGCAGTAGACCGAGTACTTGACCCACTTTCCAATTCGAAGAAAATCGAGCGTTAAGATTGATACCATTACCATTTATAAGATAGGACACCATTGTCATTATCGAAAAGAAAGGATGTATTTAATGACAACAAACACGAAATACATAAAATTAACTACAAATAAATTACTCTATTTTAAATGTTAACCATGGAATATAAAACTTAACTATGAAGAAACAACGTTATCTTTTACATTTGCCGGTAGAGGCGCGCAAGTCATTAGCACTCCGGCATGTGTATTTCCCTTAAAAGTGACTTAATAGGTATAAAATAAGTCATATTTTATGTTTTATTTTATATTTACTTTCAAGTATGCTTAAAACATAAAATTAAAATATCAAATTGATAGTAGATATAAAATAAAGTATAAAATAAAATATAAAATAGATATTAAATAGAAGTCAACAGTACTTATGTATTCGGTTGAATGTATGGTGCTGAGCATGGGAGAATGATCATTGCCACCGGCACCTGTTGGAATACTTCGCGCACGACAACAACGTGGTATTATATCGGCATTTATACAAAGGTTTTATAACATGGTGTTAATGGTGTAAGTATGGTTAACTGTTTCTTTTTCCGCATATGCGTTAAGTATTTTGCATTTTCGTTTTTCTTTTTACATTGTAAGCTTTTACTGGCGGCATTCGTGTATCTATAGGTTTTCGCTTTATTTTTTAGACTAAACTATATTACTGCATATTTGTTCTCGCGTGCGTTTATAAAGTTTGCATTTTCGCTATTCGTGTTATTCCTATAATGAGCGCGTAATAGGATAATTTGGTTTTGGCACATTGAATAAACATTCATATCTCGTTATTTTTTGGAGGACTTGCGCGTTGAATATCGTTAACGATACCAAAACCGGAGACGGGGTTGTTTTTTTAATTTCGAATAAATGACCGGACCATTTTGTTTTATGCTAAATGGTTAATTGCTGCTAATTAATTATCGCATCTGTCATTATACAATTGTCGAAGCAGAGAATTTTCGTCTGTGTCCTCGTGTATTTATGTCCGTATGTCCTTCGTCCGCGCTTGGCGCTTAGGAATTTTGTTTATGGCATACAATTCGGATCGCTTTGTTTTCGTCACGTAGGCAACCCGCCCAAGGCCACAATTTGTTTTGTAGTTATCATTATATTGTAATTATGTTAATTAATTTTTTGAAGAGAAAAAGTAAATGAGATTCCTGATAGTATTATTCTTGCAAGTAAGGCGAAAATGAATGATTTTTATAACTAACAGAAAACAATTTCATTATACGTAATGTAAACCATAATAACAATTATTACTTATGTATTTAATTATCTGATAATAATCAATACGCCATAAGTTAGCAACATTGTATAATATTTTGTTGCTGATGAATTGTTGTGATCTGTGTAAAAAATGTTACAAAAATGAATAACATCGCGTGCAAAAAAACATTTACTGCAAGATAGGATAAAGTACATATTTTATTAGCTTGTATATAGTTGAAACATTTCTCTTTTCTTGCTCATTTTATCGAAATCTTAATATTTGAGGCGAAATTAATAATAATGAATTCAAATTCTCCATTTATTAGGCGAAATCGCGACACAATTTTAGTTAGGGTTGATTAAAATTTAAGTTAAAACTTAAAAGAGTGGAAATAATTGGAAAAAACACTTGCCAGAAATCAAACGTTTTAAAAATGTATATATAATATCATGGTTTATACCACAATGTGACTTTGAAAAGTATCATTGCTACGCGCCGAGAGAAGTAAAATCCGGGAGACTTGTCTCAATTTCTTGAAATAGTTTTTTTCAACAAATCCGAGAAATGTTTTTTTGTATCCATAATTTGCTTTCAAGGGACAACAAATTCAACGGAACCTCAAAATCTTTAATCATATGTGGCTTTTGCAAAAAGCTATCGATGTAGTCTAATTTATGTAAAAAATGCATTTCTCTGGAAGCGCCTGAATATTTTTTTATTTAACATAGTGTCCAAAAAATGTGATACATATTCATGGAATTTTTTTTTTTTTTTTTCTTAAAGGTTTTACGTCGCATCAGCTGCAAGGCTATTAGCGACCTTCTATTTATATAGACCTTATATTTTGTTTATTAAGCCTGTATCTCTCAGAAATTTTAATAGGTCCTTGATTTTGTTGCTGTTTATGTTATCCTATTCGGATGCGAGTAATCGCTACTTGGTCCCTCCTGGGTAGTGTATTGGTCATTTGATAATTATTGAAAAATTTTTCTGTAATGTTAGTTATATGGAGTGGGGCTGATTGTTTCCATGTAGTTTCCCATTGTTGTGTTAGCTGGCTTTTGATCGTTTTTATCATGTCTTCCATGTGTAGATTTTGGTCATCATTTGGCGGTGTTAATGTTGTTGCTTCTTTGGCTGCTTTGGCTTCTTTGGAAAAAACGAAATTACTTTCCGAACAACCCAATAGAATATGTACCCACCGAACGAATGGTCGCGAACATCCTAACGAAACCATTACCAGGACCGAAACACAAAGAATGCGTGAGTCTATTAGGTATGAATGAACATTAGGAATAAAATTGTAATCCGCGCCTCGAGGGGAAGTGTCACCGACGGACGATGCGCGTCTTTATCAGTTCTATGTTTCTGATGCGCGCGATCCTAGTCCCGCTGTCTTTTGTCTTCCTTACACGCAACGTCCACTTCGCATTCGGCGTGCACACGAGACGGTTTACAATGTGCATTTATAATACCTTTCTTAACTATTAAATTATATTTATATATTACATGTGTTCGCATATTCCACTACAACCAAGCTCCTGCTATCATGTTTTTTAATTGTATAATTTTTGTAAAGCGTGTGTTCTCTGAAAACACGGGGCTGGTTCGGGCGAACGCGTTGAATCTGTCTTACGCCGGGCCTGGAATAAGTGAACATTGGATTAGCCTGCTCGGCGACTGTGAGAATCTGTGCCGTTCTTCACATATCGTACAAGATCTGTAGACTCCGTTTTGATCATGGCGTGAAGTTACTATTACATGGGTAAGTTTTTTAACATTATATATATATATTTCTGACATTTCTTAATACTTTACCGACCGGTAGCCTAAAAAACCGGTTTTTTTCTGCCAATCGTCTGTGAATAACACATAGCAACTAGTCCTTTGCACTCCGTTGTCTCCTCTCAGGAGACATCGTAATTCTAGTATATGACTAATTAAAGTTGAGACATAATTATATGACATTAAAGTTTATTAGCGATTTGCAACTATTCCTCGATGTCTACAAATTCATATAAATCGAATATTATTATAATAATATTATACATATAAATATATGTATACATATGGAACGTATACTGTATAATAATATACAGTAGCTGACAAAAATTTAAGACGAGAAGGAAAAAAGAAAGTGTAACCGTTACTAGTTTATCGGAGTGTCGGAGAGGAGCCGAATTCTCGTCTGCACTCTGCGCGTACAACGACACCGGTAACGCTACAACTCGTTCTAGATTGTAACGTACTAGTTTATTGTAGTGTTGGAGAGGAGCCGAATTCTCGTCTGCCTCTGCGCGTACTACACACCGGTAACGTTACAATTCGTTCTATGGCCGTGTTTCGTCCCGAAGACGGAAACGCCTGGAGTTTCTGCCGATGGAGTTTATGACACGGACGCGAGGAAGGTTATTTTTGAGAAGAAGGCCTTTTCTACATCTGGCAACCAGAAACATGTTAATTTCATTACTGCCGTCCTCAATAACCATTACGTGTCATAAAGGCAAAGATTTCTAAGAGAACTGCCTGATTGCATTTTCGAAGCCCACAGTTGGGACGCGCTATAAACCGGATAATCCGAAGGATCACCCGAACCGAGTACGTGACGGTACCGCAACCGTCGTAGGCTGACCTGGACGATTCCCGTAGCGTTTTTTGACGTCATAAATTCTACTGGAAAAAGGCACTGATTGGTACTCTGCAGCAATCGGCAAAGGCCAGTCAATGCCCTTCTATCATACCGAAATGCAATTCTGGAGGAAATCCCCTAAAAAGGCAGAAACG
>NC_135778.1:23386056-23390134 GCF_028453695.1 Augochlora pura | reverse complement strand
TACTCATGAAATAAACTGGATGAAAATGTTTCTCGTCAACGTTTTTTTGCAACAATATTGCGCCGTATCCGTCTTTACTTGCATCGGTATGCAATTCTGTAATTGCCGTAGGACTATAAATTCGCAATGTCGGTTTATTAGCCAACGCTGCTTTTAACGTTTCAAACGATCTTAGCTGCTCTATGCTGAAATTAAATTTAACGTTGTCCTTTAGTAAATCTGATAAAGGGCGGGCTATTTTGGCATAATCGCGAATAAACTTTCGAAAGTATCCTGTCAGTCCTAAGAAACTCTGAATTTGTTTCCTAGATGAAAGAGTTGGAAAATATTGTACTGCTTTAATTTTCACTGGTGATGGATATACGAATCCCTCTTCTATTTCGTAGCCAAGATATTCCACGCATTTCTGCAAAAATGTGGACTTTTTCGAATTAATATCTAAACCATTTTCTTCCGCGACTTTTAACGTTTGAACCAGATTCTGAAATGCATCTTCGTTATCAACGCCAGGTACGATCAAATCGTCCATGTATGTGAAAACAACTTTACACGCAATTAGATGTTTAAAAACTTCTTGTATAAATCTGAGAAAAACTGCAGGACTATTACAAAGACCAAAAGGGGTTTTCGCGAATTCGTATTGTCCGTCCGGAGTCACGAATGACGTATATTTCTGACTTTCTTTTTCTACCGGTACGTGAAAAAAACCATTCCTCAAATCAATCACCGAGAATACCCGAGCACCCGCTAACGCATCCAAACTATCTTCTATAAGCGGCATCGGAAATCTGTCCCTAACTATCTGTTTATTTAGCTTACGATAATCGACGCAGACGCGATACTCGCCGTTTTTCTTCGGTACTATTACTACCGGACTTGTGTATTCACTGATGCTGGGATGAATCACACCGCTCTGCAACCATTCCTTGATTTGTTCCGATAGGACGACCTTCTCTTTCGGCGATAATCGTCTCGGACGAGAGTAGATGGGTTCCTGGTTTCGTAATACGATCTTGGTCTCGACTGCTGTCTTCACACTCTCAGCTGGCTTATAATTTGAAACCACGGCCTTTATCTTATCGTCGTAGGAAGTATACGCACTTAATTCGTCCTTTTCGATAAAATTTATTGATAATAAGTCAATAATGTCTTTATCGATGTTAGAGTCCCTCTTATTCGTCTCACTGCGTTCGTTATAACTTTCACTATTTTTGTCGCTTGCTGTTTTCACGGTTATCACCCCCTTGTTCATGCATAGTTCCACTCGATTTAAAAAATCACGTCCTAGTATCACTTCCGATGTCATGGATTCTCGCGGAACCACCAACATGCTGGTTATGTGTTCGTCTCCGTCAATAACCAGTTTCGCGTCAAATCGCCCGAGCGGGATAATTCGCGCGTTACCGAATCCCGTGAGCGTGCGCGAGGTTTCGTTTAGCCGCACTTTGCCTATTTTGTCAAAAAGATCTTTTCGAATAAGGCTTACTTCACTACCGGTGTCCACTAATGCACCACACGTTACATTGTCAATGCTCACTTTGAGTTCGCCACCGTTACATTGTATAGAATTCACCTTTGCAACACTTTGCTTCGATTTCTTTCCGTCGGGACAATTTGGTGCAATGTGACCAAAATTGTTACAATTAAAACATTTTAGTCCTTTTGCTTTGTCTGGGCAGTTTGAATGCTCATGATCTATTGAACCACATCCGTAACAATGAGTCTTGCCGTATTTGCCATGGGGCATTTTCTTTTTCTCTATTTCTGCTTTTTTGATAAACGGCTTCTTGTTTTTCATCATCTTTTCTTTCCTTCTGTCGAAGAGTTCCAAACGTTTCCTCATTTCGTGTAACGAACATGCACCATACAACATTGTTTTGTTCATTTCTTCGTCCTGTATTCCGTTAATGATGTGTTCGATTAGTGCTTCGTCCTCCACGTTTCCTTGGCTTGCTATTTCCTGCAGCGCACCGATGTACTGCCGTGCGCTTTCCTTTTGTCTTCTTTTTCGCTTTGCAAGCTGCGCGTGAACTATTGCACTATTCACTTCGGTCTCAAACTCATGTTTTAATCTCTTCTTTAATATCTTCCATGAAGTTAAACCCGTTTCGTACGTTACGAACTGTTTGGCCGAACCTTTCAGCATACGTTTTCCATACAACAGCATCTGCACATCGTTCCATTCCAATAATGTGCTCAATTCCTCGAAGTCTGCGATCCATTTTTAAATTGGCAGTCTATCGTCTCCCGTAAAGTACGCTAGACTTTCGTCAACGTCTTTTATCGTAAATTTAACGCCACGTGTAGCACATTGCGTGCGTGTCCACTCCTTTCTTTTGTTTCTTGCTGTCCTCGTCGCGCCTTTGCTAGATGCATAGCTATCTTCATCTGAAACGTCGCTTTCCGCCTCCTCGCTGTCGGAAACTTTTTCCGCTGTGTTCCTTTGCAATTGGTTTATTAATATGTTCCTCAATTCCTCTTTTTTACCAATGGGTTTTATATTTAACTTCATTAATTCACGTTTCAGCTGATCCACTTTCATTTTCTTTATCCTGTCTTCTGTGAGTGCGTCGGTCGTATCTCCGCTTGCGTCTTTCAACTTTTCTTTTGCGAAGTTCACCACAGTTTGGTTGAGAATATCGTCAATCTCTTCCGACGCTGTACTGCATGTTTCGCTCATATTGTTTCTTCTCTCCATCGCTTCACATAAATATTCCACACACTTATCGTTATTCTTCTTATCGAAATTCGTCACTTTCAACTTCTGCAACACAACTTATATTGCACTTAACGATTTCGACACTGTATAACTTTTACGATATTATCTGTCGTCAATTTACTTCGATCCCGGCACGAGCCCCCACTTGTAGGATCGGGTTTTAGGTGATTGACTCCCGCAATATCGCAATGTCTTAATAACGAAAAAGCAACTTTCCTTTGTTTTTTCCGCCGAGCGCAACACGCGGCCATCCACCAAGTCACCGCGCTCGCGACATCCTACATGTATATTATCAAATCTGGCAAAGGTGCTGGAATAGTGCTTAAAGGAACGCCTAAACCAACATGTTAAATACCGAGATAATCAATACGGTTTTTCCAAGGGAAAATCCACCATCCACGCCATCGACAAAATTATAAGTCTATGGGATGGAGCCAGAAGACGGGGACACCACAGTGCCATCGTGACATTGGACGTAAAAAATGCTTTTAATACGATAAGGTGGGATTTAATCCTTGAAGCGCTGAGAGAGAACAACATTCCCTCAAGGCTATATGACATAATACGAAGTTATTTTAGTGACAGGTGCATCTCGCATAACTACCTAGGTAAGGAAACAAAAGTACAAGTTTTCTCAGGAGTTCCGCAGGGGTCCGTACTGGGCCCACTCCTGTGGAACGCACAGTACAATAGGTTACTTGCTCTGACTCTTCCGAAGTATGTCGACCTTGTTGGATTCGCGGATGATGTGGCTGTGTTCGCATCCGCCAAGAATACTGACAAGTTAGTGGAAACAATTAACGAGAGCCTGAAGAAAATCGTAAAATGGTTTAAGGACAACAGCCTAACACTCGCCGAAGAGAAGACTGAGATGCTCTATTTAACTAGAATAAGTTGCCCCGAAGCGGTGAAAATTAAAATTGGGGATAAAGAAATCGCAGCAAAAAAAGTGGTTAGTCGTGTGCCATCGAGTTCGTGTAACGAAAAGGAACGAGATCAACCAGAGGTTTTCATCTGGAAGCAGGCAAGATTCGAGCTTTCGGTAAGGATAAGAGTTCAAACGGGTAGTACATTTGCGCGATTTTTCTACCGAAAAGCGACTCTAGTTGTGCTGTGCTTTCTCCAGCACAATTAGAGAGTTTAGAGCCTACACCCTCCGCTCGGCCCGCACTATTGCTGTGCTCGAGTGGTGAGTTTGTAGAGCATTAAAAGAGCATTCAGGTGATACGCGAATACTCCGGGTTCGGCGCGTCCTGTACTGTTACAGTGTACGTGTCGAACCGTCGGGTCGCAACAATCTTTCCCTGACTCGCTAGACAGTTGAGTTCGATTTGAGCAACTGTCTTGCATTTCTGTTTG
>NC_135778.1:23379114-23385956 GCF_028453695.1 Augochlora pura | reverse complement strand
GAAAATTAAAATTGGGGATAAAGAAATCGCAGCAAAAAAAGTGGTTAAATACCTAGGGATACACATGGAGTGTGATAGGCGATTCAGGCATCACATTGAGGTAACCAGCGAAAGGGCTGCTAAGATAGCTGGTGTGATGCCCAATCTAAAGGGAGGAGGGATCCAGGCCAGAACTCTCTACTATCGAGTAGTCGAATCGGTGATGATATATGGGGCGCCAATATGGGCTAGGGGATGCAATACCAGCAAGAGCATTTCCCTAATACACCAAACACAAAAGAGATGCCTGGCAAGGATAATAAGAGCATGTAGGACAGCGTCTCACGAGGCGGTATGCGTACTTGCGGGACACCCCCCGTTAATCCTCGTTGCCGAGGAAAGGAGGAGGATATTTGACAAAACAAAGAATCTAGACAAGAGGAATCCCTTACATGTACAACAATATAATGACATTAAAAAGGAAGAGAGAGAGAGGCTACCCTCAATCAATGGCAAGTGAGATGGGAGCTGTCGCAAAGGGGCAGAACGACAGCTGACAAGATCAGGACCATTCGACCATGGTTGACATGGGGCCCATCGGTGCTTGATTTTCATTTAACGCAGGTCCTTACGGGCCATGGATGTTTTGCCGATTTTTTAAACAAAATCGGCAAGCATCCTGTAAGGACGTGTTTTATGTGTAACGAGACCGAGGACTCAGTAGCTCATACGCTGTACAATTGCTCTTACTTCCAGGTCCATAGGGAAGCGCTAATTAGAGAAATAGGGCAGTTCGACGATAATCTCCTGATGGATAAACTAAAGGACGAAAACACGCGGAAAAGGACCAAGGACTTCATCTCGAAGATCATCAAAGAGAAAGAAGACAAACTAAACAAGATCCAAAAAAGGAGGATTGGGGGAAATACCGGCGGAAGAGGTAATGGAAGGACCGCAAGAAGAAGAAGAAGAGGATAGGGAAGTAGGCTTACCGTGGCCCTAGTGAAACGGTTTTAGGGCTCTTTGAGCCACCCACTCACCCTGCAGTAATACCGAAAGGTGGGTTCGGGATGAGTGGGTCGAGGGCAGAGGCCCGAGGAGGGGTTTAGTGGGTAACACACTTTTTGTGAGTCCCACACTACCGGCCACAACATCTGGTCGGCGACACGCCCCAGGCCGGTGTGCGTAAGGCATTCCCCTCCTCATGAAGAAAAAAAAAAAAAAATGTGGATGTCGGATATATCCGTCGTTCGGCTCTGCGAGTATCCACATGGATGTCGGATATATCCGTCGTTCGGAGCGAAAGGGTTAATTTTGCTGGTGGCTACGGCCAATATTTCTTATTTCAGAAATCAAACACAACCCGGACCTCGAACGGCGCCCGGACCCAGCCGACCGCGCCCGAGGAAGCGTCCAAGGAAGCAACAAGCGGCGAATACCGCCCTGTAGCGACCCTTTGAATAAATCGTTTGGGTTGAATTAACGCCAGCAAGAGTAGATTTTATTCAAGAACCTTAACACTCCACGATCCCTCAGTTCCGCAAAATAGTTAGAGCCACGGTTCGCCGATCTCCTAACAGATATGGAAACTTAGTTGGGATCGCATTCAAAGAGAACGGTCTTTACAAATGTTGATGCTCGCGGTTGATTTTAGTAAATCGTTCGAGCTTAGCTTTTGAGAAATTTACACGTGTTGTGTCGACTAATTCGAAGGACCACCTCCACTAGCAGGAAGAACAAGACACCGTGAATGTTAACAACAAATATATTTACACTCTCCGGTGGAGATACATGGAATGTGTTCAAGATTGTTACAAGTTGCTAGTCTATCTAAGAGTTCGAAGCTATGTCTATTTCAAGTGGTGTCTTTGTATTCCGAAGTGTATCTGCTGTGCGAATCGAAGTTCGCCGATAACGTCACCTCGGTTCGCCCTACTCTTGCAAATTAGGGATGGGTGTTGAGGAAAGCCGCCCAATCGCGACAAGCCCAAACGACAACGCCTGGGACCTAGGAAGGGGCAGTGCCGCAACGTTTGCCAGGGAGTTCCCGGTCGCGCGTGGGCCTGGAAAATTCCCGACATCTGCATCCCATTCCCTTAATTGCTCGTTGTCCCAGAACATGCTGTTTTCCGCGATCCGCGCCGCGCTATGGGCATAGAGACCCGCGTTTATGGCGGGGCAATACCGCTAATGGCCAAGAGTGTCGACCATGTGCCTTGGAACAATCTCAAACTACTTTCTAAAGAAGCGGGTGACAGGCCCATACCCTGGCCGATTCTAAGGGTCCCAAACACCCCCCCCCCCCCCCCCCCCCCCCCCCCCCCCCCCCCCGCCATAAAACCCTCGCTCAGCAATCCTCAACAACAAAATTAATAACATTATTGGAAGGAAAAAATCTTATTCAGGTAATATTGAAAAAATGACTTTGAAAGAAAAATATCATAGACTATTGGGGCATGTTAATTTTCAATATTTAGATAAAATGAACAAGAATAAATTAGTCGAAGGAATGCCTAATGAATTAGAAAAAGGATGACGGGTCAAAATATTTTTTATCATTTATTAATGATTTTAGTAAATGTGCAACTTGTTTATCCGATAAAGAGTAAGAGTGAAGTAGTAGCTTTAGTGAATATTTCAATAAAGTAGAGAACTTGACCGGGAAAAGAGTAAAAAGATTAAGGTGTGACAATAATAGAGAATATATTAATAATGAAATGTTTAATTCGATTAAAAATAAAGGAATATTTATAGAACCGTGTCCACCATATACACATGAATTAAATGGAACGGGTGAACGTTATAACAGATCAATTATGAATTCAGCTCAATGTTTATTATCTGATTTTAAAGTTCAACAGAAATACTGGCCAGGAGTAATTAAAGCAGCAGCTTAATTAAGAAATAGAACCGTTGCTAATACAATTGAAAATAAAACACCATTTAAAATTTTGTTTGGAATTAAGCTCAATATTAAGAATTTGAAATTATACAGTAGTAAAGTATTCGTCAGAGCGCCAAAAGTAGAGAGAAATTTCAAATGGGATAGAAAAGCCGATGTAGGAATACTTGTAGGGTATGAAAATAGTAGGTACAGGGTTTTGATAAACAATAAAGTTATATTAACTAGACACGTTGAAATTGTTGAATACAAATACAAAATTTGATAGGTTTTGGAAATTCAAACGATAATGACGATGTATTTGAAATGGTATTTGATGGAAACTATATTTCGAGTGAAATTAAAAATGACAAACAATTTATTGAAAGCGAGAATTATTCTGAAAAAGAATTGAGGAGATCGAATTATATTTATGTAAACATAGTAAGCGCAGATAGCACAACAACTTACGAGGAATCTATCCAAAGTAATGATTATGAGTTACGGAAAGAAGCGATGGATAGAGAAATGAATTGCTTAAAGAAAAACAAAACGTGGGAATTGGTCGAGAAACCAACAAATACGAAAATATTGGATCTTAAATGGGTATATACAAATAAGTTTGATGGTAGAAAGAAAGCAAGATTAGTTGTGAGAGGATTTCAGCAGAGAGAAATTCTTGGGGATATTTATTCGCCAGTTAATAAGATTCAAACATTGAAATTATTGTTAGCATATTCTGTACAATTTGAATGAATTATTATGCAAATGGATGTAGAGACAGCATTTTTGAACGGAACTGTTAAATCAGAAGTTTATGTGAAACAACCAAAGGGTTATGATGATGAAACAGAAAAAGTATGTAAGCTTATAAAAGCATTCTATGGATTGAGACAAAGCCCGAGAGCTTGGTATGATTGTTTTGACGAGTTCATAACTAAATTAGGTTTTCAGAGAAGTGCAATTGATTATTGTCTTTGTATTTTATATCTCGAAGATGAGATAATATTTTTGATTCTATTTGTTGATGATTTACTGATATGTGGAAAAAATGGAAAATGGATCGAAGAAATAAAAAATAAACTATTAGAGAGATTTGCAATGAAAAATCTTAGGGAAATTAAAACTTATTTAAGAATAAACATTGAATATGGTCATGACAAATGTAAAATGACATTAAATCATATTTAAGGACTATATAGAATTATCAAAGGACTAAATAGAATCTCTAGCGAGGAAGTATAATTTAGAAAATGCGAAATTGTATGCTACACCTATGGAGCAAAATTTAAGCTTAGAACCCGTGCAGTCAGCCTCAGATGAAATCAAATATCGAAATTTAATTGGAGCGTTATTATGCATAAGTATGGAAACAAGATTAGACGTGAGTTACAGCGTCAATTATATGAGTAGATTCGAAAATAGTTACAATGAAACTCATAAATATGCACTGAGAATTTTAAAATATTTGAACTTGAATAAAGATTTGAGTTTAACGTACAAAAAGAATTTGGATAATGATATAACAGATTGCTTTGTTGATGCTGACTGGGCAGGAGATAAAGTTGATAGGAAATCAACTATGGGATATGTTATACGAATTTTTGGAAATGTAATTTATTGGAAATCAAAAAGCAAAGCAGTATGACGAAATCGTCGACAGCTGCTGAGTACATATGTAGCTCTTTCTGAATGTGCGAGTGAAATCAAACTTATTGTAAAATTATTGAAAGAATTTAAAATTGAGATTGAAAAACCGATAAGTATATATGAAGATAACTCAGGAGCTATTGCTATCGCAAAGTTTGGAAATTTAACTAAGAATTCGAAACATATAGAAATACATTATCATTTTGTAAACGAGTGCTATAAGAATTATTAAAATAGAATCTGAACTGAATTTAGCAGATATTTTGACAGAAGCACTTGGTGGTATTAAATTTGAGAAGTTCAGAAATTCATTGAATATTATTTAGATTGTAAACAGAAACTGTATTGTATATTGTGGCAAGAAATTAAGGAGGTGTGTTAGAACATGAGTAATTTCATGCCACGAGTGCAACAGCCAATGGTCGAGCGCCACGATATTTGAGAGTGCCACGCGATGCACCGCGATAAGCGACACTTGCCGCGAGCAGTCAGTCGTCGAAAAGTAGTCTAAAGAGAAGTAGTATCAATGTGTAGCCAATAAAACATTCATACAATAGGGAAAGTTAACGCTTTATTATTTATCCTGCCCATCATTATTTTAACAGTTTCTATTTTCTTTATTCGAGTCCAGGCTAAAATTAAGCCTATACCGGCGATGTTGGGGCGATAAACCACTGACAAGAGAGGTGTGTTAGCAAACGTGACACACAGGTCAGCCTAATCGGTGACTCACGGTAAACGTTTGGGGTACTGCATAACAGGACAAAAGCAAAAATCTATGTTGTAAGTGGGAAAGCTTTGAATCCTAAAGGAGTTTAACCCTTAGGGCTTAGGTAATTTAAAAATAACACTCTTTAATTATTATATCCCCGTGCAAATAGATTACTATAATTTATTACTGTTTGCGCCTTAAATACTCAATTCAGTGTAGCATAAAAGTATTCCGTCCCCAGCGACTGTCAGCGCTAGCCACACGCCGTCCCACGAACCGTTTCGACTGGGAGTATTTAGAGCCCTAAGGGTTAAATGCCACAGTAAAGCTCGATGGTGAAAGTACTATGGTATGTGGGTGCATAGCTGCATGTGTAATAAAATGTAATAACATATAATAACATATCTTGTAATAAAATGTTTAAACCTTAATAAAATACTCATTATATATCATTTGAATAATAAATGAATAAAATTTTCCAAATTTTTCATTAGTTTAACACTTCACCGACCGGTCATTCAACCGTAAACATTTCTCTTCTTATAGGATAATTAAATCTACTAACATGTTTATATTTTGATAACATTAGCATTAAACAATATTTATGTTCTCTATTCTATTTGTTATATTTTTATGTTATCTATTTTAATAATCGTAAAAGGTTATCTAATATTTACAAAATTATATAATAATATTGGAGCATGCAGTAGTACAAGCTAACACCTTTATTTCAATAATAGAAAACAAATTACTAGCCCTTTGCACTCCGCGCCATCATGGATGTTACTTATCAGCGCTTATGAACATTTACATGGAATTGGTGAAGATTTAAAACCACGTTGCATTTTACCAACTATTAAACATAGAAGTGGAAATGTAATGGTGTGGGCGTGTTTTTCACGCTGTGGTCCTGGACCAATACGTCGCATTAATGGAATTATGGATCGTTTTCAGTACATAGACATATTACAGCATACGATGTTATCATATGCACGCAATAATATGAGTGACAGTTTTATTTTCCAACAAGATAATGATCCGAAACATACGGCCCGTGTTGTGAAAAAGTTTCTTCAAGAGGAGATAATTACCTTACTATCATGGCCATCGCAGTCACCTGACCTAAATCATATTGAGAACTTGTAGAGCATAGTGAAGAAAACTGTACGTGATTAAAAACTAACAAATTTGAATGATTTGTACTCTACAATAGAAACGGCGTGGAGTAATATTACAGCACAGAAATGTGAAAAATTAATAGATTCAATGCCAAAAAGATGTGCAGAGGTTATAAAAAAAATGGATTTTGGACGAAATACTAAATATTTTTATTAAAAACCATCTTTTTCTGTTTATTTTCTCCTATTACTTTGTAGTCTTAAACTTTTGTCAATGGAAATATAACAGATTTACTTTTTTGTTATATATTCTAACTAATAAGTTCAAAAACGAACATAAATGTTTTTGTAACTGTATAAATAAATGAGTAAACGATTATAATTAAAGATAGAATATGATAGCTTATGTTATTTATAAAATATTAATAATTCCTTTTGTAACGTGTAGATATATTTAAATAAGTAAAACTATGTAGATAATGTAAAATAATCGAGAGCGTCG
>NC_135778.1:23364365-23379014 GCF_028453695.1 Augochlora pura | reverse complement strand
TGTATCTTCTTTACCCGAATCAGAATCTTGTTCTTCGGGTTCAGCATCGCTGTTAGATGCACTTCCATCATCAGACGATTGTTCACAATTGTGAAGATCCTCTTCTTCAATCTCATCGATAGGAAATTGATAATTTTTTTGAGAGGTAGACATTTTATCAAGTAATAAACGAATATAACAATAACAAAAATAATGGAATAATGAATAATAAATCAGTAAATATATATAATAGAACTCTTGGCGCACGACTTTCTCTCTCAAAGTGTTGTATACAACTAATCTGCCTCAAAGTCAGCGACAACACAGACAACTTCGGTACTGTATACGTTACAACGAGTCACGAATGACTCCGGCATAGGAAACGGAGGGTTAAAGCAAATTCGGACGTGCCGTAGAACTTGCCTTTGTCCGTTGCAAGGTGTCCCCTGTTCATGCCAACGCCTTTATCATCGAAGTTTTTCTGGGCCTAACAGTCACCGTATCGAGGACATCGATAGCGGTGACCGAGCCCGGTAAATATACTAAGAAAAACTTCGGCTTTTTTAATTTAGAACAGGGCTTCTTAAACTTTTGTCATTCACGACCCCATTTATGATTGCGAGTTTCTTGACGACCCCATACAAATATAAAAGAAAAATAAATTAATATTTTTTGATGATTTATTTATTAGGTAACAATATACATATACATATACATATGAAAATATATAGTTTTAGAATTCGTTTTGAAACATAAAAAAATCTAAAATTAAAAATTGCACAAAAAATTATAAAATTGTATTTATTATAGTTTCAAAAATAAAAGTGGATTCTGACCGTCTTAATTCGCTCGAATATATTCAAGTAGTTGCGTGGTAAGTATTAAATTAAAATATAAGTAAAAAATTTAATGAGATGGATGTGCCTGTTTTTTATTGCATAACAAATCAAATCTTGGTGGAATGTTTGAAACTGCTGGACGTAAGACCTCTTCAACATTTTTAACGCTGAACGATATTGGGATTTAATATGTGTTAAAGCTGAGAAAGTAACTTCACATAAATATGTGGTGTTGAATGGCAGAAGTACATTTAACGTCATATCAGCGATTGTGGGAAATTCAGTTCTAGTTCCGATCCAGAATTCAGTCAAGGGCTTTTTTTTAAATTGTAGTTTTAAGTTTGAGTCACTCGGAAGCTCAGCAAATTCCTCTTGAGCTTCAAGTGGCAGGTGATCTATCTCACTTAAGCCAATCCAAAACGGCTTTTGAATCCAAACTATTTTTTGGAAATCAATATTTAATATAAAATATGTACGGAACTGTATTTCTAGCGCTTTTAAGTGATCTACAATAATTTTTGCAATAAAAGTTTTACAATGAATTTTCTCGATTATAAAATTGTCGACACTGGAAAACATTTCGAACGAATTTTTTTCGACCCTACTTTTCCAAATGTTGATCTTTTTAATAAAACTTCAATTTTATCATTTGAAGTAAATATATCGAAATTTTTTCCTTGAAGAGACAAGTTGAGATCGTTTAACTTCGCAAAAATATCTGACAAATAACACAGCTTGGATAGCCATAAGTCATTTTGAAAAAAAGCAGCAAGTTCACATTTTCGTTCGGTTAAAATTATTTCGATCTCGTCCTTTAATAACAATAATCTTCTTAAACTTTGACCTCTTGACAACCATCTTACTTCTGCATGTAATAACAAAGTTGTGTAGTTGGAATCCGTATCCTTACAGAGATTTGAAAATAAGCGGCTGTTAAGGGCATGACTCTTAATCAAATTTATGATCTTAACAGCATCCTGAAGCACATCGTTCAATTCTGGTGCTAATTTTTTTGCTGCAAGAGCCTCTCGGTGAATAAGGCAGTGAGTAAAAGTTATATGATCATAATGAGCAGCTTGAAGAAATGATTTAAAACCAATATTTTTGCCCGTCATCGCTCTTGCACCATCTGTGCATATTCCATAGCAATTTTTCCATTCTAAACCTTCTGCTTTTAAAAATTCGTCAACTTTACAATATATGTCTTTCCCTGTAGTATGGTCTTCCATAGGACGACAAAATAACAATTCTTCCTCCACGCTTTCTTTATAAACGTACCTGGCATATACTAACAACTGAGCCAATTTAGTAATATCAGTTGTTTCGTCCAACTGAATTGAAAATTTTGGGCTTTCTTTAATTCTTGTAATAAGTTGTACTAATTGATCCTTGTTAATATCAGAAATTCTATTCGAGACAGTGTCGTTCGACAAAGGAATTTTTCGAATATCATCGCCATATTTTCTTCCATGTAGTTGTTCCGTCCCGAAGGAACAATCGCCCGGAGTTTCTACCGATGGGATTTATGACACGGACGTGAGGAAGGTTATTTTTGAGAAGAAGACCCCTTTTACATCTGGCGACCAGAAGCATGCTAACTTAATTTCCGTCTTGCTCAATAACCATTACGTGTCATAAATTTAAGATTTCTAAGAGAACTTGCTAATAGCATTTTTGAAGCCCACAGCTGGGACGTGCCGCAAACCGGGTAATCCGAAGGGTCACACTACTCGAGTACGCGACGGTACCGTAACCGTCCAAGGCTAACCTGGACGATTTCCCGTAGCATTTTTTAACGCCATAAATTCTATACACACAAACATCCTCACGACGCGACAAGAGGGTGTCGCCAAGTTAACGAAGGCACTGATTGGTACGATGTAGCAGTCGACAAAACCCAATCAGTGCCCTTCTTACATACAGAATTCCAAGTTCTCGCGGAACCCCCAAAAAGGCAGAAACGCCCCCCCTCCCCCGACGGATCCTAGTTCGACGACGATCATGTCGAACGATTCGTCTTGACACTTCATCTTCAACATCAGTCAGCAACCAGTCGACAACCTCCAGCAGTCGAGGTCCACATACGTTCATACAAGGTCTCCAGCAGTCGAGATATAACACAACCTCCAGCAGTCGAGGAAACAACACACAGTACGCGCAACCACTGCTCGACCATTTTGAATCCGTTACCCAATATTAATTTGGCGGGTAATATATCGGCGACACCGGCATCACGCGTCCTCGAACGGTTCAATCCGGGCCTTACAACCCCGGAAGGGTGAAGATACCATCCACGCGTCGATACCAAGGTGCTCGCATCGCAATTCATGGTCCTTCGAGCCGGATTCAGTGATCTGTGTAGTGACAACAGTGCGCGTACTTAAACATATCCTGAAGAAGATTCGACTGCATCAGGAGTGCAGCATCTTCATCGGATCAGCAGAGTCGATAGTGTCCTGAGCACTACCTCTGCATCAAGACCAACGACACGCGGTCCAACAGCGGATTCGGCTGTACTGGAGTACAGCATCCGCAACACATTGGAGCCGCTAATTTTCAATCATCAGCAACACGCAGTCCAACCGAGGAACAACCACTACGAGTTGCAGCCACGGCCACGGACAACACGCAGTCTCGAGACATCACGCAGGTGCCGAAATCCAGTCAAGGTAGGCCTGTTACTGAACTGCCAATCACGTTCCTTATTTCTAATCATCTCCTGCTCCTATTAACGCGCATCCGCGATTCATAACACAATGGCAAACGATAACGGGAGTCAATCGATCATGCGCGAACTAAAACTCAAACAACATATTTTCGAGGCGCATCTGACCGACCTCTCAGTATACATAAATGAATTTCGCGATTCGTACGCTGAACGCGCTATACTTCGAAATCACGTCGAACAGTTAGAAACCCAATTCGATACGTTCAACGACGTAGTAAACAAGCTCCACGAATATGGGGATCCTGACAAGATCGAAGATCAGCGCGAAGCCACCACCGAAATCAACGACACCGTTATTGCCACCGCGGAGGTATTATTAGTCAAATTGACAAAATCCGATCCCAATTTCGTCATACTCGAGACTTGCAACGTCGTAGAAAACAAGCTTCACGAATGTGAGGATCCTGACGAGATCAAAGCCGAACCAGAAGCGATCACCGAAATCGACGATACTGTCGTTGCCACCGCGGAGGTACTAGTAGATAAATTGTTGAAATCCGATTCCGAGCCCGTCACATTCGAGATTTTCAACGACGTACAAAATAAGATCCGCAAACACGAGCATCCTGACGAGCTCGAAGCTCAACGCGAAGCAGCTCCCGATAGTTACGTCACCGTTATTGCCACCGCGGATGAACCAGTAAATAAATCGATGAAATCCGATTCCGAGTTCGATGCAACCAATCGGGTCATCACCGATTCTCACAAACCCACTACGTTCGGGACAACAATCGGAGTCCACCTGCTCAACACAGAGTTAACAAAATTCGACGGCCGGCTTGAAAGGTGGACTACGTACAACGACGCGTTTAAACATAACATTAATGCTCACCCATTTATCAATACCGAAGGCACATTGCACGTGGGAGATCGTCTCCAAAATCCCACGTTACCGTTCGCCCAGAGACACCCAATCTTACGGCCGGGGGTTCATTACGCGACGGATTTAATCATGCGCGACGGCCACGTAAAAAATCATCATACCTCCATCGCCGCGACATTGTACGATGTACGCGAAACACATTTACCCATCGACGGAAGAATTGCGACGGGAAAAATCGTACAACAATACATAAAGGGTTTTCGAGTCAATCCTCCACCGGCCGACTACCTGAGGGGAAACATACCTGCGGCACGCGTCACCCAGAGTCGACCATTTTCGAACATTGGCGTCGATTATCGCGGTCCCCTTTATACAAAGAAGCGACGCTACCAAAACCAAATTCCTATTAAGGTGCACGTTGCCGCATTTACCTGCTTCGCGTCAAAGGTCGTTCACCTTGCAGTAGCTTGCGATTTTACGACGGATGCGTTCAAAACGGCTGAATTAACCGCGACAAATTCAAAGACCAATAAAACACGAGCGAACGTACAATCGGACACCTACCGTCGGACCGAAACAACGCGACGGAGCCCTACAACCTTGCCAAGGCTAATTGAAAGACGTATTTTTATGACCGCGTCGGAACCATGCAAAATCCGCGACTCAAGAACTCACACGGCACACGTATGCCCAGAACTTCCAGGCTTGACCGTAACCGAACGAAGGTCAGTCGTTGGCAAGGTCAAACTTTGTAAAAACTACTTGAAACCGGGTCATCCGCCGGAAAGACGTAACGCTGCCCGGTGTCATGTCTGCAACGGTAGACACCGTACGAAACTCTACCGCGACGCGACGTCAACCACCACCGACCGCGCAAGGGTGGAATGACTAAAAGAATCGAAAACACACAACCGACGACATACACGCAACCGTTACAACACAAAACCTTTATTTCCGATGGACAATCTGCACGGTCCAATTCTAGCTTCACCCCCTCAAACGACTCAATACAAAGGGAATCACATGGCACTTCATGCCTGTCTCACCTCCGCTTCTCGGAGATAGGGGAAAGCGATCACGAGGTCTTTAGATCATCACACCAAACAGGTCGTCGAAGTTATCGGTATGAAATTCGAAATACGTATTGATGAAGTTAGCGCGCAGGAAATGAGCTATGTTAGAAGTCTGAGGGATGATGTAAAGTTCAGACATAGGATAGACGCAAGATAGAAAGAGACAGACAGATCTTAAGCTATGGTCGCGTAACGCTAACTTGTATGCTACGGTTCGTTAACACTAACTTACTCCTATGGTATATTAATGCTAACTATATTTCTAGAGTGTATTATAATATGACTTATATGCTAACTTAAAGCTAAGTCAACACGTCGACGGACGTGACACCGCATTGCATGGTGCAAACGGTGGATGGGACTGACGCCGACCTGGGGGACTGCGTTGCCGCATTATTGTCCATTCCCTAGAAACTGACCCGCAAAGAAAACCACGTCAGGCGTGGTAAAACTTCTTCGCGGTTACCAAGTACTGCAATCAAAAGGTGCGAGACTTATTGCGATAATACTAGCAATCGTCTCGTAGTCGAAAAGAATTGTCCAAGTAACCTACAGAATCACCCGCGTGCTGTATCAGTACAGGGCGGACGAAACTGGGCCGTATTTCTTGGCTTCTGACTAATCGCAGCCTGAACAATCTCTAGCTCGGACACAGCAATGATGCTGATCGAGCCGAGATTGTAAGTTTTTTTATAACTTAAAATAGGAATATTTTCTTTTTACCAGAAATTCCTCTGCGATCGGATTGTGTGGGTGCACGGTTCCTGTCGACGCGTGACACCGCACGGCAGACGTTTCTTTTAAAACCGACTAGTTTCTCACTGGGTATATCGCGTTCAACTTTCCCAGTTGAACGTCGAGTAACAGTTTTCCTTTTCCAACTGTACCAGTTGAATGTCGGAATAGGATAGACTTTTGGTTTTCGCGAAGGCGAACAAATGTTTAATTTTGTTATTTACTATTTGTATCTTCGATTCTATAGAGATTAGCTTATCAGTAGCATCCTGAATCTTAAAAATTAAAGTAACAACTGTTAGTGGGAGTGTTAGTTTGTCACACTTATTGTCTACAAGGAGCTGAACAGCCAAAGGGCCCGCTCAGGCCGGAACGAAGCATAGTTTGCTTAAGCCAGCCGTTGGTAAAGCAGCGGTAATACTCCCTGCGAAGGTGCCGGGTTGGTCCACTTCGCAGGTCCAGAGTTCCCAGTCTTGCCTCTCGACGGCGGAAGGACTTTTACTGTATGATATTCAATTGCCACTGAGGTGTAGCAACATAAAAATCAAAATAGCCATGAAGACACACACCTTCATGCCTCTTTACCTACATCGGTTACACTTTGTGGGTGACTTCACCACGTTCACCCACTGCAGTCTTCTGCTCTTATGTTTGCCCTCTAATGTTATAATAATAACCCAATTCAGGGAAGGCATCTTCTGTACATTCGCTATATAAGGTCTGAATCATTGATAAACTCCAGCATGATTTTATATCGAATATTAATTTGATCCGTTGGTGGCGGGTGTCGAGCACCTTCTCACTCACCAACGGGATGGTAAGGCAAAATACTCCAGTGCCGTGACGGAAACAGTCACTGTGCCCACGCACTGTATAATGTAGGTAGGTGTATCGGTATTTGAGACTCTCTTACTCATGACGCTGTTGACGGTCAACGAGATTCACGCTAAACTGCCCCCAACTAATACCGTGCCAGGGCCTTCGTTCGCCAATCTTCTTGTGTAAGAATGTTACCGGCCCACACCACAGGGAGGTGAAGGTTGGACTTTGTGAGCCGTTAGTTTGTCACAACAGTGTTTTTATTTGTTTCGGGGAGGATTCACACTGTTATGCCGTGAGGTGAAGGAATGGGATCTCTCGAGATTCACAGTCTTCTCCGCTGGTCGAGTAGAGTTGTCGAAAAGGAATACGCCACAAACGAAGATTTACAAAGAACTTTATTCTAAGCTTAACAACACGATGTGTACGTGACTATCTTTACATATGTTCTGGAAAAATCTCAAGGCTCGCGGAAAAACATTCTCAGGCCAGAAACGATCGATATTCTTTATGTTTGTGTTTTCCCGGCGAAGCTGATCCGGCTCGTTGTGTCGTTACAACCTAGGCCGAAACGGAGTGAAGTATGACTAATGGTTTTTGGTGATTAAATCCTACTAACATCTGTAATACTTGGGATGATGCATAATACTCCCTTCCTTGTAAAAAAAAAATTGATACGCAGTGAAATTTTATTTTACTCTATAGGACGCAAGTGAGGTCGTTTTTGCTTAAAACTGCTCTTAAAGGCTACTGTGTGTCTTGTACTGTTGTCGCTTCTTTCATCTATTGTTGGACTTTGTTGTGGTTTAAATCTTACATGATATTCATTTGGTGCAGAAGGCCCAGTATTAGTATTTTGTACACCTCCGGAATTGAAGCAATTATAATAATAACAGGGTGTACATATTTTAAATAATCGCCAAAGTCTGAATTTACAGAAAGTATAAATTAATATCAATAGTGTTATTCCAGCAGTAAGTATTTGTAATGTTGTCCAAACAGTTTCATATCTACTTGAAGCTCTAACATATTTTGAGATGTTTTCTGCCTCTGACGTAATTTCATCTAATGACTTTGAATGTTTAGTTAATTCTGAACTATCTACTATTGTGTCACTTATACTAGGTATTCTTGCAAAAATTGAAAGTGTTACGTTAGCCTGGGGTAGTGTGATATTTGATATTCCTAATTGAATGGTGTGAATATGTATATCCTCTACTTCTTTGGCCGGGTATAAGGTTGCAGAAAGTGTGTATCCTTTGCAAATTGGGTTTATCTTGATTTTGTTAACATGTTTGCATGTGACGTGTAAACTTTCAGGGTGATGTGTTATTAGAATCCATTCGTTCTTTGAAAATAAGGGTATCCATATTGTATTGCTCGACTGTATTGCTTCTAATTTACATTTCTTATTGTCTGGCATAATGTGTTCTGCTTGAGCTAAGCATTTTTTTTTCTTTTTTTTTGTTTCCAGTGGAGGAGGGAATGCTATTACGCACAGCCTCTACTCGCGATGTGCAATGCGAGCAGGGTAATGTGGGGCTCCCCGGCTGGGAGTGTAAGACCGGTATACCCACTAAACACCTAAACCTCCCTTCAGTCATGCGTCGGTTGATTGTGTACAAGTACACCACGACAACCCCTTGGTATCGCATATCAGGCATTTCGTTAATGGGGGGCTGGACTCCTTGTGGATCTTGGCTCCACTTCACCTACGCCCTCTTCTGGGGCAGACCTCGTTTCTTCTTTGTTCCTTCTTCTTCATCACGGAGATGAAGAAATCCTGAATCTCGGGACGTCGATCCGGGTCCTTATACCCTTCTCTCAGGGATTCCAGGCTAAGTGAGCCAATCTCCTCCTCCAAGTGTCTTCTCTCCTCCTCGTGGGCAGGGCACACCAACACCGCATGCTCCACGTCGTCCGTCGTCGCTCCGCAAAAGGTACAGGCTGCTGTCTCAGTTTTGCCCATCCTGGCCAGGTATTCCCCAAAGCACCCGTGGCCAGTGAGCACCTGAGTGGTCCGGAAGTCCAGGGTAGGGGGACCCCACTCTATCCAGTCCTCTATGTTTGGTATCCATGTATACGTTGGACGCCCGTGTCTTGCATCGTCCCACCTCTTCTGCTATTTAATGACAGAGGGCTTCCGCTCTTGGGCCCTGATGACTATAATCATTGCTGCTCTGCTGGCATTTCTAGCCGTCAGCGTTGAGGATCGCTGGTACATCCTCCTCCTCTCGTCGGCGGCGATATCCAACGGGAACATGCCCGTGAGGACACACAGTGCGTCCAAGGACACCGTGCGATACGCCCCGGCCAGCCGCGATAGTGCCATCTTCTGGACTCTGTTTAGGTTTATTTTGTTTCTTCCCGCGCCGGCACCGTGAAGGGACCCGTTCCCAAATTAAATTGGATTTTTTCTGGGTGACTGGTGGACGGTTCGCTGAGGGCCGGTCTGTGGCTCCTCGCCAGTCACAATTGCCTTTGCGATGGTTTCGCTTGCGTCTGCGATTTTCAAGGTTTCTAGCGCCTGCTCCATATTGACTGGTTAGTTTTAAACTGATCAGTGCCGATCGGGTTCCCAGACGCTTCGCACCTTGATTTCTGGAAGAAGAAAAGGAGGGGTATCGCGTGATGTAATTTTCCTACATCGGTGTTCTCCCTCTTTTTAAATTTCTTCAACTCGAATCGCGTTCTCGCGCGGATTGTTTTGCTGTGCGAACCTTTGTCTCAGAACCGGTCGCTACACAATCCTGAGGCAGCGTTTCCACGGGGAGTTTACAAATCCGAGTTTACAAATCCTTCGCGAGTCGACGGACCAGAAGGACGCCTCCTTGAGTCGGCCTTTCTCAACGCGTGTACCCCTCAGACAGAAGTCGAGTCGGGACAATATAAATGTGGCCACCGCCTCTGCCTTCTGCCAAGGGGCGAGGAGGGAGCTGTCAACAGCTCGGAGGTCGTAGACTAGACACTCG
Organism: Augochlora pura; assembly: GCF_028453695.1. Classification (NCBI taxonomy): domain Eukaryota; kingdom Metazoa; phylum Arthropoda; class Insecta; order Hymenoptera; family Halictidae; genus Augochlora; species Augochlora pura. The sequence goes on along the minus strand of NC_135778.1, from coordinate 23,369,046 downwards.
ATGGTATTTACTGGAGTCTGTCGGAAGTTACATTTACATTACTCAAGATTGACTGGAACCATCTCCACCGTCATTAATTTGTCGTTGGAGGCGCTGCATCATTGGAACAAAGGAGCTGTGCACCGTACGAGATTGATCGTGCGGTAACAAGCATCTAATAATCTAGTAAAGTGTGATATAATTCGAAACATGGATAAATACAAAATTCTACATTACATTTCTTACATTCGTAATGTGCCTCACTTCTTTTATTAAGTTTTTCATTATACTACACTATTGCACTTCTATCAGGATAACTATCGATGCAATTTTCAGGGAACCTATAGTCGCCTTCCGTGTCAGAAAGCGAAATTGCATCGAGCTTCTTTAGGCACCATCAGTTTCAGGCGACTAGAATAGGATAAGTACCTATAAGCGCTTTCAGTGTCACAAACGTAAAATTTTTAAACGCCTATTGGCAGCCACAGTACTTTAGGGGTTAAGAATCTCAGACAACATGCCGTGAACCGTACCAATTTCGTAAATGAAGAAAACTTACGTAATACTTTGAAATCTGTTTTTTGAACTGTGAATGTTTTTAGGGTATGCATTCCCAGCATTTCCGTCACGTTTAGATTTGTTACCGGTCCTTGCTTTTCCTCATGTATTAGCCAAGGTTGCCATAATTTGCATTCACGATGTTCTGTACATATTACTCCACAAGGTAATGCTGCAGAGGTAATGCTCTTGACAATACTGACCCTGCTGCTCCGATGAAGACGCTACATTCCTGATACAGTTGAATCTTCTTCACGTTCAATATAGCGTGGATCAAGCTTTAGGTCGCCTAGATCCGGCTCGAAGGACCGGAAGTGTTGCGTCTGCAGGTAACACAGTGATGTGTGTTTCCCGCTTTCAATCGGCAATGGTCTTTAGGGAAAAAAGACTATTTTGATTGGTAAGGGCTGAGTCGTAAAGGAACTTAACTGATGGGGAATAGGATTTGTCATAAAGTTACGTTTTACATGGATTGGTTCGTTCGTTCGTTCTGGACGGTCCATTCGTTGTTTTCGAGAATCACAAGTGCTGTCCAGTCGTCGAGGCGAATTTGTCGAATTGCGAGCCATAAAATGCTTTGGAAAACTGCTTTTTAGTTGAGCCAAAGGTTGGCTACCTGAGGGGGCGGCTAGGTTCGCTTATCCATCGGCGTTGCCGTTGCAATATGTACCCATCCGACAAAAAATCTAAATGGCATCAGGTGTGACATTCAGGCACATTCATAATTGTTAAAGTATAATTTCTTATTTCTAAATCCTATATCAGCTACTATTGAAAACTGTTTGGACGCAACATGGTCCAACCATTTTATGGGCCCGGGGCTCCCGGTGGAGTGGGCTCCCTAGCGAGGAGCACACTCATAAAGCAATCAGAACAATAAACCTTCAGCCATCAAGGCCCAACCATTTCCTGTATACATATCTTTATGCTTCCTTGTTATTTTACATTTTCACTTTTCACTTCTCCTTCCATCTTCCTACCATGGGGATACTAGCCTAAGAAGTCTAGTTGCCTCTCAATGAAATTAGAGACTTTTAGCAATGAAGTCCTATCTTCCGTATAATCTAAACTTTCGATGCGAGACCATGGTAGGGTCTAAACGAATTTCAGTTTGTCCAGTCAGTCTTTCAGTGTCACTACCACAGAAATCAGCAAAGTTTTACACGTATTACATATCTTATAACATCCTACACACGACTAAATTTGTTTGTTTATGACTTTGTTGGATTTTATGAAAAAGTTATTTGAATAAAGCTTTAGTTTCTATAACGCAAACCTGCGACGTAAATATTTTCTTTACTGCGCGCTTCAATACCTGTCGTCCACAGAGACGCTCGCCCGTCGGGCCGCTCCGGCCGCAAAGGATTAACAGGTTGAATGCCACGCCAATTTTACCGGGATTGTCCGTGGCGCCACGATAAAATTTCCATTTAGCGATACATATAATGTTGAAATATTATATACAATAGATAATTTACAACGTATAAACATGTTTCAAATGTTTTATACTGCATTCATTTCTTCACACCACTACATCAACGATGATAATAATAAGAAATTATAAGTGTTGTCTTTTGTCTAACTTTCTTATGTTTTTTTCAATTCGGGCACGCCGGTCACCGGTGGCCCCCATGGCGTCACAGCCAAGTTAGGTGCCGGTCACCGGTGACCCCCGTGACATTCAACCTGTTAAAATATATGTATCACACATTAAACTATCAGGTACCGATTTAACTGTTCCCGAAGTGACGGATGCTGAGAATCGATATAACGAAACTCCCATCCAAGCATATATAAAAACGGTCAAAAATAGACAAACACTTTAGCAGGAGTAATGATTTCTGTGTCCTGGCACTAATTTCATTTAACCTTGGTATTTGATTTTCACTGATCAAACAATTACTCGTCCTAACATGATCCTCGTTCAAATGGTGTTCTAATAACAATATACTTCATATATACTAATAACATATAATATGCATAATATTATATTATTATATGCATAATATGTATATTAAAAAAACATTTTATATAATAAAGTATATTGATATACAAACAATAATATATAATAATAATAATAATATAACAGCGTATATAGATTCTTAATACATTGTTGACCGGTCACGAGCTAACTCGTGTTTACATTCCCAAACTAATAATAGCCGGTGACATGGGAAAGATGCGGCGTAAAATTGCCAGTCAACAATGTGTTAATGTAATGGCTAAGATGACATCCTGTATCTTGTTGACCCCATGGCTAAGATCACAGCGTATATAGTTTTTCGGCCTCGTGGCTAAGATCATAGTATATACCGTTTTTTATGACGTGCTACATCTTTTTTCGGCCTTGTGGTTAAGATCGCAGCTTATTCTTTACGGATGTCTCCGCCGGGCAAGATGAATACCGGCTTTCTGATATGGTCTGTGTCTTCTGCCGCTTCCAAAAGCGTTTCAATACCCTTAAGAATCTCCCTCAATTACGCGAGTTTACTGGCGCAATCGAGAATATGGCATCTTTCTGCGTGATGCGTGTGATCTATCATCGTCTCGGTAACAGCTGGAAGTCCTATTTCGAAGGCAAGGTTAAACACTACAGGGTTCATGGAACGCCCTTGCTTGATGACTGAGAAAATTGTGGTTTCTACTCATGTTCATAAAAGTTCTACAAAAGATCATGCTGGCTCTACGACTGTATATCGGACATAAGAATGAGCGTTGGTTCTTAATTACAAGTTAATTACTTCCTGGCCTACACGTCGGCGAGCTCCGTGGCCATCTCACAGGTTCCTGACATAATTCTCCACTAGGAAGTGGACAAAGTAGGAACTCTCTAACCTCCTCGAATGCTTGATTATGTATTTTCGGAGGGAATAGTCACGCCAATGAAGACGATACTCTTTGAGGACTTGTTCAGTTGATCCTTAATGTTCCTGGAAGTCGACAAGCCCTCGCGATCTGATTCACGACCGCATCGTATCAGAACTGCTATGTTGCAGAGTGCAGTCGTCTGTGGTAGAGATCATGGGTGAGGCGAACAAATATACAATTTGTTTATTCAGAGAATGCTCCCTCGGGATTACCATGTTTTCTTATGGGTATGCACATTATTAATGCCTGTCGACGAAAGCTAAGAATATATAATAAACATACATCTGGCAGTAACGAGGATATGATGTTTGTTTTCATCGAGTGTAATAAACTTGACATTACTTGAAATCACACATGTTCCTCATGGTTTACAACCGTCTTCTTAGAAATTGGTACTTAGATGGCTACGTTACATCGAACAATATTGTTCAACGCACCACTAAATCTGGATTAAACACGTCGTTGAGAGATGATCGTCTATAAAAAAATAAAAGAACTCTTCGGTGATTGTGGAACATCGTTTATGGGAATGTGAACGCTGTTGTTCGTCTTCCAAGGAATAACAATTCAAGAGGTCCGTGTACGCCCTGAACACTTGTCACTAAGGTCTAAAAGGAAGACCAAGGCAGAGTGGATTGGAAGATGGAAGAAAGAAGATTAGTAGAGATAGTAGGATTACCTAGTGGGAGAGAGAAAACAAATAAAAATAAACGGAGTAAAGAAGTATATAATGAATGTAACAAGAAAGAAATGAAAGAAAAGAAAATAGTATCGACCATTGTAGGTTGAAATAGTTGTAGCAATGATAATCGGTATATCGTGACTAGGGTATCTCAAAGGAAAATAAGATACAAAGGAAAATAACAAAATAGCATATGGCAATATACAGGATGTATCAAAATTATTGTGAGGGGTTCCTCAAGCCATTTGAAATAACTTTTTCCTTAGCCAAAAATGGAATTCACGGCATTGTTTGATATCTGTTATGTTATTAATAACTATCCCTGTTAAAGGACGTAGAGGACTTGTTTATTTGAGAAATGTGAAAAATGTTATTAATACGAAAGTTATTAATTTAGTTGTAAATCCACTTTATGCACGGAAAATAGTGCATTGACACGTTGAAATTTGCTTGTAGAAAAACAATGCATTTCGGCCATTGAGCAGTATTTGCAGCTTTCTTAAATTCTTCATTTCTGTATTCCGAAAAGAATACGATAAGACCTTTCAGATGCTTTGTGGCCAAATCGATTTGCATTTTTTGATTCTGCAATAC
>NC_135778.1:23363251-23363865 GCF_028453695.1 Augochlora pura | reverse complement strand
TATATTGTATAATAAAAGTTCACATTATTCATTTAACCAAGTTCTTTATAAGTGTGTCTTGCAAAGTGCGCATCACAATTTTTTCTACTTCTTAAATCGCATTCTCTAAGTTGAAAGATAATTTCTTTCAAAACAATAACGTTCAAAATTACTTAATCGACTCACAGCAGAAACAATTTCTCATTTTCATTTTTTTAACAATTACTCAATCGTACGAAAAATCTGAGAAAAATTGAGCGCACTGCAGGAGATAGTACCTTATCAGAGAAATAATGTAAAAATAACCCATATTATAGTTTTCGAGAAGTTTTCAATTTTCCGATCTCATTTTGGTTTTCCATTTTTGATAACTGTAGCGCCCAGTCGTGCGCACAAGAGAAAGTCTCTTCTTGGTGCAAACAACGAACGTAATTTACGACTCTCGTTCGACGAAGCTATTTTTGAGTCGACATTTTCCAGATCTTTGCAACGCATGTTTATTAGAGTCTTTTCCGAAGGTCCTCAATAGCAAACAGAGACCGTCGTAAATTAAGGGATTATCTGAAGGCCACCCGCGCCGGACCCACGTGCACGAAAGTCGATGCGCGTCCGGCCCAAGTGCCCTTCAGATAATC
>NC_135778.1:23322848-23363151 GCF_028453695.1 Augochlora pura | reverse complement strand
TGCAACGCATGTTTATTAGAGTCTTTTCCGAAGGTCCTCAATAGCAAACAGAGACCGTCGTAAATTAAGGGATTATCTGAAGGGCACTTGGGCCGGACGCGCATCGACTTTCGTGCACGTGGGTCCGGCGCGGGTGGCCTGATGAAAAGTCCCACGTTCGCACGGTAAAACGCATCCCCTCCGGTCACCTCGCCGCTCCGAAAACAAGCACGCAAAGGGCGTAAGGAGTAGGCGGTGATACGGAAAAACGAACAGCACTGATTGGAAAATACCCAGCGCGCGGGTTAGCCAATCAGGGTTGTTTCGGAATTTTATCAGGGCAAGAGCGAAGTTATAGTTTTTAAGAAAGAGACTTGGTTACGACGCGTCCTAAGATTAACGTCGTGAAAGAGCACTCTCCGTGAGGACATACCGAGTCAGTTAGCCAGCGGAGAAATATTGTATCTTTGTATATATACAGGGTAACTTCACATCGTGCACGATTAATTCACCTATCTACCCACATAACCACAACTTGCAAGTGGAAAATCTGAAACGATTGTATAATTTGCGGTTTGATGTCCAAATTAAGTCACATTTGTTCAAAACTTTAATAAGCCATCGTTGCAGGGAAATGAGTGGAAAAGCGTGCAATTTAATTTACATTATAACTACCCTCATGAAAAAGTTACAGGGTTGAAATTTTCTACCGATGAATTTTTCTTGGTCAGCTATCGAGCGGTATTATAATCACTAAAAAATTTCTAAGGGCAATTTCGAACATTTTAATCGTATAGACTATATCAACGTAGAACCATAGATCTTTTTCATTTTCCCAACCAGAAATCTTCTTCTACTATGATTTTTCATCACTATTTATAATACTTTGTTTAAATATCGCGTTACTTTTCGGAGCGATTTCCTCGAAAGCGATACGAAGTTTTTATCGGAGTCAAAGTTTTTGACCGAGTACGTTTGGAGTTACGACTCCCGGTCGAAAAACTTCGACACGGCGACCGTTGAAACTCAGCGACTTTGGCAAAAACGATCGACAATAGAACCGATATCATAATCGGAGAAATAGACAAAGTACAAGGCTTTAACGGTCAACGAAAATTTGCCTAATAACCAGGTATAGAGAGAGAGGGAAACAGAAAGTTAGAACGGCAACGCTACTTCCCGAATTATGCCGATGCACCGCGACGGTACACGAAGCTACTCCTCGTGCTCATGTCCGCACATGGTGCATAGAACATTAGTGCTGTAAACCTCGTAAGAGACACGTCGGTTTTCGAGTGCTCTATCTTTCGTGCAAAAAAGACAAAGAGGTTACCAGAGGCTATTATCTGGGAGCAGCCTAATCCAGCTTTCGGTAAGGATAAGGAACAGAATGTGCATTCCATTCGCGTTCCTTCTGCCGAAAAGCACCTCTAGTTGTGCTGCGCATTCTCCGGCGCAATTAGTGAAATAAAGCCTACAACCTCCGCTCGGCCTGCACTATTGCTGTGCTGGAGCTGCGAGTTTGTACGGTCTATTCAGAAGCAGTCAGGTGATAAGCGAACAGTCCGAGTTCTGCCCGTCCTGTACTTTTACAGTGCACGTGCAGAATGATCGGATCGCTTTAACAATTATTCCCTGACTTGCTAGATAGTTGACTCTGATTTGGACAACTGTCTCGCACTTCGGTTCGAAGTACACGACGTCCGGTGTGGATCAACGAATAGATATGATCTCGCTGTGACGACTCTCTTGGGTGGATCAACGAATAGATGAGGTCCATCCGGGCGTGTGAGCGTGTAGGTCCACGCCTACCCTAGGCAGGTTGCGGGGGGTGCACGACCCACACTTGCCTAGGCATCGAGCTCCGGTAGTTGTCTGAGGACGCTGGTCAACGTGGTGTATTGGGTATAGCCAGGATGCTACAGATCCAAAGTGTGACCTCTCTCCCCGTTGCTCCTCGAGGCGCGTGCATCTCGGATAAGGAGTGACTAGCTTCGATAAGAGAGTCAAAAGGTCCTGTCGCTCACGGAACAGATCTGCTGGAGATTTAGGACCTCCAGTAGACGAGTTCTATACAGAAGTGCATCTCTCAAGCAAGGACCGTCCGTAGATTCGAGGTAATATTCCGAATCTGAGTGGCGCGGTTTTTTCCGACCGTCGTGATATACACGACGAGACATCGGCTGCCTTGTCTAGAGAGAGCGAGACTGTGGTTTCGGAAACAAAGTACGTTTCCACGCGCTCGCCGCCGAATGCTTTCCTTGTCTTTCCAAGGAGGCATCGGTGTTGTCAAATTGTCGGCTCACTCAGTAGGGTTCAACGGCTGAGTGGCCCCTCCTCTCGCTGGAGCAAGCGTTTCGTGGCTGACCAGCAGAGACGGAGAATGAAATATGTAGCTGATTAACAGCTTTATTAATTTGCTGGTAGCTATGGCCAACTTTTCTTATTCCAGAGACATAACGCAGCCCGGACCTAGATCGGTTCTCGGACCTGGCCAAAACCGCCCGAGGAAGCGAGGAGGCAGCAGGCGGCGAATAAGGCTCCTGTACCACCGAAATAATAAATCGTTGGGATTGGTTAAAAGTCACCACGAGTAGAGATTTAATTCAAGAACCTTATCAGTCAGAGATCCCTTAGTTCCGCAAATCGTTAGAGTCACGGTTAGCCGATCTACTTGTTAGCGCAACGTATCTTTTTAAGAAAATTCGGGATGGGGACGGCCGAACAATGGTCGGCCGTCGATGGATTTATGGCAGGGTTCAAGGATGCGCGTGGCCCTGAGGGTAAACGAGACTAAACAGTCCTGGCGATATGCGACGCGACGGCTGATGACCGCAGTGGGTCTCCCAGCTGTCGAGTGTCGAGCCATTGACTGTTTATGGAAAATGTGTTTAGAGAAGGCAAGCAACCGTCGTTGCATTGCCAAAGAATGAAACTCTGTTCTTGGAGGATCTGGCCACGGAGTGGGGAAAGCACAATTGCTTTTTGGTAAGAGGACTGTGTCACACACACAAGAGCGTTCTATTCCAATCGCACCACGCGAGTGACAATACGGCCGCCCGACCAGCAGAATAAAACTCTTCCGTGCAACACACGAGCTATATGATCTGATTTTGCCCGTTGTCCACAAAAGCCGACCGAAAACGCAACTTGGTAAGTCTTCAACACAACAAAAACGAATAATAAACAATCGAGACATTTGAACTTTTCGGACTTTGCAACACATTCTCAGAAAAGCATAAAATTCTACTTAGTATCCGTTGCACTAGGCAAGTGTTGTGCTCTATTATTGTATTAAGGTTCTGTGTCGTGTTTAATATATGTTAGTTTCATGTCTCTATCACTGTAAAAAGTAATTGGGTCTCACTACTCAATATGTACTACCGTAACTAATTGTTTTTTTTACTAATGTTTGTTATATGCAATCCTACATATTATATTTGTGGAATGTTCGTTTATTTTTACTTTCTGTGAAAAGCAGCTTCTCAGGGACTCGAACAATGAAATTTGCATCAGGCTTTGTTACCTCACAAAAAATATCAGAAGAATATGGGAAGATGCACACTGAGATCTGCAAGCCGTATAAGGTGAATATATTATTTGAATTGATCTATATTCGCCGTTACTACATATTTAAGGTTTGAATTTAGGAGAACTGATACCAGATTTACCCAGTATTGAGACTATAAGACTTGGTTGTTAATCTCCTATTTAAAGTATAAAGGATCATTTGTTGAAATTTTACACAAAAGTTTTCGTCTGTGAACACATACATGAACACATACAATACATACATCATCACGTAACAAGATAAGTGTACATCATTCCGTAACAAGCGCTTATTGTTCATCGGACCGTTTTTAAAATACTTTAGTTTGGCATTAAAAGGAAATATTAATTCGGAAAAACTTGAAGCAATAAAGTGCTTTTACTAGTTTTAGGTAAAAATGTGAAATTAGGAAATTCTTTGTGATTCTACAGAATCGCTGCACTGATCTTGATAACTTCTTTAATATATTAGATGTAACGAACAATATTCTAAACAATTTTTTCTCTTATAAAATTGTTGTTCTGATTTATTTCTCGAGATATTTGCTAAAAACTCTTTATAGTACTACCGTTTCTATATAGCGAGTGAACTCATTGAAAATATACTTCTTGCCGCTACTAGAACATTTAAGTTATACATTATTTTGAGATAAGTTGTCGTTGAATATATGTGGGATTCCCCTATCGCGAGTCTTCCGAACGGATATCTCGGTTGAAGAATCACTGAATTTTAAATAAAGTAATATATATATCTAATCTAGTAAAAATACAAACGATTTTTAATGCTTTGAGGTCGGACGCTGACTCCTTAACGGTCTTCCTTCTTATTCCCTCTCGCGATCGCTTCAGTCATTTGTTTATTATCGATCGATACTTTAGGGCCGCTGTCCCGCTTCGCCGTTCACGCACTCTCACGCATACATATTGTTACGAACACCGGATGGATGACCGGTTGGAATTCCCTTGCCGGAATAAAAGACGGCAACACGGTTCAGGGTCTTCCAACCGAGCTGAACTTCGGTAGTGGTTTTTGTGACAGCAAACTCGACCCATTGAATTCGATAATTTAAAAATATTGTAAAAGAATTGTAACGAAAGCAATAAATTATTAATTATGCCGCGAACTCGTGGAACGGGGCGACGGGAACCGGACGAGGTTCCCGAAGTTCGCAACAATATGTAGTAAATTCACGAAGTAAATTCTTCATAAGGTTTCATATAATCGGCCGCAGATGTCGTGATTCTGGGTCCTTCACCATCGCCAACACAAATCACTTCGTACCTATTCCGTCCGATAAATCTAGACACTTTATAAGGTCCTAAAAACTTTTTATGGATTTTCAATCCGGTGCCGAATTGTGTACGCTTTATTGCAACTAGATCGCCTTCCTTATATAGTTTCGCTTTCTTACAACTACGATTGTAGTTACGTCGATTTTATTCCCGAACTTTTAACAAATTCGCTCTCGCTGTTTCTCTTAATTCTTCTCGGTCATCTAAATATTGCGTTATCGCTTTTTCCTGTATTAATTGTAAAATAGTGACATCCTCACGCTGCTTCATTTTTATACCGAACATTACTTCGAAAGGTGACATGACTATACTACGCTGATAAGTACTATTAATTACTCTCTGAACTCTGTCTACTTCTTTGTACCATTTGTCCGGCGCGTCTATCGAAAGCTTAGCTAAAACTGAAATAATGATGCTATTAATCCTTTCAAGTTGACCGTTTCTTTTTGGAACACCCGTAGTCGTTAAAATGTGTTCGATCCCTTCTGTTCCACAATACCCCTTAACAGGTTGAATGCCACGCCAATTTTACCGGGATTGTCCGTAGCGCCACGATGAAATTTCCATTTAGCGATACATATAATGTTGAAATATATACAATAGATAATTTACAACGTATAAACATGTTTCAAATGTTTTATACAGCATCCATTTCTTCACACCACTACATCAACGATGATAATAATAAGAAATTATAAGTGTTGTCTTTTGTCTAACTTTCTTATGTTTTTTTCAATCCGGGCACGCCGGTCACCGGTGGCCCCCCTGGCGTCACAGCCAAGTTAGGTGCCGGTCACCGGTGACCCCCGTGGCATTCTTCAACCTGTTAAAATCTTTCGATGTAAATGCCGTCCCTCTGTCTGTTTTCTGTTGTATCGTCAGTTTCTCTAACACTTCTTTCCTGGTCGTCGACTACGTAGGATATAACCAAACTTTAATTTCTATACCATTCATAAGGATTTTTGGGGTATATGGTTGGCTTGTTTTCGTGCTAAATATAATTCCTTGAGTCTTTAAAGCCGAAAATTTGAGTCCAGACTTATTTGACCATCCTTGCAAATTATTTTAGGTTGTCTGTATTAAATTTCCTATTGTCTTTGGATTTTTCCAACTGCAAATTATAGTTAGGTCGTCTGCAAAAAGATGATTTTTGACTGGCCTTGTTATACCGTCCACAATGTCATTGATTCCTATTAGAAATAGTGATACGCTAAACACTGATCCTTGGGGGACTCTATTTTTTATTTCTGTTGGGTCAGAAACCATTAACTCTTACTTGGATGGTTCTGTCGATTAAGAAATTTACTATAAAAGATAGCATAAGGCCGTTGATATTGAATTTAACAAGTGTGTTGATGATCTTGGGTCTCCAAATCATATCGTATGCTTTTTTGATATCTAAGCAGATTACTATGAGAACTCTTTTTTTTTAAATGCGTCACATACATCTGACTCTATGTTGGTTAGGACGTCAGTAATGGAGCAATGTTGTCGGAATCCATGTTGAGCTGGTGTTAAAAATTTATTAACTTCTAAGTACCATCTAAGTCCCAGGTTTATTATTTTTTCTAATAATTTGCACATATTGTTCGTTAGTGCTATTGGATGGTAACTTTCTGCTTTGACTTTGTTTTTCCCGAGCTTAAGAATAGGCACAGCGATGGCCATTTTCCAGTTGTCCGGGAAAACTCTGTGGATCCATATGCAATTAAAAATCTTGAGATGTTTTTTCCCTGTTGGTGGAAGGTTTTTAAGCATTCTATTCGGAATGTAATCTGGGCATGGCGAAGAGTCTTTTGTTAATTGAAGTGTTTTATTTAGTTCATCTTCGGTTATGATTGAGTTCAATATTCGATCTATATTGGACTCCTCTAGGTTAGTTAATGTTTCTATGAACGGACTTCCTTGAGAGTTGATATGGGCCGGGAACTCAGGGGAATAATTGCAATCGCTTGAGTTTAGTTTGAATTTTTCAGCAAGAGAGTTGGCAATATCTTTGTCATTAGTTACCACTGTGTTTTCATCTAGTTCTAAAAATTGTATTCCATTGGTCTGAATGCCTCCGTTAATTCTTTTAATTTTTTGCTATAGGACCTTCGTGGGTGTTTTGCTTGTCTCCCATAACTTTCTCTTGCTCTCTTTGATCGTTCTACGAAACTTGGCTCGGAGCATCTTAAATTCAATTAAGTTTTCGTTGGATGGATTTTTTTTCGTGCGGTTGAAAGTGCTATGGCTTTCTTTGAGTGCTGAGTTGCAATCGTTATTCCACCACGGTGTAGTGCGTTTTCTGGTGAATTTAGAATCATTTATCTTAGAGGCTTCTTTTGCTGCGGTGTGTAAGATTGTTTTTAATTTTCTGACTGTTTCATTGATAGAAGATGGTTCAATTTTGTAATAGTCTCCATTTCGGCAAATGTCATGGTCTATTTTAACTTTATATTTTTGCCAATCGATTTTCTTAAGATTCAGTTTTGGTCTATTTGGGGAGTCGGATATTAAAGAGTTATCGTCATATGTTATTTGAATAGGAAAATGGTCAGTACCATGTAAGTCATCCACGACTTGTCATTCCATGCGATGAGCTCAATTTGGGCTGCATAATGTTAAATCTATAGCATTGAATGTCCCACTTCTACCACAGAAATGGGTAACTTCTCTCGAACGCCGGTTCTAGATGACCCCCATAGAGTATGGTGGCAGTTAAAATCTCCTAAGAGTACTAGAGGTTTAGGGATCTGCCCTATCAAGTTTTCCAGATCATTGATGTCGAGCTGTTGGCTATTGGGGAGATATATGTTACATATGTGTAATTTATTTGGTAGCGAAGTGGCTACTGCGATCGCTTCTATACTAGTGTTTAGGGAAATCATTGTGGCGCTGAACTTGTTGGAGATTGCGATGGTCACCCCTCCGCTCGCATAATAGTCATTTTCTCTGTTTTTTTTTTTTTTTGTAAAGACTTCGTAATTGTGTAGGCTTGGGTGATATCTTGTTTTGAAATTTGTTTCTGGAAGGCATATTATTTCTGGGATATGTTGCTTTATGATGATTTGTAGTTGTTCATAATGAGCATAATATCTATTGATCTTCCATTGTATAATTTTTTTCATTTTGATTGTTGTTGACTATTTAGTTTCACAAGAAGTAGATGATAGTTCGTTATGAGATGTCGGTGTATGTGTCTAATGTCTAAGGTCCAGAGTCACCAAGTAATTTATTCGTGAGTTTTTTTTGCGGATTCTGTTCTTACTACTTCGTCCAGTCAGGAGTGGGTAGATTTTATGAAGTATTTTTGTTAATTCCGATATATTTTCGGTGTATTCACTCGCTATTGCGGTTAGGTTTGCAATTCCAAAAGAATTTTCTCGAAAACTTAATAGTTGGGTGTAGTTGAGAATAAATTTGTTGTCAGGATTATCAATTAGATCTTTAACGGGGCTGAGCAATTCTTCTAAATTGCTTTCAGAGCGGGAGGGAGGTTCCTGTATTATTTTTTTCATTCTGACAGTCTTCTTTTTAACAGCGGTTGGGTGTGTGAAGCTTTTTTCATTTACACATGCACGGTCTGAAGTGGTCTCTGAGGTGAACGACAGAGATCTTTTAATTCCGGAATTTGCTGTCGGTAATTCAGAGATTTTTTATTGATTAAGATTTATCATGGATTCCTCATTTATCGACGGAGGTGTTGTTTGAGTTAAAATAGGTGGAGTAATGCTCGTTATGGTATCTTTAATTTCGTTTGTTTGTGTATTGTTAGGACATTGCTTGGAATCATGCCCTTCTTCCTTGCAAACGAAGCAATTTAATGTGCCTCTAGTAGTAAATATTCGGTAAGGCGTGTCATCCATAATCATTACAAAGGAGTCTAGGATTTTTTTGACATCCTCCGGATGGACATATATATAAGCTTAAGATGTGGGTAAATTCAGGATCGGTCATACATACCTGCATTTTACGATGAAAATTTCGAACACATCCGAATGTTGTTTTTCATGAACTCATTTTCAATTTCAGTATTGCGAATGGGAGGAGAAACATTTGAGAGCATGATACGTTGTGTTGATTGAATCATTGATCTTACTTCTATTTCATTATTATTTATTTTGATCAATTTGTGTTGCTATATAAGAGAGGTGACGTTTTCTTTTTTATCACGATATATGCATATTCTTCCACTCGAAATTCTAGATATGTATTTAATTGCTTTGAGTCCGACTATTTTACCTAATGTGTAGGCATACTCTTGAATACTGATTCCATTCACCGACTGGAGGATGATGGCTTGGTCTTTCGCAGCCATGTTTTCAAATTTGGTGGCATTTGCATAGGATTTTGGAAGTTCCATGGGTTCAGGTTTTTTGGCATTCTTTCAGTGAGCGAAGTTAATGGATTCCTGTACTCAGAAGTCATATTATCATGTGTAGAAGGAAACATAGATTTAGGTTATCTTGGTGTATTAGATTGGCCCGGTGACCATACACCCGCGCAAGTCACATAACAAGTCACACTATGATTCCGCATATGCGATCAACACAGGAAACGTCAAAAAAGCCAAAATATCTTGTACTGTTGTCGCAGCGCGTACATTTTTAAAAACGGCGAAATTGCAGAGATGAAATCTGGTAACGAAACTAACGTTGTTTACGAAGATCTTCACGCAGACAATGCCGATCATCACAGCAACGCAGACTATGGTTTTAACGAAATCTGAAATGCTCTGACGAAAAACAGCACTTCGAAACTGCATTACGGTGTAAAGATTTTCCGACGAAAGCCAGAAAGGTACGCTGGCAAAGTGATCGAGAGTGAAAGTCATAAAATACGGTATGAATGACACAGATGTTTACAATGTTTTGGAACATCGAAATCCTGTGCGGCCGAAAGATCTATCACAGACAATGGGGGAAAAAACTGTGACGATGAAAATTACGGAATCTCCTGCCTAGAAAAATTTGGCCGCACACGAGCTGCAGATGTTAGAGTAAGGCAGCTTCAAGTAATCCTAGGATCATTGCTTAGGGAATATGTGGGACATCTGCAGCCTGCGTGTGGCCAAATTTTTCCTCATTGTCTGTAAAAGATCTTTCGATCGCACAGAGCTTCGATGTTCCAAAACACTAAACGTCTGTCTCAGTTATTTCGTATTTTATGACTTTCACTGTCGACCATTCTGCCGGCGTACTAGTCTGGCTTTCGCCGAAAAATCCTTACACCGTGTTGCAGTTTGGAAGTGTTGTTTTTCGTCGGTGTATCAGATTTCTTTAAAACCATAATCTGCGTTGCTATGACGATCGACATAGTCTGCGTGAAGATCTTCGTGCACAGCGTCAGTTTCGTTCCAACTTTCGTCCCTGCAACTTCGCCATTTCTTAAAATGTACGCGGTGCGACAACAGTACAAGATATTTTGGGTGTTTTTGCAATGTCTACATGGAGGTATAATTCGTGATCAGTGTGGAATAATTGTGCAGTGAAAGTGAACGTTAGTGTAATCTGTGTCGTTTCACATACGTGGATTACAACTTCTGGATTACAACATTTATAACCGAATGGGTAAGTTTTCCATTAATAATATTTGTGACATTTTTTAAATTAACCCCTTAACCTACGATTTAGTTTCGAAAATTTCGGGCCGAAAACGTATACAAGCTCGCGCAGATGATCGGGCCAATCGTAAATATTATATAATCGTAAATAAACTTTTTGTAGTACTTGCATCTACCAGAATTATTACATAACGTTGTAACTACTTATCAAATATTCCACAAATATTTATAACTTTAGAAGGGCGCCGCCGCTAATATTCATATTTGGCTCGATCATCGTATTACGGGCTATGCCCGCAATATTTACGTTTGACCCGATCGTCTACGACGGGCTATGCCCGTCATTGTAGGTTAAAGGGTTAATACGAAATTCATAAAATCCATGTTCGATACTACGAACGTGGTTCAAAGCTGTCGCGACCCGGCTTCAGTCAGCTGCCACGCGCGCGTAGTAGCAGGTTGAATCCTCGTGCGCGCGCAGCTATCTTTATTCATTAATAATTCGTTAACAAAGCCGCGGATTGCATTTCGGCAAAGGAAAAGGTTATTTGAAATGGCCTCAGGAATCCCTCATTTTCCGGTGTTTGTATAATTACGGATCACTCTGTATAGAGAATTTGAGAATTACCATGTGAGTTGCGAAGAGGAAAGAATTATTGGAAAAACAAACTGGGGAATAAAAATCATCAATTCTTGAAACAATTTATTTATTCATAACACGCATATTTCAAAAAAATATTATTGTTAATATTACGAGGTTTATAATCCCTCTATTTATACATACTTATAAGTAGATATTTTGATCCACGAAGATTACAAAATTGTAATTACTTATGTTTTTTTTTATACAGAGGTAATGAACGCAAAATTTCTACTGCACAAAAAAAAACTTATTGTATACCATAAATATTTTTATTAAAAAAAAACTGTTTAAGAAGAATACACCTAATATATGTTTAATTTATGGCAAGTTATGTTTATTAAAATATTTTGGATGATTTGTTCTTTTGAAGTAGTTTAAATAAAGGTACGCTGAATTCATCTTTACTTTTATGATTATGGCACGGTAATATTAAGTTCCTTATTTGTATCACACTAGTGTGTATTCATGAATTATAAATTCTTAGACTACTATTTATGCCACAATTTATTTCAGTTTTTACAGAATACATACATAAATTATATAGGAAGAATAAAGAACAATTAAAAGAAATAGTGTAAAACATTAACTTAATATGTTCTGTGGCCATATTTTCCACGGAACTTGGATTTCCTAGCTGTATACATAGGACACAGTATAGTAAATTTTATAATCGGAATCTGTGACCAATCCTCTAGATACTCTAATTTTCTTTTGAACCTTTAACTCGTTTTTGAATTATGCTATTAATTTATGAGCAGATATTTATAGATATCTATATAACGTATCTTGTATACATGTACGAATACGTATAATATACAACAATATGTTCAACAACAAATTGTATGTATGTATGTTCACACGTATATATTTATGTATAAAGTTGCAGCATCTTACGTTGTAATTGAATATACAGGGTGTACCGAAATTATTTGTACCTCAGGAAATGATGGGTTCCTGAGGCCATTTCAAGTAACCTTTCCCTTTGCTGAAATGCAATTAACGGTTTTGTTAACGAGTTATTAATGAAAATACAGTGGCGAATGAGAGGCGCGCGCGCGCGATTTAACCTGCTGTTATGCGCACGAGCCAGCGGACAGAAGCCTACGTCACTCCGGAGCGCGACGGAAGGAGAGGGCTGCGCTCCAGCTTTAAGCCGCGTTCGAAGTAACGAGCAAAAATTTCATAAATATTATTAATGAAAAACTAACCACTTCAGTCGTAAATGTTGTAATCCAGAAGTTTTAATCCACGTATATAAAGCGGCACAGATTACACTAACGTTCACTTTCAYTGTGCTACACTGTACTGAACGTCAGTTTCGATCCACATTTCCTCCGTGTAACTTCTCCGTTTTTTAATATGTACGCGTCGCGACAACAATGCAAGATATTTTAGGTGTTTATGCAATGCCTCCATGGAGTTATAATTAGTGATCAGTATGGAATAATAGTGCAGTGAAAGTGAACGTTAGTGTAATCTGTGCCGTTTTACATACGTGGATTAAAACTTCTGGATTACAACATTTACGACTGAAGTGGTTAGTTTTTCATTAATAATATTTWTGAAATTTTTGTTCGTTACTTCGAACGCGGCTTAAAGCTGGAGCGCAGCCCTCTCCTTCCGTCGCGCTCCGGAGTGACGCAGGCTTCTGCCCGCTGGCTCGTGCGCGTAACAGCAGGTTGAATCGCGCGCGCGCCTCTCAATCGCCACTGTTTTTTCATTAATAACTCGTTAACAAAACCGTTAATTGCATTTCAGCAAAGGGAAAGGTTACTTGAAATGGCCTCAGGAACTTCTCATTTCCCGGAGTATGTATAATTTTGATACACCCTGTATACGTTTATTTGAGTACACCTGTAGGCGTGTATTGCTAATATCTTTTATTTTGCACAATTATTTTATATAGAATAAAATACCTGCATTTTTAAGTATTTATTTTTTAAGTATGCAAATGATTCGACAAAAGATATTGTTTTGCGTGATCGGATATATATATGTATGTTATAAATGATACGTAGATATTAGTTACACACCTACACGTTAAATAGAGATCTCTAATCTGGAACCCCGCCTTGCATCAATCGAGCTTGCTTCTTATTGGTCAGTATTTTTCGTTTACAATTCTTAAACAAAGCTGCGGATTGCATTTCCGTTAAGGGGAAAAGTACATCAATTGACCTCAGGAACTCTTCTTTTTACGAAAGTAAGATAACATAACTATGGATAATCTTAGGTCTATGCAATAAATATTACAGCTAGTATTTCAAGATTTGAAAATGATAGCAAAATGTTTACATTTGAAATGATTGTGTCAGTGATTGAATATTCAATACAAAAACAATAGCAATGGCAACATCAAACGTGACATCTATCAAATAACATCCAGAAATATTCACGTTAGATTAAATTACCTATTTTAGTAGAGAAGTTATATATGAGCTTTACTGATATTAACGTTGTTATTTTAAAATTATAAAATGACGGGCAAATCTATAAATTTAAAATGATTTTGAGATTGATGCAACAGAGATGCATGGAATTTATTTCTATACTGTAATGGAGTAGTAACGATGATTGAAAAACCTTTTCGCAATAATAATGACATAAATAAATGAAGTTTTTGCTGAATATTTAATTAATTTCATTTTCATATGGGCAATATACGAACAGCTATAGCAACATCACTATGCAACTATCAAAAGTTAAGGAATCTGTACTATATGGTACGACCAATAAAATTATTCAATAAAAGCGGATAATTTCGTCCTCATCATTAATTCCCAGAAGATAGTCTTAAAAAACTAAAAACGATGGAACTTAGGACTATATGTATAAGTTGAATATTGTCATTTAAAGTTTAACATTTATTTGAAAGATATTACGGTACTATATTTTGAAAGATATTCTGCATCTCAGTCTACTTAAGAGTATTAGATATATTTTTACAGAAATATGAATGCACATTCGTATCGATTTCTTTACATCTGGGTTCTTTCGCAAATAAAATTATAATCTACAATTATGTTACTTTTGTATATGTATATTTTAGTGTAAAGCTCAAAATTATGTAGAAATATTTCACGAAATGTGCCTGTATTTGCCGATAAAGTTACTGTTTGGATAGAAAATGTTTTTATCATAAGAGTTTGAATGCAACAAAATAATTGTCATCATTCAAGATTGGCGTTACCATAAAACTGAAGAAAATGGCGGAATTGTAGTTTTTTAACCATGATTTAAATCCAAACGATATTGCGGCCTCTTTATTTACATATTGCCGATACTGATATCGTTATTACCAATTGAGTAATTGTAATTTAGAGTTAATTTTTCACTTATTAAGCTATTTTTATTATTGACAATTTATAATATTTTAAGCTCAGTAATATCTAAGTATTTACTTTAAAATACTTAGGATAGCTGTACTTAAAATACCACCTTATTTTTACAATTATAAATTTTCAAAACTTCGTACCCATAATAACTATTTACTTAATATACGTATATAATTATTACACTGAAAGAAAAACATGTAGTTTTAAACATCTTTTTATTAACAATTGCTTCAATCGATAATTTGCTACTTATTACTGAATTTACATTTCGCTTTCGAGGTAACCAAAATTATACATATACTCTGTTATTAACGAATTCTTGATTACATATGTAATATTTTTCAATATATAGAAATCGCAATCTAATTTATGGAACCACATAAATTTTCAAAGTGATTTTAGTGCAAGTACACCGCTAAATACATATTTGATAAAACTCATTCGGCGTTTATGACTCTACTTATGTACATAACTAATTAGGTGTGAAGAATATTTTCACTAACAGTATAATTAAATATAACCATAATTACTATTTCATTGCAAGATTCAGTGTAAGATAATTTTTGGCAATCTTTATCATCATCTGCATGGTTTGAAATATCAATGATTGTTCAAATACATATACATATTACCATACTAATTCAATTCTATTACAATTTCCATATACCGTTGGCCAGACTAGTATTTTGTACAAGATAAAGATCACTATCATTTTCTAAACGTAAACACAACTTTTCAATTAACCGAGAAATAGGGTTGCCAGAAATTGCCTACACTTTTGGCATCCTTGGCCATGATACTCAAACAGAATAATTGCAGTTTTTACGCAACGATATATGGAATGTATTTTTTCACCGTTTCGGGTACTTTAGACTATGTATTAATTATGACGATATTAAAAAAAACGAAATCAGACGACAATATACAACGTTTTACGTCCTTATATTGTTGGAATGGCTTATTTAAAAGATGCTATTCCGTGTTGAGATTTTATATCACCGTTGTCATGAATTCTCTTAAATGTCACGTTACTTCATCGGTGACGTCACTGATGAGCAGTTTCAGTAGAGGTCAGCAGGATTGCTAGGGATACTCTTATGGTTGTGATTGGCCCGCCGCACGAATTCGATCTTATGGCCGCTCGGAATAAAAAATCATCTAAAGTAATTAACTTTCGATTGAAGTGTCTTTCTTAATTCGTACATACATAATATAGAGTTATATAAAAAATTTTTAATATGTTTATTCTTCTGTTGACTAAAAAATTTTTTTTACCAAAATTTACTATTGTAATTTGTTATAACCTGTGTAGAAACCAATTTTTATTCAAAACATTTTTTATTATGAATTATTGAGTAGTTCTGTGCGTCAAGTGTATATGTACACATGACGCATAAATATCTGTTATGTAAATACATACATAACTGGCACATATATGTACATAATGCAAAAACAAGTGACAAATATTCCAATGTAACAGGTTAATAAATAATAAGAAATAATGTATCACAATATTGCATAAAAATTAAACATCAGTAGCATATTGTTCATGAGGTATTAACAATTATTCAATCTGGAATCTTTTCGGATGTCCTTTAATCTATTGTTAATACTATTGTTAATAATAATATCAACACAGAGAAGGTTGCAAAATTTGCCTAAATTTTCCCGTGTGTTGGGAGTTACATTTGTTTCTTTTTTTAAATTTTTTATATGAAAATAAATACTGTAGATTACGAATATGTTATGAAAAAAAATAAAAAATACTTATTTTTCGATTTTTTACATTGCTCGAATCCACTGTACGTCTCGGCGTTCACCTCGTTGCTCACTACCTCTACTGAACTGCATTGTTTATCCGCCATGTCACGACTTAATCATGTGACATTTGAGAAAATACATCGCAACGCTATAATATATCCCCTTCATTACTTTAACTTTAATTTATTGGCGATTGTGGGGTACGAGATAAGCGGATGTTAACGAAATTCCTCCGCGCCATCAATTTCCTGGCAACACTTCTGGCAGCACTGGTTGGCATTACTGTCAATGTTCAGCTCTATATAGCAAATGAAAGGGTTGAACTTAAATAAATATGTTATGCATACACTATATTTAGACAAAATTTAATAATCCTTTTTAATACTTGAGAAGTATTGGTATCCGCTTACGAAGCCCACGTATAATCTGTTTGTCTGCGAGTGTACTTGCATATTTATCAAATTTTAGAAGATACATAATCTGCTGTAATGTGGATATATGCAATCAAGAATACTTTTAATCTAATACAAATATATTTTTATAATATCAGCAGTTGATTAAATAGCTTGTATTCGTAAACTTGTATTATATTCTACTTAAAGACCTGGTAAATATTTTACTAGTGCATGATCGTCGTTTTAAGATCTGGTCAAAATAACGCTAGCTTTGACGAAGAGAAATAAACAATCGTCAGTATGGTGCATTAATTTCACATCATCCTAACGGAAACAAAAACTTACGCTG
Source organism: Augochlora pura (assembly GCF_028453695.1). NCBI lineage: Eukaryota > Metazoa > Arthropoda > Insecta > Hymenoptera > Halictidae > Augochlora > Augochlora pura. Next base: position 23,346,302 of record NC_135778.1, on the reverse strand, counting down.
CGAAGACAATTTTACTATGTAAATAAAGCATTTAATACGAAATATTTTTTGTACAAATGAACGAATGTATCTTTTCCAAACCATTCCGTTACATATTATCTTTAATAGAATTTGAAACGATTAATTAATGGAGTTCTTTGAATTTGAAGCCATTATTATTCATAAAACCATTGTTAACTTTTCATGTACCTATAGAGAGTGACCCAAAATTATTTGGAAACTCGGAACAGATTTTGATTTTGATACCTTTACAGTATCAAGTACGAACATAACTGTCTACATCGGAAAATTAATGAAAATGGACCTCATAATTTTGGGACACTTGAGCGAGGCACGTAGCGGTTGATAAATGAACATCTTCGAAGGCATTCTCGATATAAAAGATATTATTATGTAAAGTTGAAGTACGTTGGAAGATTTTCTGAGAAATCTCGGTCTCTTTGTAATATACAGGTTCATTCATAACAGAATATTTTTAGCAGAAACGAAAATGTCACACTTTTCAAGAAATTCAAATTGCATCTACTGAAATTAATTCATCGGTTTAACTTTCGGTCAATTCTAGAAATTGTTTACAAAATTTTGAGCAGTACACGAAAGGTAATCAATGGAAGTTGTTCCTCTTTGATAGAAGCAAGCAACAGTTTTAGGATTATATCACAGATAAAGTACAGGAATAAACACGCTGCTACCGTTACAATCACGCTAATATACTCGCGCATTGTCTTTTCATATTAATATTTTTTGAAATTTAAGGTTATTCTTGAAACAGTAGTATAAACTTTATGTCACTAATAGTATCTTATATAGTAATTGCCATAAAATACTTAGAACTACGTAATTCTGCTTTATGAAACGAGTGATTCAATACCGTAATGGCGATAGTAATTTGAGGATCCGTGTTTCTAAGCAATTACAATAGTGTCTCCATGAGTGTTGTGGAGTCGGAATTGAAAGTGTACTTTAAGCGTAGACAAGACACGATGCTTTCGTATAATAGTTGGCGACATCTGGTGAAGGGGAGAGGGAGAGAGGGGGAGAGAGAGAGAGAGAGAGAGAGAGAGAGAGAGAGAGAGAGAGAGAGAGAGTACGAAACTACATGGAAACGCTGCGGTCATATACCGGTATACATTACTATTAACCCTTTGGGGACGGAGACACTCGACGGGCGAGCGTCGCCGTGGACGACAGGTATTGGAGCGCGCAGTAAAGAAAATATTCATGTCGCACGTTTGCGTTATAAAAACTAAAACTTTATTCAAGTAAGACTTCATTGCTAGAACTCTCTAACTTCATTGAGGGGCAACTAGACTTCTTAAGCTAGTATCCCCACGCGTATCTTATCGTTTAGAATGACAGACGTAAGCAGCAGCAGCGCGAGAATTAGGCGGCTATATGCCGACACCCGTCCCCAAAGGGTTAATACATTGTAATGCTAGACTAAAAACGATGACTTAAATTTTTCATTTCTAATTTTTTATACATTCTATCTTTCTACACATGGAAATTTTTTAATATATTAGTTAGATTTTTCTAATTAAAATAATACGAAACATGACATATGACTCAAGTAACTTATTCTATTTATGAAAAAAGTATTAGAAAAAGCAATTCTTAATTATATATGACATATTAAAGCAACGTGAAAGAAGGTATACATGTCGTTCGAAACAAAATATCAATAAAGTGACATTTGGGGAGGAAATGCCTCAATTCACTGACACTCATAGGGAAAGTGCCTTGATTCGACACATATCGCTGGAACAAACCTACGCGTTTGGTAAAGAATGTGAGGAAACGGTTTACCTGTACTTTTTTCCCATCATCCCTGGAATTTGAAGAGGTCTTGAAAATAAGGAAAAACCATCAGTATAGGCTACGATACTAGACAATTCCAATGATATCTACGTAACAAAACAATTTAATGTAGAATATAATTTTAGTATATGCATAATTATGCATAATATTACTGTAACTTTTTAATGTACAGTTATTATTAATACGTATAACAATGTATTTTTCTTATATAATCGTAGTGATAATGGAATAAAATGAATTACCCATTAAGTATTAAGTAAATAAATATAATCGAAATTATATCGTGTTTGAGTTTATTTTAATTAGAAATATTTATCCAAACTGTATTATTCATGATTTTCATTTTAACAAAAAAAACTATTACTAATGTGTTTAAATAATTCAGTTTTTAAATGATAAAATTAAAAAGGTTATGTTATCGTATTATGAGTTATCTTTCGGGAATTCGAGTTAATGGAGCTAACGCGCGTGTCACAGTACACGTGTTGGCGCAGCGAAAGAAATAATGAATTACAGGGCTATAGCAGTAACAACACATCCTTTACGGTAGCGCGAAATGGTGAGATGTAGGGAGACATTACTGTAGTTGTTGAAGTATAAAGAAGATCGATTATGCAGGACTTTATATAAAATCATCAGCTTTCTAACGACATTTCTGGGTCGTTAAAATGTTATGAAATGCCGGAGCTATTAGTTTCCATTGTTGGCGAAGTCGTGTATTCATAGTAACATACGTAACTTGACAAATGTCTGTTTAATGTGAACGTTTCTGTGATGGTATCAAAACGAATAGTTTATTTGGTAACTATTTAAATGATATGAGATTTAGATGACACTTTTTCTGTCAGAGTTGAATAACATTGTATGTTTATAATTGATAACGCTGTGAATTTGAAGACTTTATGGAAACTAACATTTTGTTGTTGTTTTATGCAGAGCAATGGCTAACGATGTCAACATTTCAAGTGTGATATGAAATCTCGCAAGGTTTTTGGTTTATTCCTATACCTAGTCTGTGGTTTTACTTTGAAGCGGTGTTTCAATAACCTCAGACACTATATTACTACACCTTCAAAATGTAAGAGGTAGAGAAAGATACTTTGAAGAAAATACAGAAGTTCAAATAAAAGTTTAATAGTCTTAAAAGCAACACAATCTTTTCGAAAAAATGAGTTAAGAAAGCAATCTTTAAAATTTTGTTACCGCAAGATTGTGCTGCCCCTTATACTACACAAATTTTGAGAAATGCATACTTGATTCGACGTTAATTTTAATACTTTTAAATGACGATTCGGCTCGAATAAAATATGTCGTTTTTCTTGTCTCCAAATTCTTTTGTATATTATGAAACTTTATTCCAATCTGTGAATGCGATTTCGCGGTGTTCCCTTGTGATTTGTAACTTATATTTTCAAAAGAAAGAAACTTGAAGTACTTATCACGATTGCTATGTACTTCAGGTGTCTTTCTAAGAAGGAGGTACAGAAAACGTGTAAGGGGTTACCATCAGAAACAATTAATACTAAAATATTAATTTCTGCACTCTTATTGTCGTTTTATTATCAAGAGAATGCCAGCTTACACGATGGAAGCTGCTCATTGATAATAGTCAATTCTTGTCGAATGGGAAGCTCATTTCAATTATATTATATGACATCAAGTTAAAATAATCTTAATGATTACGGAATTTAGTAGCATATTTAAAGATAACATTTCAAAATTTATAGATAACATTTCCATCCAAATGCAGTAACTGTTTGATATACGTCCATTATCGGCATTGCGAACATAGTATACAGGGTGTCCCGGAAATCGTAGTACAACCAGGCAGGGGGTGATTCTACATCAAAAAAGAAGAAAATATTTTGGTATAAAATTTTTTCATTCGAAGCTCCGTTTGCGTGATAATCGACTTCAAAGCTCGTTCAACTTGTAAACCATTTAATACAATTTGCTCGTCGTGTATTTCACTGCTCTGCTTTTCTCTATCCGGGACAGTGTTTACAAGCAGTGATAATTGTGCGGTTAAGACAATACAAAGTGTGTCTACTGATTACTCCATTTTTATTCTTTTTTATTACTCCCTATTACAATACTACAATAATTGTTGAAAATGTCCTCCTTACTGCTGCATACATAAGTTTGCTCGATGAATTAATGGCATCCAGACAGATTGTAAGTTGTCATCGCTTTTTAATTTTTCGAATGCCTGAGTAATCTTATGTTTGAAATGTGTAACATTTGCTATTTCCAAATTATATTATTCATGTTATAAACTTGCTATACACGAGCACTATACTTGACTTGATTAATAATACACGATAAGCAAATTGTATTAAATCGTTTACAAGTTGAACGAACTTTGAAGTCGATTATCACGACAACGGAGCACCGATTGAAAAAATGTTATACCGAAATATTTTCTTCTTTTTTGATGTAGAATCACCCCCTGCCCGGTTGTACTACGATTTCCGGGACACCCTAGATATCAGTCAGCATACGCTGCTGTTACGTATAGAGTGGATCAATAAACATCAAATTTACTATTACTTGACAAATAAATAAACATTATTATTAATACAGTTCAAAATTAAATAAATGATGTTATCAATACTTTATAAAACAATTATTGAAATAGATGACATGTAATCGTTATAAAAAACTTTTCAGAGACATGTTGTTTAAAAAAATGTATTGGAACATGTATCTGTCTTTATTCTAGATTTAATTAAATTATTATAAGAAAAATAGTTATTAAGTTAAACAATAATAGTTATAAGTTAAGTAAACACACTGTCTAAGGCCGCCTGTTATAGAAGACATGAAACTATAATGGGTCGTACGTTATATTTAAAATCTTTAAACAATATATTTATGTAGTAACAAATTAAATAAGTAATTTTTATAAATTTTTATTTACTTGATTCGCTCTTGATACACACAGAATGCTACTTTTCATGCGATTAAGTTATTATAAAATATGTATTTTTTAATTTTTATAGCATAAGTTGATTTTAGTTACTTATATATTCAATTTTAAAATAACTGAATTGTCTCCATGATTTTTCGAGATAAAAAGAAAATTTACTTACAAACGATATATTCTAATGCTATTATACACGAAAGATTTTCTGAAATAGAAACAGAATTGCATATCATTTTTGCATAGATAGATTTTTCGAAACGTTCCACGTAATAAAGTATTGAACTATACTTTTATAAAAATCAAATAGTTTAGATTTACTGTGTAAACCTTAATCGATAGATAAACGTTATGCGACAATACATTAAATACCGTGCACATTCTATTTGTTGATAAATTGGATTCCGATATTTCGGCATTAGCACGATGGATAATTATCGAACGGATACTGTGCAACGAAAAGTATAAATATTGAAATCTTTATTGGTATACAGTCGAGTTTATATGAATGCATTCCCAATTACTCGTAAGTTACTCATATATAATATTTAAGAGGTCATGTATACACAAAAGTAAGTTTCTCAAAATAATTTTGAAAATAAGAATTCTTTACTAACTGTGTCCTTTAACTTGGTATTTGAACAAATTTTGAACATTATGATATTATTTATATACATTATTATTATACAAGGTGTTCTATTAAACTGAAATAACTTAAATATCTTTCTTACTATCAATAAAAGAAAAAGAAATGTTAAGATGAAACGTGATTAAGTTTAAGGCGCGAACATTATGGTAATCAAACAATTTTAGTTAAGATTTTATATTTTTCATGATTTCAAGGTTATTCGATGATTTTTCGAACGACTCCTTAAGTAGCAAAAGTAAATAATAGATATATGTGAAAAAATTTTATTTATTCTAAATAATAAATATACTTTATATACTCGTATTCGGAACATTCTGTATATTACGTTTGAATAGGAAAATCTCCGAACAAAGGAGAACACAAAAATTGATCCGAAGAATTGACGAGTAATAAATGTAAAGAATCTGTAAGGTACTTCAACTTCATCAAATAATATTTTTTAATAGCAATTTCGTGCCTGAAGACATTCTACTAGTACACCGTATGTGCTCCACCCGATACACATATATCTATATCTATAAATATGCACGTACCAATTTGTATGTACTTCATGCACGAACATAACGAAACTGTTATTATTAAATATTAGCGTCCAATATAATAATATTTATTTTTATATCGTTGAGAATATTCGTGAACTCATCATGGAGAAACTGCATTTTCATCACTGCAGCTTCTTCGTGTCGCACTTTGTTTAATTCTGATTCTCGGAAAACGTGGTGGATTCATGCGTACATATAAATTTCCCCTTCCATCCCTTTTCATAGTTACTAAATTCTCTGTGGATACCGATAGCGCCAAATTAGGCTACACTAAAAATCGATTAGCGTTCTTCTTCTTTTTTATTTGAGACAGTGTCCTCTATTGTTTAATTCCAATGGATGGGTCTGCGATCAAATCAATCGAAGATATTAAATGTTAAACGGTAGAATACAATTTGGCTGTTATTTCATTTTTGCAAATCAGTTCTTTGATGCTTGAAGATCAAAAGCAGTGTTTTTTTCTTTACATAACAATGTATAATTTTTATAATTTTGTAAACGGATCACGTAAAAATAATTGTCCTTTTCGAGGATACTATCCACGGGAAACTATTCTATGGCTGGATGATACATTAAAAAGTACTACAAAAGCTATGGAAACAAAGTATATTTTATTACAAAAATTGTCGACACGAAGTAACGAGTTTAATTCTTGATGATGATAAGTTTCCGTTACGTATAATCGTTCGAGAAAGTTTATGCAGTCGATACTAATGACTAGATCTCGTTAAACAACGTAAAGTACTTTTACACAAAACATTATTGAACCTGTCCTTACAACGTAAATGCAACGAAACTGATGATCGCTTCAACGTTTGGAATGACCTGACTTGGTATACTTTCATTCGCGAATACCACATTTACTGTCCACTATAGATGCACGCAACAATCCACCTGGTCAAAAATTATGCAACAATCCACCTGGTCAAAAATTATGCAACAACCTTCTCACCTTTATATGTAATATGATCTAGATTCATAATTTTCTGTGACTACCACTTTGTAGGACCTGTGCCGGATGAACCAGCGTTTGCTCCGATGAATGGGTTTGTAGATGCGGCTATAACAAAAACAGAAATTCAGTAAGTCATTAGTTAACATACAGAGAACTATACTACTGCTATTAATTACAGACGACTTTAATTTATTTACGACTTTGTTGTCCGCGTTCAATGTTACACTACGTCACAATACTGTAGAATTGTGACTTCTGTATTCAAGGAAAAACACTACACAATGATTAGGGCAGGCGACGCATGCACATAGATGTCCTGATTCCTTGCATAGTGACTTTTTATGTAAACACCAATCAGTAAATGCAAATAAATTCACGTGATCGACGCAGAGCCGGCTCACAATATACTAACCCTCTCATGCTGGACAAGTGATTTACTTTCGTCACTTAAATTTATTCGCGAACTGTTTGTTTCATTTGTTGATATAGCAATCGCCATTCTTTTTTATAATTGGGCTAAGCGGTCTGAAAGTTTTTATTTATTTGAGATGTCAGAGTGATCAATTTACTAGACAATCAGATTAAAAAATTGAAATAAACATCATCTTTAATTCTTTTATCATGCCAAGGGATTGCAATTTTAGAAAACAATTTTATAATCATTGTTTCATAAACTAATCACTCTAATATCCCATTTGGTCCAATCATAAAAGAGTTATCCTTTTTAAAACGTATACGAATGCTTCCTACTCCCACTGTTTAGAGCGTGCGTGATCCGGCTCAAAGGATCACTGTTTAGAGCGAAAGTTATTTGTCGCTGGTTCGATGAACACGCTCTGATATTGAAAGTATTTTGCTTTATCTTAATAAACAATTAACACTTATTTAAGGACGTCACAATGGCCGTACAGAGGTTATGAGAGTCTGGCGAGTCCCTGCTACTCTTCGTTTCTGAGCGCCGTCGGGTATATATTTTGGTTTCTATCGTGTTTCGTTGTTGTGCTTGTGTTTTGACTATTTATTGTCTCTGGATAGACTCTGGCGTCTTCGTGGTCGTTCGCATTCCACGAAGACTCTTATCCCTAATTTTTCGTACGAGGCGAACACCTATCAGCCAATACGAAATTAGTTGCAAAAGACCAAGTACCGCTCTTCGGAATGTTGTTTCCGAAGGTCAATACCTTGGGTTTCCCCCAAATTCGCTGGCTGCACAGGGTCGTTTGGCATACGTTAATTTGCACGGTGCACGGGGTTTATGATACGTCAAATGGCTATTGAGCACCAGAAGAAAGTCCAAGGGTCCGATGTCTCGTCTCGGGCTTGGCGTCTTTCTCCTGGTTTATGGTGCCAGATGCTTAAAATACGAAAATTGCCAAAAAGGCCCTGCAGCTCAAAAATAGCCAGGAAGTCACGTACGCATCATAAATCCAATCGTTATAGAATCCTTAACACCCACTGTTTATACAGGGTGTCCCAAAAATGTCTCGCAATCGGGAAATGGGGGGTACCTGTGAAACACTGCATTTTGAAACACTCTGTATACGCTCTTCGTATATGAATGATCATTCGTCGAGAGCAGCGTATGTATACGCCCGTCGGAGCGAAAGGATTAATATGAGGATCATGTAAGCAGAGCTTCGCGTTCGGTCGTTCTGGTGGAGCAAGAAAATTACGACAGTGAGAAGGCATCGACCACATAGGGTAAATCCATCGATGTAAAATAAAGATGTACAGTTGGGATCAAGGTAGGATAGGAGGTATAATTAGTAATAAGATAGAGTAAACTTCGGTAAGTAGAGTAGTTACATCCGTCAGGCAATTCTCGCGGGCACGTATTTAACCCCTAAATAAGAGGAGGGGTTTTGTATTAGATATGTACTTCCCGGTGATCTTCGAGAAAATGGTCGCATCCTCTGAAATTTGCACGAAATAGAGTGACGCGAGTCTCAATAAAACAGTTCGTGTGATGGATCGTATGAACCAGAAAATATCATGAAATTAATAACGGCAAATAGACTGTAGTCTCGAGACGCAATTATCACCCGACCGTACCTGACTTACACCATTTCTAGACGGTCAATCTTCGTATGTGACTTGCGCAATCATCCCTCTGGTCGTCAACCCTGTAGCGAGATTGGCCGGATTCAGGTTTTCGATCTTGCCACGTAAGCATCTACACTCCAAAACAGAGAGATAGCACGCGTGTGCTATCTTTAATTCCGCATTGTGTAGTTAAGATGGCTCGAAAATTCTGAATGATATGTAAACCCTACGTCGTACGAATATGAAACCATAACATGTCGTCACTTGACTTCAGTGAACTTTGTGAAAAAAAATATAAACATATAGTTGGGTACACACAAAATGATAGCACACTAAGGATTTGTGATGCTTCACTTTATTTTAATTATTAACAAAATACTTTAATTATAACAAACTAATAATGAGTGGCACCGCCCTTATTTTCGATGACTTCAATCATCCTCTTTGGTAAAGATTTGTATAACATGGATTTGAATTTGTGGTAAATTATTCCATTCTCTTTGGATACACTTTTTTAAATCGTGAATGTTTTCGAATTGCCTTCCTTCAGCATAGATAGCTCGCGATAACATTCCCCAGCAGTTTTCAATTATACTTAAGTCAGGAGAGCATACTGACCACTTTAAAACACGAATATTTTCTTTTGTAAAATCCTCTCGAAGAATTTTTGCTGCATGTACAGCAGAATTATCCTGCTGAAATATAAATGGCTTCCTAGCAATGTGTTCTGCATACGTATTAATTTGATTTTTAATTAGTTCGTCATTTTTTATACTGTTCATTCGGCCCTGAATGAAATGAATATCGGTTTTCCCATTGTAGCCAATCTCTGCCCATATCATAACGCTTCCACCTCCTGCTTGTCGCCTGATTGTTCTTACTTCTTCTTTCCGTATATCATGGTAATAATATAAGTGTCCATCAGGACCATCCAAATTAAATTTTTTCTCATCAGTAAAGATAATTTTTTTCCAGGACCTCTTCCGATGTATGTGTTCTTTTGCGAATAATAAACGTTCCTGCATGTGTCTAGACTGTAGGTGTGGTTTTCTTTTAATTTTTCTTCTAGTTATATTGCTAAATGTTGGGAGTACACGACGAACGTTTTTGATATTCGTATTCACTCCCGCTTTGCGAGCAATTTCTTTTGCTGTTGCACAAGAATTACTCGCAGCGCGCAGAATTGCTCGTCTATCACGGTTAGATAGTTCAGTTGGTCTACCACTACTTTTCTTTTTACCGTAACCATCAAAGTTTTTCAGTACATTGTATATTACTTTTCTACTTCTTTTAATTTCCTTCGAAATTTCCGTAATGGTAACTTTTCTTTTTCTGAAAGTAATAATCGGTTTTTTTGCAGTGTGATTTGATCGTTCAATAATTGTTGCAATTTCACCTTCAGTTAATTTTTTTCCACGCCTCATTGTGTAAATTTATATGAGTTAAAGCACTTAATGACTCAAAAATACTACGTTAACTGCTCAAGAACTGACAGAATACTGAAGAAAGTATCAACAAATCCTTAGTGTGCTATCATTTTATGTGTACCTAACCATATGTTTATATTTTTTTTCACAAAGATCGCTGAAGTCAAGTGAAGACATGTTATGGTTTCATATTCGTACAATGTAGGGATTACATATCATTCAGAATTTCCGTGCTATCTTAACTACACAATGCGGAATTAAAGATAGCACACGCGTGCTATCTTTTTGTTTGGGAGTGTAGCAGCTACTTGTAAATTCTGTAGTTAACCGTAGTATAAAACCGTTGCATAAAGATCTATTTACATTTGCCGACAAACCGAGCGGATTGATAGTGTTTTATTATTATTTATGAGCATTCAAATCCATGTAAATTATTATCGATCCAATCAGCTTGTACGTGGCTCGTCTGTGAGTATAAATCAATCTTAAATGGACCGTACGCCCAATGCTAATCAAAAATTCGAATTTTATCTATTATGGAATTGTATAACATCATTACACAGCACCAAAACAGAAATTTTGATAAGAAACTATTATTTTTAAAATCCATCTTGATAAATCTTAAACGCGATTATTTTTCTTTCAAAACAGCAATATTATTTTATTTCCAATAAAAATTTGGCGATGATTTATCGACCACCTGTTACATTTATGTATCCAATAAAAAGCAGTTAGATAGAATAAAAATCAATTGAGGGATCGATATATAATCGATATATACATTGTAAAAACTACAGGATGTACTAAATGAATGATTCAGATGTTAAAACATTGAGTGTTGTAATGAACGTATTTCCGTTCTTTCTTCCAAGCATTTTCATTTTTCTGCGTTTTGTCGAAGAGCGTTTGAACCACGTTTATGTCTTACAGATATGTTAAATTGTACTTCATTAACTAAAATATATTATATAAGTAATTTTTTCCTTAACGAAAATGTTTGTGGCTTTGTGAACGAATTATGAACAAAATCAGACTAATCCGAGAGTGAACATGACTGTGGACCGACCACGCGACTATTATCGCATCAATTGTGGTATCGCGCTACAATTAATAAAATATAATAAATACATATTCGTTGACTAGTGTATTTAGTTGATAACTTAGTGACGAAGACATAACCAATATTTTCGTTACAGAATAAGTTACTTTGAAAGACTTCAGGAATCTCCCTTGTCAAGGACTTACAACATTTTAAGGACACCCTGTATAATAAAGAAACTGTAAGGACAAAATATAGAAGCTAGCAGGATGGATTTGCATATAATAAGATTAAAATTCAATAAAAAAAAAAACAAAATACCTGTAGTAAAATAAAAACTGTAGTAGATATAACAAAATATTTGATTCTCCCGCTGTTGGTTAGCTGGTTGATTTACGCTGTTCGACTTCGCGCAATCGAGTGAGCCCTTCGACCAAATCTCTCCTTCGCCTCCCGTCCTCCAATTTCCACTTGGGCCCCCTTTCTTCTAATGTTTAACCGATCACTCATCAGCGACCAAACGAACACCGTAGGAATTCTCGGAACCAGCGAACAGAGGATCTTTCCCGAGCTTCGCTTTGATACATGTTTGCTACGAACTCTTAGAAGTATTTAATACTCGCAATCATCTTCTCATGTAATTATCGTTTTGTAATATCTTTTTAATTTTGCCAAGTATGTTTGGCGACCCGTACACGTGCCCGTCGTCAGGGCATCGTCGACTGTTTAGACGAAGAACACTTGAGAGACGCACCAGTCGTCGGCAGCAATAAGCGGCGTCTGCGATTCGTCGAAAGAATCGACAAAGGACCTCAGAAAGATCGTTTTCGGACAGTCGACGACGAACGCCCTGGCAATATATGTAGACACGCAACACTTCCGTACGACGACTACGGAAAAGCGACGACAATAAATTCCTTCAGCGCAACTCGAGTATTTAATTCTCCCGCGTACCTACATATGTATGTACTGAAACAATTCGTCACAATCACTTGAATATGAAATATGATGATTTCTGATTTCTAGACTTGCCACTGATACCATCATAATCCAAACTAATACAATGAACTGGTGTTTACTCTGAAAAAATATTATGGAATAGAATAAATAATAGCACAACAAACAAGAATATTCAGATTGTTACAATATTAAACATATATTATAATCATGAATAACAAATGAAAGTAACTACAATCTAATATTAAAAATAAGATTTAAGTAGAGACTTAAAATAATAATAATAGTAATAATAATAATGACAATGGTAATGGTGATGATGATGATGATACATAATAAAGTATACTTATTTGATAGAAAACTATTTATTAAATCACAGGAAAGAAAATATAAATATAAGTTTTGAAGTAAGTGTGCGAATGAGAATAAACTATTTTATTTTTATAAATCAATACTGCAACGAAGCAATGAACAACGTAAATTTGTTACAAACTCAAAACTCAAAACTTATTACAGAATATTATATGGTGTTTGAAAATAAACAAAATCCTTAGAGTTAAAATTAAAATATGTAACAAATTGTGTCTTATACCACACCAATCTGGGAAATTACATCGTAAATAAAACATTTTTATTTCGTTTATTAACTTTTGTTATTTTTCTTTTCTCCCCATATGAAAGAAAACGCATATTTAGGAAACATATGGTATATTGAATCTCATAGTCAGAAGATATTAAATTCATTTTCTTGAAAATTGCGTTATTTATATTATTATATTGCTGTTTTCGGTCTGTACCATGATAACTATTTTTTTAAAAATGAATTTAATACATTCCGACTCTAAAATCCATCCGACTTCTAAATTTCAGAAGTTACTGCTTCTAAATTTCAGAAGTTACTGCTTCTAAATTTCAGAAGTTACTGCTTCTAAACTACCATACCAAGCTATAGTTCTTAAAAAGTTGGTGGTTAAAAAAGATGGCAACTAAAACACTGCCCAGAACATCGACTACGGGTTGTAGTCCCGTGGTGCTGGCAGGCAGCCCCACGATCGAGTCCTATGTCAGGCATTGCACGAACATTCCCTTGCTTTTCTTTAACGGTCTTCTTTCCACCTTTCTATATTAAAGTCAATATCTAATAACAAGACAAAACTCTCTAGATAGTAGCACAAACATGAAAAAGCGACCAATTTGGAACCACGATTGGAATGTTCCGCACTTCACATAAATTTTTGCATATAGTATGTATTTGCTTTGGGTTGTTTGTGCTAAAATCTAGTCGTAAAACAAGACGTTCATTACTGACTCTGGAGTGAGTATGTTACAATATTGCGACGCTTCTTAGCGGCGCTCATTGGAGGACATCTAGAAACGATCAACATGGCGGCGCGATTACTTGTCAAAAACGCTGTAAATTCGATAATTTTTGATACGTGTAACTTTTGAATTAATGAATTTTGCGCGTTCGCACTTGCATTTTCAGCGTTTTTTCATCAATATCTACTGGAATATACCATAAAAAGTCGATAACTTTCGGTCTCCTAAGGTAAAATTTAACTAAATACGACATTGTAAAACGCGAAAAATTGTAATTAGAAATAACGCGTACATACTTCGAAAGATATTATAGCTATGTAGAGTGTTACCAAACAATAGGACGAGTGGTACCAAACAATGGATGATGTGGAAATCTATTGATATGCTCCGAGCATAAGGCGTTCGCGGATAGCCAAACTTGCGACGAGAGTCAAGAGGTGTGTATCCCCCGCGATCTGAATGTTACGTGCTGAATAATTTGGAGCTCTGAACTAGACTTACGGACGCGGGGACTGTGACAAATGAAAGACCAGGCAATAATATATCAGATGACCTGATTCTGTTATCTGTCGCCAAATTGTAATTATAATTTCAATGCAACAACGGACTTTTAGGAATACCTATTTCTAAGTCCGTCGTTACAACTAATGTTACCGCGGTCATTTTATGACATCGGTGTTTCAATTTTAATAGAGCTTGATAATAATCATGATCTTTTAAGCAACCATACATCACATACAATGAAATGTATTATAAAATTATACGTTCACGCAAAGTGTCCATATATTTGTAAAAACAATTCGATAATTTAAGCAAACAGCATACTTTATATATCTATTATTTATGATACAGCAATACAAAATTTCAAGAAATACGATTAGATATATATTGTAACAAAGTCCAACAGTTGTTCTAAATTAAAATGTGTATGCATTTTTATGTTCGTTCTAATCTAAATGAACAGTTTTATAGTTTGACAACTCATGCCAGCATAATATGACTAAAATATTGAGCCCAGCCTTCGCAATTGTATCAGCCTTTTCACCCGAATACACTGTCTTTCAAGTTTATGGTTTCATTTTACTGCAAGTAAAAATCAACAGGGAGGAATGTGAGTAGATAGTCGGGCTGTACCCTGATACCGGATTTCACGACCTATACTCATGCGCGATGGTCACTTTTTCATCTAACCTGTTTTATTCTTACAGCGCACATTCCGAGTAAAATTCACGCGTTCTACGGAGTATATTTATAGTACTGTAACATACAGAAATTTTCTGCAATCATTTGTTGCTCTTTCGTGAGCATGTAGGATACTAGCTAGCGTCCACCAAAGGGTTAGAAACCACATGTCCTCGAGTCACAGGCACCGTCCACGAGATGGGCTCCCACGATATAGACACATATAGTCATCCCCCACAAAACCATTTTTCCACGAAAATTTGGGTATATAAAGGGCCCAACCAAACTCAACTAGAAATCGGAGCAGTGCTATTATAAAAAAAAAAACTTTACTATGTGGTTGATGTCGAAGACGAACGTGGGGAACCGGTAAATGTCAACCCGGGTAAAACAAGCCCTCTAATGCGTATATTTGTGGAATGTCTATCATGTGATAATCTCGGGCCTAGTAAAAGGAGTGCGTCAGCACACAATCGCATGTGTGATATCTTTAATTTTTGGAAAACTACGTAAAATTTCTAAAATGTAAATTGTAGTATTTAATGCTTACGACACAAGGGGCGAAATAAAAACACACTTGAACTTTCTGTTGCCATTAGTCAGTAGCTTCTTAGCTTTTGATCAGGTATTAACCAGTATTACATAATGCACAATCAGGCAACAATAGGGGTCGTGTAAATAAATTAAGTGATAGTGAGATTAGAGAAATAATTTTACTCAAGGTTCGTAATTTGAATGTTTCTCAGCAGAAAAGTTATACATAATTTGCTAAAAGACCCGACAAATTATGGGAAGAACAAGAGATGAGAAATTTCATGTAGTTTTCGAGAAATTAAACATTGCAGACATGTGCTATCTTTTTGTCCAGGACTGTACATCTGGTCCCTCCCACGAAATCTTCAGACGGCCCTATCGACTAAGATGTATAAAAGACGTTAAATCAAATAAAAGACTTTCGGTTCTGTCTTAATCAAGCCTTGACACTGTTATTTTTTACCCAAATCTCTGTCAAAACGTTCTGCGATTTTTAAATTTTGCATCTCCCATAGGAACCGCTTCTTCAGGAGTTCCTATTGTTCGACGACATAAGCGTGTATCCTGTGGTATGTATATCTTTGATGACGTTCCCCGTCACCGGAAATCTATATTATTTCAAGGAAAACAAATCGGCTGGATCAATCCTCGAAGTTAGACTCGCTGATGCAATGGACTGGTATGGGGAACGTATTAGCGGGTTCAAAGGGCGACACCCTTTTCCAGTTCATTGAGACGAGCACACGTAGAACCTTCAGAGTTTCTTACAAAACCAATTCATAATATGTATATATTGTTGGGAGCACCAACTTCTATATGGCCAGCGCCAACTTCGTTCCTTGTGGTGTTGAGGATAAAAGAAGGGTTAGCTGGTTGACAGTCTTCGAGAAAGAAGAGAGTCGTTATTGATCAGTCATTACGAACGGTTTGACATTTGTGAACGAATTGTAATGCTTGTGTAATCTTGAATAAATAATACTGAGAATGGTCAGAGGAAGACCGAGAACGCATGGCGCGGCGGAGCGCAATAATATCTTATCTGTGGTCAAGGAAATGGGGACCTCCTTTTTCCGAGACACAATGCCCAGAGATAGATTTATAGAAATTCTGAGATTTATACGCTTTGACAAAAGAAGCGAACGATCCAAAAGGTTACAAGCCGATAAATTTGCATTGATATCTGAACCATGGAACAGATTTATATAGTAACAGCCAGGGTGGTTATAAGCCACATCAAAATATCACAATGGATGAACAGCTATTTCCAACGAAAGCTCATTGCAAGTTTACACAATAGATGCCAAAGAAGCCGTATTTTGGCATTAAGTTTTGCTTAGCGGTTGACGTTCAATTAAAATATATTTTGAATAGTTTTCCTTACCTGGGAAAAGTTGAAACTCGATGCTCAACTTCGTTGGGAGAGTTTATAACATTGAAGTTGCCCGAACCATATTTACAACAAGGTAGGAGTATCACGACAGGCAATTTCTTTACAAGCATCCCGCTAGCTAAAAAATCGCTTGCACTAAAGACAACCTTGGTTGAGACCATCCGATCGAACAAAAGGGAACTGCCAATACCAGCGAAAGAAACAAAGGACAAGATGACGTTGTTTTCCTCAAATTAAACCTAATCAAAGTAAACCTAAAGTAAAAGACCTGCTTCTAAGCACCAAACATAGAAATATACAAATAGAAGACAATAGAAAATGTGTTAGAAGAACTATTACTTTTTATAATCAAACAAAGTTTGGTGTCGATGTCACGGACCAGATGGCACGCAAATATGGTGTGAAAGCGGGGAGTTTCCGATGGCCCCGTCAAGTTTTTTTTTTATAATATTGTTACGAACACCGAATGGGTGACCGGTGCCGCCTTGGAATTCCCTTGCCGGAATAGAAAGATGACAACACGGTTCAGAATCTTCCAACCGAGCTGAACTTCGGCAGTGTTTAGTTGCCATGATTACGCCGATCTTTATTTGTTATACTCTAAAGACAAATGTGGAGTCGCCGTAATGAAGAAATACTTCATAGTGAACAACCCCTAAGGAAATAGAAGAAGTTCGGGGTTGTCACGGAGTCGTTGAATTGACAGTCAGTCGAAGAGACTCTCTCGAGCTATCGAAGCGAGAGGACGTTTACGAATTATAATAGTTACAGATATATAGTTGGTGTTAACTGTAAATAAATAAAGAATATATACGAGATGCCGCGACGGACATCGAGAACGCGCAACAATATCAATGAGTGACAATTCAGATGCAAAAATGAACTCCAATAGTGGTCGTGGAACTCCACGTGGCAGAGGCCATTCCGGCGGAAACCGCCGAGCAGCCCGAGACGCAAAGAGAGCTTACGAACACTACAATGACAAGATGTCGATACAAGACTAGAGCTACGAGCAGCACGGTAAAACAAAGGCGAAAAGGAATGCCCGTATTGAATAAAAAATTAAACATAGGAGAAGAGGATAACTTTGCAGGGAAACGCCAAGAAGTCGACGTAAAGGGGAACCGCTCGACTTCGGCATCTACACTTTCCCCTGTCGTGCTGCGTTTAGAAGCTGTCCAGCGAGGGATTTTCTTCGTGAAAGGCATCGTTGGGAGAGAAGAGAGAAAAATAATTTTCGATTCGGGCTCATCGGTCAACCTCTTGCGAGAAGATTTGATTGCGGGACGAGCTAGATCGGCGAGCATGGCAGGGGTGAAAATCTTTGCGGTTTCCGGTCAAAGATTGCCGATTCTTGACAAGGTGTGCATGCCCGTTTCCTTCGAAGGTGTTCGACCACAGGAAGAGTTCTTCCTCGTTAATATGATGGAAGAATGCATCCTAGGAACTGGCTACCTCGAAAAACATGCTTTCCAATTGGATTTCGTACACGAAGTTCTTCATCCGGAAGGAAAGCAAGTGGCAATGCGGAAATTTGGTGAAAACTTTGCTTTGGAAAAGAAAAGGAAAGATCCGCAGATTCTCGCACATCTCAAGGACCTTCATGAAAGATGTTCTAAGAATCTATCTAAGAAGCAGAGCTCAACTTTTGCCAAATTGTTGGTGGAATTTTCGGACGTTTTTGGCAAGAATTCCGAAGAGGTGGGGAAATGTGACGTGTGCATCACAAGATATGCACCGGAGACTGCTCACCTATAAATCAAGCATCGCGACGTTTGTCTCTGCACCGACGCGCGGAGGTAGACGAGTTATTGTCGAAAATGGAACAGCAGGGTGTAATTGAGAAATCCCACAGCCCGTGGTCTTCTCCTATCGTAATAGTGAAGAAGAAAGATGGTACTATCAGATTCTGTGTGGATTACAGGCGACTAAATAACGTCACAAAGAAAGATTCGTACCCTATTCCACGGATAGAAGATACTTTGGTTGCTCTGGATGATTCCTGTTGGTTTTCGACGATTGATCTGCAAAGTGGGTACTGGCAGATATCCATAGATCAAGAAATTGATAGAGTGATTCTGAGAACCATCTGCGAAACTTTAGATTTGCAAGAATGGAAGAAGAACCAAGACGAGGATGAAGAGATCAGTTTCATCCTGTTAAAGAAGAAGGAAGGTAGAAGAACGGATTGGCAAGAAATTGCGGGGAAAAAGTCCGGAATCAAATATTTCATTTCTATTTGGGATTCTTTGGAGGTCTGCGAGAATTTACTCTTTCGAAGATGGGAATCACCAGATGGAAGAGGAAACCAATGGCTATTGGTTGTTCTGAAGGAAATGGTGAAGTCGGTGATGATGGATTGTCATGATACACCGACGAGAGGCCATTTCGGATTAAATAAAACTTTGAACAAGGTACATCAACGGTTTTACTGGCCTGAGAATCGCAAGGATGTCGAAGACTGGTGTCGTCGTTTTTAGGTGATCTGTTTTTAAAACGTTTACTACTTAAAATGCAAGGCCAGAAGGCTCAAGGTAATGCTCCTGGAAAACCAGGAATGAATCGAGATGCCAGGAGGATGTTCGCATATAATACACGGAAGTATAATGAGGCACCAGTCGCTCGAAACTGGAGTGATAAACCGGAAACGCCAACGGAAAGATCACCAGCGCGAGGGAAAGCCAACCAGACGATCGAAGGCATGGCCAAGGAGAGAGGGAAGACTCGCTCCCGCCCAGCCAGTTGAGATCCGAGATCCCGCCGAGGTAACACGCACGGTGACGAAGGCGCGTAAAGAGGCCCTACGTGATGAACCGCTGTGGCAAGAAGGACCGTATACCGGAACCCAGCCTGTGCACCGAATATATTCACAGAATATGGATTTTTCCACTTTTCCCATGCTGTGCGAGCGCGTATACGCAGACCTTAAGGCTGAGAATTCTCGCCTCAGAAGAGACGTGCCGTTCTGCGCATTCCAGCATGTATATTCTAGTGTTTTGAATGCAGTACTGATTGACCACGTCCGGACGGTGAACGCTGAAGACAGGTACAAAGATGAGGAATCCCCACTGAACTTAGTGCCTGAAGATTTAACGATTCCGCAGCCCATATATGAGTATTATAAACTAGTCGCCAATACCACAATACCTCAAGGGGACATGATGCGGAAGCCATACCATCGGGAAGTTTTGGCCGGATTTCCGCCAACGATCATAATAAATACGAATGTTATGTGTCGCCGTATGTTACTTCTCAGTTGGTATTAGAAACACGACGCCAGAACGCTGAACGTCAATTCGGAGACTGGAACCCAATCCCTGACGGAGTGTACCCTCCTGGAACCATCCCAAATTTGAACCCGCTTGGATATCGACCACAGGTAGAGAGACTGAACCCCGAAGGGTTGCAATCCATATCAGATTGCGACTTCCCGGGTGGTAATGATATGGCGGGTAGACTGAGATGGTGCCCTGAACTAGTCTCCAGGGTTTCCTCACACCTGCATAAAATCTCCGATAGATACAAAATGCATACAGGAAGACCTGAGCATGGGGCAAACTCCGCCGCTGTAGGTTGGTGCGTAGCACTGGCCACTGGAACTCCAGGACCAAACAGGACGAGAGTTTCATCGATAAACGGTCCCATAAGGAGCAGCATTGCACTCGGCAGCTCACAGTGCAATATTGTTGGGCTTTTCGGATTGAGACGTGAGCGTGTAGACACCGCGAAAAGACTATGTTACACCCTCGCCAATGGCAACGCCCCTCCAGGATGGCCTGGATCAATTAATGCCAACTACACCATGGCTGGACCTTTTTCACCAGCAATTGGAATGGATCTTGCATCACTGCGGTCTCCATTGCATGAAAATCCCAGACCGTCAGGTGATAAAGCGTTAACCATAACTACCTGGACAAGACGAAATTACCGGACCAGAGGACGACGACTGTTGCGAAGGCGCTTCTTACAGAAGTTGTAAGCCGTCATGGCGTACCATTGGAACTCCATTCGGATCAAGGGAGAAATTTTGAATCGGCGGTCTTCAAGCAGTTGATGGTTCTGCTGGGTATTGAGAAGACTCGCACAACCGCTCTACATCCACAATCCGATGGTCTCGTGGAAAGATTGATCCGGACACTGCTGCAGTTCGACATATTGTATACTGTTCATTCGGCCCTGAATGAATTGAACTGATATCTGAACCATAGAACATATGTGAGTGTTGGTTTTATGTATGCGTCTAGGTTGCATGGTCTATGACTGAGTGAATGGTTGGAATTTTTATGCGAGTGTCCCATCTAGTATGAATGGTATGATGTGTGCACAAGGAAGTAGGAATAAGGCCCACTTTGTGCCCAGCCGTAGAGAAGACCGCAACGAGGTTTGTGAGTGAGATAGCGTGAGTCGCAAATAGAGTTGAGAAGATATTGTTAGGAACACCGGATGGATGACCGGTGTCGCCTCGGAATTCCCTTGCCGGAATAAAAGACGACAACACGGTTCAGGGTTTTCCGATCGAGCTGAACTTTGGCAGTTGTTATCTGACAGCCAACCTGACATATTGTATTAGCCTTATCTTCTAGAAATTGTATAAAACGTGTATAGAGAAAGTGTAAATAATAAATTTGATATAAATAAATATGCCACTTAAGTGTGGAACGGAGCGATGGGAACCGGACGAGGTTCCCGGAGATCGCAACCAATCTATTACAATCGTGTCTATTACGATCGCAAATCTATTAGAAGATTATTAAATAAGAAGAGCGAAGCAGCAGAAGAGATGAAGAAAATCATAATATTAAAAGAAAATCAAACAGAGAAGAAATTAAAAAGGATTAGATCGGACAATGGAGGGGAATTCTTAGGAAAGGAACTAGGTACGTGGTTTGAACAAAACGGAATCACATATGAGTTGAGTCCACCAATGACCCCGCAATGTAATGGAACAGCAGAGCGAGCTAATAGGGCGATAATTGAAACAACTAGAACACTGCTAACAGATGCAAAATTAAATCTGAGATTTTGGGGAGAAGCAGTTAACACTGCTGTATACATACGCAATAGAGTAAAATCAAGGTTACATGAAAGAACACCTTGTGAGATATGGTATGAGAGGTTACCTAATGTAAAACATATGAGAAGATTTGGGTGTACAGCATATACATTAATAAAGGGAAGAGGAAATAGAAAATTCGACAGGAAAACATATAAAGGAATCTTTGTTGGGTATAACGAAAACAATACATACCGAGTCTATCTTCCTGAATTACATAGGATAATATGTGATTGTGATGTGAAAATAGAAGATTAGAATGGATCTAAATTGCTGCAACATGAGAAAGAAAAAGGAGAGGAAGAAGACAATATAATTGTAGTAGATTTGAGTGAAAATATAGACAACGAGGAAAGTAAAGATGATGAAATAAATGAAAAAAGAGAGGCGAATGATGAAAGAGACAGTAACGAAGAAGGAAGTGATTATGAGGATGCATGGATGGAGATCTTTGACGATGGAAACAATAGAGAAGGAGATGAAGAAATCGAAGAGACAATTCCAATACAAGAAGAATTACCTGTGACTGTAAGAAGAGGACGACCAAAAAATTTAACAAAAGAAGCCATCATGATAAACAAGTATTTGAAAAGGCAAGAAGAAGAGGAAAAGGACCAAGAGAGAAATGTAAGAAAATCGAAAAGAATCAAGAATCAGAAGGCCATGAAATGCTTCGATACAACAATACCGAACAGTGTCATTGAAGCTATGCATTCACAGGAATGGAATCATTGGTACGAGGCAATGAAAGATGAAATGCAATCTTTGGAACAGCATCAAGTTTGGGATGTGGTGGATCGTCCAAAGAATAAAAGGGTGATCAAGTGCAAGTGGATTTTCGCCATCAAGGAAGATCCAACGAGCTTTGAGAGGAAACATAAAGTTCGACTTGTGACCATGGGATGTAGTCAAAGACCAGGATTTGACTATGAAGAAACTTTTTCTCCAGTTAGTAGGATAGAGACAACAAGATTGTTATTTAGTGTGTGTGCGGAATTTAAAAGAAAGATTAAAGTGTATGATGTAAAAACTGCGTTTCTACATGGACTATTGAATGAAGATATATATATGGAATTACCGGACTGTTATAATGGAAAGAATGGAAAAGTGTGCAAATTAAAAAAGAGCATTTATAGGCTCAAGCAGGCTAGTAGATGTTGGAATAAATATTTGACAGATACTTTTGTAAACATAGGTTTAAAACAATGTACATTAGATCCGTATTTATTCTATTGTAAGAAAGGGAATGAGTTAATCTACTATACTGTACATGTTGATGATATTATTGTGTCAAGTAGTACAGATAAATTTGAAGAATTTTATATAAAGAAATTAAGAAAGTATGTGAATTTAAAATATGTTGATGAAGCAAAGCAACTACTTGGCATGCAGTTGAGATATGAGAATGAGAAATTACTTGTAAATCAAAAGAATTATATTTTAAATTTATTGAGAGCGTATGGAATGAACGAATGAATGTAATAGTGTAAATAATCCGATGGATGTTAATCAAAAATTAGAGAATAATGATGATAGTCCTGCATGTGATGAAAAAGTTTATCAAGAGATGTTAGGTAGATGAATGTATCTAAGCGTATCGACGAGACCAGATATATATTCTT
>NC_135778.1:23315864-23322348 GCF_028453695.1 Augochlora pura | reverse complement strand
GTTGGCCGGAAACCACCATATCGATCCGACGGTCAACTTCTCTCGATCTTCACAATCGACAGCTTCTATCGTAACAGTATGTTAACTTTCGAAGAAGCTAAAGGAACAACTAACGCATTGTTAAACCCTACTATTGTTTTATTTGTTTCTCTTAATGGCAAGTTCATTTGTCGCGCTACACTTTCCCGTACTAGCGAACAGTTACTACCTAAATCTATAGTGCATACTTTCTCCTCCCTTTCTATTAACCCTTTTAGTACCGAACGACGATATATCGTCGTTCGGTGCACTTGCCAAAAATACCAAACGACGATATATCGTCGCGCCTCCGTTGGAGCCTTATTGTACTCATCACAAGAGGTCTGTGTTTCAAAATAACTTTATAAAATGTTAAAATGGTTCATATTCGATGCAACACAAGTGAAAAAAATGGTTATTAGATTTAACTTTTTGTTATATTTTATGTTGATTAGTGCCGCGGGTCTGTATATGTTAGAGCGATAAGATAGAAACGGGACCCGGGATATCCCTCGTATATTCGTCGATACGGGATAGTTTCTCTGGACCGTAATTGCAATTTTTACGATGTTTATGATAGTTATCAGAGTATTCCAATTGCAATAAAGGGTTGCATGGTATATGCATTAGTAAGCATCAATGCTAATAAATTGCTTGTGTAAGTAAAAGTAAGGAAATATTACATGTCGTCGCCACAACGACAATGCCTAAAGCATCATTCTGATCTTGATCACCAACATTTGTTTCAATGTGGGTGACATTACATATTCTTAGTGGCCAGAAAACTAACTATAAATATCTATAATAACACTTATATTTTTTTTAGTGACGTATTACCAGCTGCGCGATCCACTTGTGTAGTAGATCTGTCTGACGCTTGCCGTGCATCATAGCGTTATCCTTCCGTTTTGTTATCCGACTTCTGCTATTGTATTGCAAATGATTGCAAAATGCAATGTCTATACATTATACTAAATGATGTATATAGAGCTATGACCAAATGATGACATTTTTTATGTGCAATTACCATTTGAAAAAGAGTAATCACATTTGTACGATTTCTGTTATGTCTTATGTTTATGTTATTCTTATGATTTTCAACAAATAATGAAACACAATTCGCATCGTTTTATTCTCCCTTTATTTCCGAATATGCTGCTTTTTATATTTTGTAAATATCACTTCTACTTTCGTTTTTACGAGCATTTTCGCAAACCTCTGCAAATTCGCCGATTCGGCCCGGTATTCTTCGCTTAGGCACGTTTTTTTCGCCGGTACTAAAAGGGTTAAACACTTCTTCAACGGTTCGTTTATTCTCTTGGTGTGGATCTCGAGTACTTCGTTCTCTGCACGCGACGGAGACCCGCTAACGTCTGGTCATATCCCCTTCCTTTTTCTTTCTCTATTCTGTCTTTTATAACACTGCCTTCCCGCGTGACCTAAAATGCTACAGTATCCACATCTTACAGATTTATCTTTCTCGTTTGAACCTGTTGAGCGCAGATTATGTGGAGGTGACACACGGAAGACAAGATTAATATGTAAAGCAAACTTTATTAATATATAAGATAAGTGAAAAATATAGATGATACAGGAAAACGTGCTTGTAGCGCGTCGCGAAGACAAAAAGCGTGTGGTAGACGGCGTCGTTGCGCATGCCTTCTAGAGAACGAGGCGCGTGGCGAGCCGCAGATGTCGGGACAGCCATGAAGCGCATCCAGGCGCGCATATACAAATGAGGCCCGTCTCAATAGAACCAAACCCTCTTTCCCTCTTTTAGTTGATTCTCCTTTCTTGAAATCTTTACTACCTACTTTCGTACCCCTATCCTTTAAATCAGAACAATCGATTTTCTTATGTCCTTTTTTGGAATGGAAACAGACATCGCAGTCGAAACGTGTAAACTTGTTTCCCACCATTTCGTGCCCTATAGATCGTTTTCTTTCTTTCATCTCTTTAACGACGAGATAATTTCTAATAATTTTCCGAAATTTTCCTCTCCCGAGTATTGCCGTACGATTGCTGCCGAAAATTCATTCCACGCCACGAGAGACCATCATACCATTTTCTAGCCATCCCTTGTAATTTAATAGCGGCAAAAAACACTTTGTCTGAATCCTCCCATCCGAAAACCTGAGCAAATTCTTTTATTTTTCTTAACCATTCCGCTATTGATAGCTCTCTCAATTCCGGATTGGATTTTGGTTTGTCCTCCTATTTTCATTACATTTTTGTTGTATGTTAAAATACAATCTTCTTAACTTGAAATTATC
The DNA here is from genome assembly GCF_028453695.1 of Augochlora pura. Classification (NCBI taxonomy): domain Eukaryota; kingdom Metazoa; phylum Arthropoda; class Insecta; order Hymenoptera; family Halictidae; genus Augochlora; species Augochlora pura. The sequence continues at coordinate 23,320,057 of NC_135778.1, read as the reverse complement.
GTGGGTTCGTAGATGTTTATACGTTCGTTTGAGGAGCAGAAGGCGTGAACATCTATTTTTCGTTCTGGAATTACAATAAATTTGTTCGTGGTTGACAGTGGTATGAATATCAATTCTTTTATTTTGAAAACGGCTAAGTTGCATTCTTTTATATTTTGCGATGCTGGATTTATAAGATTTGATTGGCAGTCGTTATCTGTGTACTTTAAATGGGATGGTTGTGTTCTCCTGCATATATTATGGTTAATAATGATGGTCGTCTACAATTTATGTTTAAGTATTCGGAGTTTACAGATAGATATTGGCTCCCGTTCGTAAGCATAATGTCATGTTCAATAATTGGAGTCACGAAAATATTATTTTGTCTATGTGATATCGGATAGATTTTCTTAATACTCCATTCTTTTTCTTCTAATATTGGTACGGTAATTTGATATATTAGTTTGTTGTTAATCATGGCGAGTTTTAACGTGCTAATATCCAGTAGAATTTGGAAATGTTCGGGTGTAGCGTCTATGTAATTAACTAAGTAATTGTTTTTAACTAGTCTATTTACAGCGTTTAAAAATGAAGGAGGTTCGATAAATTTTGGATCTAAAATCCCATGTTTGCCAAGTATTACTGCATTGATCAGATCGATTACGTGCTCTAATGTTTCGGATATTAAAGATTCTATCGTGAGGAGTTGCGCGGTTATGAAGATTTCGTGCATATTGGTTATTGAATTATCGTTAATTTCTTTCTGCAATAGCTGAATTGTTTCTAATCGCGAGTCGTTTAATATGTTGCCAATGGTATTGGTTTGATTTGCTAAGACGTGATTCATTTGATTGTTTGTTTCAAATAGTTTGTCTATATTTTGATGAATCAATTTTAAGTCATCGTTGTAAAGCATTCCAAATAATGTTTTTGAGATAGATCCTACTATGTTTAATAAACCGTGTTTGCTTCTAATATGCAGTATACTCTTAAATTACTGAATTTCCTTTTCAAGACGTCCGTCCGACCTTTTCATTGATCGTGCTGATTTCTTTATCTAGTTTACATTTAGTTTTGATGCATTGTTTAACCAGTTGACTGATTGTGTATCTGAGTTCGATACCGTGAGTTATTACTTCGTCGGGGTTAATGGCTATGATTACTTTAACTGTAGAGACGGTGCAGTTCGGGAGGCGAATAAATAAATCGAAACAGGAGCGTGAAATATAATCGTTATTTAATGGCGACTTGAACAAGAATGAGAATGTTGATTTTGAAACCAATAGTAATAAACAAAGTACATGCATAAGGTAATGGAATCTAAGAAGGTGCTGCTATTGATTAGCGCGAGATTCGAAGGTGGGGGTGAAAACTGATACTCCTCAACACCCTCCCTCAAGTTGAATTTCCATCAGACTTAATGTGACGAGGTCCCAGTTCCTTTGTAAAGTTTTCGTGTTTGGCTTCAGGCAACGCTTTAGTCAGTACATCGGCCACCATCAGACAGCTACTTCAGGTCGATTGGATGGTTACGTAATGCTTGGCGAATGAAGTCATGCCGAATATCTATGTGCTTCGACCTGGAATGAAAACCGGGGTTGGAGGCTAATTTGTCAGCCCCCTGATTATCGTTGTACAATGAAACAGATGAAAAACTATCGAAACCCAGTTCCTTTAAAAATCCGATCAGATGAATGACTTCCTTGGTTGCCTCGGTGGGGCCCATATATTCGGCCTCGGTCAAGGACAGTGCAACGGTTCTCTGCTTTCTTGATTCCCAGAAGATTGCTGCGCCAGCCAAGATAAATGTAACTGATCAGCTTTTCTCTTTTTAGTGTTTTACATTCATTCATACCGAACCTTTCGACGACACTGCGAAGAGAGCCAGCTTGTGAAAGGGCGTAGCCGTCTCTGGTTCGAAATATCTCAATTTCGAGACAATATTTTGCCTTTTCGAGTTCTTTGAGTGCAAAATTCCTTCTTAATTCGCATTTTACAGTTTCCGTTCGCTTCGTGTCTCTTATAAGCACCAAGATGTCGTCGACATAGATCATTACAAACAGGCGTTTTTCTTCGTCGACATAAATGCAAGGGTCCGCGTTGGTCGAAACAAGCCCAATCCTGCGTAGAACCTCGTCGACTTTTGGGTGCAAGGACTTTTTTAATTTGCAGACACAGCTTCCATATCGCATCTTTTCGAACATTCCCTTCGCTCTAGATACAAAGATTTGGTCCTTTATAGTCCCTTTATATTGGTCCGGATACGAGGGATACGGATTAGAGTAAGGAGAAATGAATCTGTACAGTAATTTAATTTCCTTCACGAGCCCTTAGAAGAGCTTGCCGTTTATTGGATCCCTGGTCTGGAATAGAATCGGTATTTTGCTCCAGCTATCCACAGGGATCCCGCCAGTGCCGCCACAGAATTGTACCAGTCTCGATTTTCAGGGGTGCTGCGGGGGAATTTTCTTCTCGCAAAATTGAGGATTTTTCGTCAAGCGTGTCTTTAATGATGAATTCTTTGGGCTCGGCGACACTTTCAGATTCGTTGAGGAATCTGACGTCAATTCGACGAAAATTCCTTTCGTAGCTCTTGGGTCGAATTTCCCCTTTTCTGACATTTTGTCGAGAGCAAGAACTCTGCAACCAAAAGTTCGAAGGTGCCTGATGCCGGGCTTTCTCCCGTTCCATTTTTCAAATGGTGTTCTCTTGTGCGCACGACTGGGCGCTACAATTTTAAAGAAATCTGAGATGCTCTGACGGAAAACAGCACTTCCAAACTGCAACACGGTCGTAAGGATTTTTCGACGAAAGCCAGACTGGTTCGCCGGCAGTATAGTCGACAATGATTTGAAATTGAAAATGAAATTAAAAATTTTCCAGTGACCGTAACAAATAATAATCCGTAACAAATGATGACAGTAGACTTCCGTATTAATTGTTGTGTTATCCGATAAAATCTGAAAAATAAACGATTCCTTTAAAATCCCACCAAACAGCACCACCCTTTTTTTATAAATATTGGCTTTGAAAATGCTTTGTGCCGGTTCATCTTCTTCGCTCTGTGATCTCTTGCGTTTGACATTGTTATATACAACCCATTTTTTGTCCCCAGTAATAATGCGCTTCAAAAATGGTTAATTTTCGTGATGTTTAAGAAGCAAATCACAGATGTTAACGCAACGACACAAATTTCTCTCCGTGAGAACATGGAGAACCCATATATCGAGCCTTGAGATTAAATCCAGGCCTTTCAAGTGGTCATAAACAATTGGATTTGATAAATTTAACCTCTCACCGATCTCACGTGTTATTCGACGGTTTGCATCAACTAATGGCTTTATCGTAAATAGCTTGAACTGGCCTTCCAGAACGTGATGCATCTTCGACATCAAAATTACCGGCTCGAAAATTTGAAAACCACTTCTGGCACTGACGTACTGTCAACACATTTTCTTCATACATAACGGTTAATTTCTTTCCGGCTTGAATAACATTTTTACCTTTTATATTGTTGTGAACTTCGGGAACCCCGTCCGGTTCCCATCGCCCCGTTCCACGAAAAACCACGTAAAAGAACCCTGAACAAGGCGTGTCAGTGCTCGTGTGTCAATCAACGACACTGATCACCTAGCAAGCACAGGAAAACAAAATCGGCCGGCAAATCCAAGATCACAGCATTCCCAGCGTCCTGCCAGGAGCCAGTTAACCTGGACCTAGCCCCAGACGTCTAACAGCAGAAGCTATATGTGATCATCAGATCCTCCGTCGCCATCTGCTGATCCCGTGACTTCCCAGGAAGAAAAATTTTATTCTTGCCACATTCTTCAATTCAGTGGACATCATTCATTAATTTCCTGCTTTCCTTAGCTCCTCTTGCCTCTTGACGTTTTTTGAGCACTTGTTTCTTCTCTTCGTTGACTTTTCCGCATCTTCTTGCTAAGGATATGGATTAACCCTTTGCACTCCGCTGTCCCTTCTCAGGGGACATCGTAATTCTAGCATATCACTCAGCTGTCCCCTCTCAGGGGACATTCAAGTTTATTAGTGATTACGGGGAATTGAGTTATTTCACCGCAACTTTTTGAGATATGCATGTTTCCCCGAAGTTTTCTCCTGAAATGGCACACGAAATCAAATTAAAATATCGTAAAATTACTAAGTATAAACAAAAACTGTAAGCGGGTTTTGTGTCAGACGAGAGCGTGAGAGGC
>NC_135778.1:23084879-23315764 GCF_028453695.1 Augochlora pura | reverse complement strand
ATATTGTATTAATTGAGAAAAAAGTGTTAACAACGAGTTCACCGGCGAGGCGAGGCCGAACCCTTCGCAACAATACGTATTGACGATATTCCTTTCAAATCAAAGTTTTTATCGTTACGGACGATTAGCTGTCAAAGGAAATCATTATCGGACGAAATATACTACGTAAAAATGGGGTTCAAGCTATTTCAGATTTCTCGACAGTAACATTCACGTACAATAAAGTGCAGAATATTATTAATAAATTAGACGTTAATGTGGTAGACCTTGGGAAAAGGAGACCGATGATAGAGGAAGATATTGTTACGTGAGCGTAACAATAGTAGTCTTACAATACAGTCTCGGTATGTTGAATAACGACGTCACGACTTTTATAACAACAGAACTCTTTATTCGGGAAAGGGGGAACCTACTATTCGACCGTTTACCACGACGTCTCTCCCAACTCTGAGTCGTTCTTGTTAAATCGTTGCTCAGGAGATATTTACCAAGCAACGATGCCACGAGGAACTCTCGATATCTCGATATCAAAAGATATCGATCCATATTCGTAACAATATTAACACTGATGATTGTGACGAAAGTATTAGGGTTCAATTGATAAAGTTAATTAGTCCATACAGAGATTGCATTTCATTTACCTATGAGGAGCTAGGTCGAACGAATGCGGGAGAGATGAAGATAAAGTTAATAGATCAGACACATGCCTATCACAAACCCTATCGGTTATCGAAACGCTAACGGTTTTTATGGCACTAAAGACGTTTAGGGTATATCTCCTGGGAATAAAATTTACCATAGTAATCGATTGTATTGCTGTTCGAGCAACAGCAAATAAGAAGAACAACTAACCGAGGCTCGCGCGTTGGTGGGTCTATATGCAAGACTTTCAGTTTAATATCGTTCAACGACCAGGTACGGAATTGGCCCACGTTGATTACGTGAGTAGAAATCCAATAGCATGTTGCATGATTGACAGGCGGGTGTTATTTTCCGAAGAACAGAAAATGGGGATACGTGGGTTGTGTCGAAAATGTCACGGTTAGCGTAGTGAGATATTATCATGACGATCAGGGTAATTTCGGTTTGGAGAAAACACTGGAGAAGGTCCGAGAAAATTATTGGTTTAAGAGCATGAGAAAATTTATCACAAAATATGTGAAATCATGTCTCAGTTGCTTATATTACAAAAAACCGGGCGGCCGAAAACCTGGTTTGTTGCAACCCCTCAAAAAAATTGCAATACCATTCCATAGGTTACATCTTAATGAAGCATATCCTTAATGCAATAGCTACACTTCGAGCAATGGCCAATGCGAGAGAATGAACCGGACAGTTTCGAATTCTCTTGCAGCAACCTGTGCCGACAAAGCTGAGGATTTGTGGGACGAGAGCGTGAAAAGGGTGCAGAGTGCTATCAACTGCACTATCAATCGGACCACACAAAAGACTCCGACGCAACTCTTGTTCGGGTATAAGCCACGCAGTATGGCGAATACGAGGCTGCTGGCTGAAATCCAAAATACATTGAACCAACTGGACCTGTGAAAAATGCGTGGAGAGGGCAAAGCGGATACCGATGCTGAACAATTAGTTCAAAAAAGGCGGTTCGATGCACAGAGATATCAACCTCAGAAGTATACTGTGGGAGACGTTGTAATGATAACATCTAATCCGAAGGCAACTGGGGAGAATCGGAGACTGTTGGCCGTAGCGATGGGATCTTTCCGGGTCACGGCAGTTCTACCAAATGACCGGTATGAGGTACAGGCTTTGCGGAATCAAAAGAAATAACCGAACAGCCGCAGTGTCGTGGCCGTTGATAGAATGCGAGTATAGATCACGTTCGACGCCACACAGTAAGCAAGGTGAGCAATTTTATTATTAGGGTCGAGTTTGTAGCGCTCCGGTGCAGTTCTTGGTCAGAATCGCATGAAAGGAGATTACAAGCGGAGATCAGGACCAAAGATCGAGTTCAGTCCTTCTAGGTACGAAATTGGTCAGTTTCGTACCGGAAGGAAGGTCTGGGCGGAGATCGGGACCAGAAGTAGTCGGAGTTGAGAGTCCTATTGGACCGAGGCAGCTGGTCGCCTACTCAGTCGGCGGGTATTCTCGGCTAGACTAGCGACCGTAAAATTGATTGTATTTGTCTTGACAGTAATTACGCTGAGACAAGTCATAATGATGGCCTTTAATTTGGGGATTGTGGCTCTGATTCAAGTTCATCAATGAAAATATATTAAACATCGATTATTCTAAGCAGAATGGTTATTATTCTTTCGCAGGAAGGCAATACGGAGATGTCGACGAGGACAACGACCTTTTCAGGATGGCCGAATGAAAGCGAAGCTCGGGAAAGATCCCCTGTTCGCTGGTCCCGAGAAGTGTTACGGTGTTCGTTTGTTGGCTAATCAGTGATCGACCAAACATTGGAAGAAAGGGGGGCGAAGTAGAAATTGGAGGACGGGTGGCGAAGGAGAGATCTGGTTAGAGAGAACACTCGGTTGCGAGAAGTTGAACGGCGTAAACGTTCTGAATGAACCCGTAACCACCCAGCGGATGAATAAATTATTTGTTATATCTACTTTAGTTTTTTATTTCACTTCAATTAATTAAACAAATTGAAATAATCGTTATGCGGTATGATATTTCTTGGAATAGTGAGACATACGCGAAGCAACGTTATAGTCTGTACACCAAGATCTAGCTTCTTTTCTTAAACATTTTGTACAACGAAACTTGCTTGGCTTGGTTACATTTGATCTCGAAGGAATAGATGATATGTAATCGATGAAAATCTTTCAATTAATATAGATGGCTTTTGTAGCAAAGGAGGACGTAATATGCTAGTAGATGATGACCTTAGTCTACTCTATATGAAAAGACGCTATAGTGGTTTTTTGTAATGCCCTCCACATACCGTTTTTAAAAACTTCTATGCTGGAAATTTCTATGACAGAGATGCCTTCCTGATATTACAATGAAATGTTTTGTTATTCCGAAATGACTGGTTAGAGTACTTTTGTGGGCAGTTCCCCATCATCTCAAAAAATTCTACATTCGCTTTGTTCAACTAAGTATCACACCTTGTAATCCTAAATTATGTACACAGTACGTTAAAAGTAATTTAGTTGGAACACTTAGGTAAACTGTCCTCTTATTACTAAACAACTAGATGTTATAGAGGATGTACTAACATCCTCTTATTTCTAAGTATGATACAGGCTGAGTGAATTAAATCTTTCACTTTAATTTTTCTTATTAACTACATGTTGTATAAAAAATTTTCGAACGAAAGTTGTCGGTTATGAGTATAAACGGCAACAATTAATTTTTTGCTATTTATTACTTTCGTCTTAATGTTCTACATTTAATCATGCTATTCGGGACGTTCTTTATACCAAACAACTTTCGTTCGAAACATTCTTTACGCAACATATAAAATACAAAGAAAAAAAATTAAGGTGAAGGAATTAAATGACTCACTCCGCATATTATTTATGCGAACAACTATATTACATATAAAGTTTTTTTAAATCTATATTTCTATTGCTTCTGGAAATAATTGAAGATCTCAAATACTTCAGGATAGTTTAAAATGTAATTTTTAACATATATTTTTATTCTTACAATAAAACAGAATTTCTCTGTTTCCAATTTATTTTATACTTTTAGCTAAATAAAAGTACGAATCCTCCTAATTATATCAAATTTAGTACAGTTTTACAAAGTGTTTGTTTTTGTTCGTCAAATTTTGCATTCAACTTGTGAAATTTTGTAACTGACTGTACACGATATAAAATAATTAAATAACCTATAGTAGGTTACATGGCTTCCCAGGCAACGGAAGTCGGACATGTAGTACACGATAGTGTACGATAAATGACAAGATATCTTTAATACCGTATACACACTTGGAAAATTCATAGTAGCAAGTCAATATAAAATACACGTATACAAAGACTAAAACAATAAATATAGTAAAACTTACAATCGCAAAAATTCATGCAAGTAAAGAAATATGAAAAATATTCGCAAGCCAAATAAGCGCTGTCACCATTTTCTCTGTTTGAAAACAATGTTTTGCATACTATTACATTTCGCTAGGGTAACTAATATACAGTACGTTCTCATTACATAAGGAATAGAGCCTTCATGTCCGAAATGAAGAAAACTTGCAGAAACAATGCTCAAAGTTCATAAAATATTTGTCCTGGTATACCTTCTTTTCAAGACATTGTTCAAGTAACAGAATTTAAATATGATTCGATTAACCGTTATTAGTAGACTGCGGATCATTATGCGAATTCCCGATTCCGATAATGCGTGTTATGAGAATCTATAGAAGGGAAGCAGTTCTTGCATAAAGTTGCAAAATGCGTAACGCATAAATGCATAAAGACTCACAGTCTAGTTATTAGATATGAAATATTTAAATAGAAAAAAATCTAATTCAAGTATTTCTCAATTCTGATTTTAACAACTCTCTCTCTCTCTCTCTCTCTCTCTCTCTCTCTCTTAATACTACAAAATTTTAGCTCACGTAAAAGTTTTCATTATTTTGCAAATTATAAATCGATGCAATAGTGACCAAATTTATATTATTTGGCATAGCTAATCTTGAATCATCTAAATATTTGAAGCAGAAATAAAATAAAAAGTATAATGCATTTGGCGAATGTGAACGCTTTCTTTGAATTGTAAACACTAAATCAAAGATCCGCATTTCAAAGCGAATCTGATGATACATGTGTATGTTTACGAACTTTAACAGTTTATTTCTGTGTTGCTAATTCACATCCGAACTTGTGTTCAACGAAACAGCAATAGGAAAGACTCCGAAACAAAAAACCATGTTATACCCGTTTCTGTCGTTTGAACGTGATAAAACTGAAATTCTCTTCCCACGCTAATAACTGTTTGTCCCAAAATTTTCAAAAAACCATTCAGATCAGAAATCTACGCTTTCACGAAACCACTCTATTCGACAAGTTTGGAAAGGTCTATATGTAAACAAAAATGGGTTTAAAATGATTCTGTACACGGATCCATTCACACTATCACAATAAATAAAACAAAACAAATATCTAGTCTATTATACTAGCGTTTTCAATATACTAATACTATACTAACGTTTCGGTACAAACCTCCATCTAATATCATTCGAGAAGAGACTGAAAAATTCGCAGCGGTTGATCTGAATCATTAATTTATTAACTTTATAAAAAAATATAAACATTACGCCGAATTGGTATTTAAATGACTTATCGTTCGCCGAAACAGAATGCACAAAAACAAAACACGTTTTTTTTCTCTCAATCTGATTTCGAACGTGCACGTTAAAATAGATTTCCACATCATCAATCTATTTGCCATTTTTTGCTTCGTATATGTAAGGTGGTCTAGAACTTCTCTGATAATTGGAAAGAAGTGGTAGCTGAGATAATTTAAAGTAACTTTTTCCTTAGTCGAAATGTTGATTACAGCTTCGTTAACAAAAAAAAAAACACGAACCAATCATAGCAAGTACTACTGGCGCGTTCAGATGTGAAAACAAGCTTGATACGGCATTAGTCGCGAGACTGAGACGTTAGCCGTACTCGTTCTCTGGTTGGTTCCTGTTTTTCGTTAATAAGTCATAGACAAAGCCGTGCGGAAGATTTTTACAAAGAAAAAAGTTAATTCAAATCACCTCAAGGGTCAGTCATTTCCGGTTTTAACGTGATTTTTGGAGCACTTTGTACAAGAAAAATTAATCTGATAATTTTCGAGTTTTCCTGTACTCCTTGTATTTCTCTTTCTCTTTGACCGTTTGTCCTTCTCTTGTTTCTCTCATTCTCGAATGATCTACAAGATCATTTTCAATGCAACTGATCTAGAAGTGCGATCATGGCGTTGAACAATATAAAACTTGAACTAGCATTGTTGCGATATAACCTTCGAGAACGATGGTGGTAAGCTTACGGTTTACGACACCATAGTCACGCATGCTTCACGTGGAACGTGTCCTAACAACGCATCGCGGGGGATGCAAAAATCAGAGAGAAGCAACAATATAAGGGAAGAAAATGTAAAAGGACTCGCAAATAAAGATCGAATTGATTAAGGAAAACAATAACGGTACTCGGATAAATAATGTGCATTAGTATTTAAGTGCTGGTAATACCGGTCGTGTAAATAACTTTCTCAGCACCGCTGTTCAGGTTTGTGTTCTCATCGACGGCTGCGTTGCTTGGTGGCGGCATGGCAAAGATTGGCTGATTCGTGGTATTGTTTTGTTGTTGTTGGCCAGCCTGTGGTTGACACGTGTAACAGTCATCGTCGAATTCATATTGTTCCTATTGACAAACAAAAATGTCTATTTATTTCTATTCATTTCTATTCACATTTTTATCTTTTATTTCACTTCTTACAGCGTTCACGAAGACTTACGCAAATAGTATTCGACTCAATAAGTTTCACCAAAATTTAACATTGAAGTTATTTCTGTTACTATGAAAGGTGTGAAAAAAAACGAAGTTGTATTTATAAATGATTTCATTACAAAGCATTCGAATCGTTCTATAAAGGTCACTTTAATCATATCTATAAGGTCATCCACACTTTTTGCACACTAACGTTTATTTTTTATAGCGCTATGTTACCATTTGCGCCAAGATGGATTCAGTGATCTATAATATCATAATGCTAAGGAAATACAGAAACAGTGTGATTTACTTTATTTTATTATAACTTTTTTTGTCAATTGTCAAGGCCATTATATTGTGCTTATTGAGCTTGTTTTAATACAAACAACTTTGTTAACACATTGCGTACGGGAGACGAGATTTCTTGTCTTTAGCAATACGAACGTTGTGGCCGGGAAACGGGATATCTCGTTTTCAGGTTTTTTCGATTCAACCGACGATTTAAGGAACTAAATATAGACTTTCCTGTTATGTTACCAAGGTAACGAAGTCTTGCGTATCCCCTTAACAAATGGTTAGCAGAAAAAAATGAATGTCATCTTTTCGAGAGCGTAAAAATGCGCCGTACGCAATGTCTTAATATCAGATATACATACTACTTAGTTATTTTTTCATATCTTTCATAATAACTGAAATAATTTAGATGTTTAATTCAAGTGAAAAACCCTGTATAAGCCTGATGGGTTCGCAGAGAAACAAATCAAACCTGACTTTGAAGGAGTCAGGATAGGTTACGCATGCGCCGGGAGTCCTGTACAGCAACCTAGCACGCTACCGAGTGATCATTATAATTCTGAATTTATCTCTACTCCTTCAGAGTCAGATCTAACTTATTTCACTGCGAACAATGGGCCTAGATCATATAGTCTGATATGAGTACTAAGAGCAGTACAAGTCCATAGTCTTACTACATACACATAGAAGAAATTCATATAAGTATAAACAACTTGCCAGACTTATTTTCTACCCAAACTAACGCTAGACTATAAAAGTGAGCAATTCAGAAATGGCACATTATGATTCCTAAGAACCCAATATTATTGTGGAATAATTTGTAATTTTCGACAACATACGGCGTGTTACATTACGATCTGAAAAATAAGATCCGACCAACGTAACTTGGCCATATACAAAGGCGGTAGTGTGTATTTTTAGTCGATTACTTACTTATTTAAACACTACCTCGTGATTTCGACCCAAAATTCTATCGCAGACAAGATCGTCTGTTACTTTACGTAGAGCAAGGTGCTAATGATAATTCAAGCAGATAACACAGGTTATTACGTTATCTACACTCATACACATACAGGGTGTCCCAAAAATGTCTCGCAATCGGGAAATGGGGAGTACCTGTGTTCATTTCAAGTAACTTTTTCCTTAGCGAAAATGCAATCCGCGGCTACGTTTACGAGTTAATAATGAATGAAGTTGGCTCCGCACGGACGAGTTTTCCTGCTGCTGCGCATGCGAGCCAACTGACTGAACCTATCTCATTCCCGCGGCGCGAAGGAAGGTCAGGTCTACGCTACGACTTTGAGCCGCGTTCGAAGTACAAACAAGGATTTTAGAAATGTCCTATTAATTTCAAAAATTTCACAAATATTATTAATGAAAAACTCACCCATTCAGTTGTAAATGTTGTAATCCAGAAATTGTAAAATGTATGTAAAACGACACAGATTACACTAACATTCACTTTCACTGCAGTTATTCCAAATTGATCACGAATTATTCAACAATTGACACATGTCCGAAGTTTACAGTGTTATTTTGTGTGGCCCTGAAAAGGGCCGATTAAATTTCAATTCGGTGCTCGAAATGTCCACCGTCCATATCGAGACACCATGTCGCCCGGGTGAGTACTTGTCTTTCGACGGCCGCAAGCGTTTCCGCGCGTACATTTGCGACGGCACCATGAATCCGAGCTATCAAATCAGCCGCATCGGTGACTGGTACAATATTTTGTACTGGTCTTGCGGCGCGTACATTTTCAAAACCGGAGAAATTATACGGATGAAATCTCGAACGAAACTGTTGACTCGTAGAAGGAACTGCGGCATACTGAACGATGGCCAACAATGCTTCGTTTTCTTAGATGCGAACTTCAACTATTTTTCATCGATTAGACTGACACAGCTGGTCTGTAAACGACTATTTTGCGATCGAAGAAAAACAGTTGAAATTCGATTCTAAGAAAACGAAGCATTGTTGGCCATCGTACAGTATGCCGCAGTTCCTTCTACGAGTCCACAGTTTCGTTCGAGATTTCGTCCGTATAATTTCTCCGGTTTTGAAAATGTACGCGCCACAAGAACAGTAAAAAATATTGTGGGTGCATGCACAGTGTAATGGTGAAGCGTGTGCTGCAGCAACAAGAGTGATACGGGAATGATAGCCGATGCAGATGGTATGATAGCTCGGATTCATGGTGCCGTCGCAAATGTACACGCGGAGACGCTTGCGGCCGTCGAAAGACAAGTACAACCCACCCGCGCGACATGATGTCTCGATGTGGACGGTGGACATTTCGAGCACCGAATTGGAATTTAATCGGCCCTTTACAAGGCCACACAAAATAACGCTGCAAACTTCGGACATGTGTCAATTTTGAATAATTCGTGATCATTGTGGAATAATAGTGCAGTAAAAGTGAACGTTAGTGTAATCCGTGTCATTTTACATACATTTTACAACTGCTGGATTACAACACTTACAACTGATTTGGTAAGTTTTCCATTAATAATATTTATGAAATTTTTTAAATTAATAAGAAATTCATGAAATTTTTATTCGTTGCTCGAACGCGGGTCACAGCCGATGCGCGGTCCTCTCTCCTGGGAGCAAGATGGGCTTCAGCCAGCTGGCTCGCATGCGCAGCAGCCGGAAAAATCGTCCACGTACAGCTATCTTTTTTCATTAATAACTCGTTAACAAAGCCGCTGATTGCACTTCGGCAAAGGAAAGGGCTACTTGAAATGACCTCAGAAACCCTCCCCCCTCCCGTTTTTACCGATGTTTCCATAATTACGGATCACCCTGTATACTCTACTTTGATATACCGTAAAGAATTTTTCCCTTCAGTGTATATTTATTCAAATATATGGCATAGATGTCACGGTTATACTAATTGTTCGAATACTTTAGTGGATGTGACATTGTGTGTGTAACATTCGTGAAATCACGCTTGCTTCGAAAGCCTCGCGAGTCGTAAAAAAGGATATGCTCGCGACTGCTGAATATTAATGACAAACATAATATTCTAAATTTGACAATATTCTAAATTCGACAATATCCTAACAGTGGCCACCATTGCTCCCAACCCGCTTACTGCGACAATAAAGCGTCGGTATTGGTTAAAAAATTCCTGACATGTTTAGTACGTATCTTGTGGTGTCACGATTGCTTTACAAGTTCATAACCAGAACAGTCAGAAAAAATTGTACGTCAGGCAATAAATAGGTGTCCCGCATAGACGCGTGTACGTTTTTATAATTACCAATTATCATCAATTATAAAAGCGAGACACAAGGCTCAAATAATCGTATCTCCTCATTAAAATATCGTTACATATTGCCCATAATGGTATCATTGTTTAGGAGCAAAAACAATTCAATGTCCTCAGAACTGTTTTTAAAAAGAGGGATAGAAAAATACTGGATGCCCCAAAAATGTTCAACAATTCGAAAATGGGCGATTCCTGAGATCATTTTAAGCAACTTTTTTCTTAGAGAAAATGGAGTAAACAGCTGTGTTCAAAAGTTATTAACTAAAAACGCTTACCAATGAGAGAGAAAATTCAGTTGGCGCAAGGCGACTGAGCTAATGAGTAGATCTAGGTTTCGTCCGCTCGTTGACTCAGCCGCTTCAAGATAGACGAGCACACCTTCCATTGGTCAGTGTTTTTCGATAATAACTTTTGAACAAAGCCGTTTATAGCATTTTCTCTAAGAAAAACATTGTTTTAAATAGCCTCAGGAATCCCTCATTTCCCGATTGCGAGAGACTTTTGGGACGCCTTGTATACATTGTATGAATGCTTGGACTTGTGGGGCCTAAGCATAACACAGAGCCTCGAGATACAAGGGAATTCCAATTTTCTTTTGATAGTAACAATGTCAGTCGCTACAAACCATTTACACATTCAAGATGTATTGTAAAATAAAGCCTTTTTTACCAGTATAATGTAATATGTTTTTGATAAAACAACCATTTCCAATACTCCTCTTCTCAAATTGTCCAGTTTTACTAACAAACTAAAGGACGCTTGGAGAGAATTTACTGTACTTCATAAACGATTTTCGTTGTTTGCCGGCTATGCTATCATTCAGCTGTTTTATTAAACAGGTAAAGGTATATAAAACTGTTCGTTGCCATCCGAAGCACAAAAACTTTTCAGATCCTTAGCTCATTCGTTGCTTCTGAGGTATGTTTACTTGAAGTAGAAAATAATCGAGCATCGCCTAAAAGATAATTGATATTCTCTTACATCCAACATAACATGTATGGGAAGATTATCATGAATGTGACACACATTAAATGGGACATTGCCATTACAATTATACTTGTTTTGTAACTATTTGAACTAATTTCAAGCCATTACCATTTAATACGTAATCGCAGACGATTGATTTTATCGATGCTTAACCCTTAGGACTCCATGGACGCATATATGTATGCGTTTGGCGAAAGTCGCCGTTGTGGCCGAAGGACGCAAATATGCGTTTACTCTAAGTCATCGGCATGGACTAAGGACGCATATATGTGTCTGTCGATTTTTTCGATCAATATACAGTTACTTTTTTTCAAAAATAATACAGGAGCACTTGTTAGTAATTTGCCTTCCTCAGGTAGCGGTCAAGCGCCATTAGAGTCATAAATAACACTCTTTAATTATTTTAACCCCGTGCAAGAAGATTACTATAATTTATTACTGTTTGCGTCTTAAATACACAGTTCAGTCTAACATAAAAGTATTCCGTCCCGAACCGTCAGCGCTAGCCGCGCGCCGTCCCTATTTACCGTTTCGGTCGGGAGGAGTATTTAGAGCCCAGAAGGTTAAGAGTAACACATTCTAAAACAAACATAAACATGGACAAGATTTATAAAATCGCATTAATTTTGGATCACTGAGAACTACATTTTACATTTTCAATTGTTATTCTGATATAACAACAACTTTTATACACTTTCTATTCTTAAAGCAATCAGCATTAAATTATTTTTCAAATGCACACTGGTTAGCTCCTAGTTTCTTCAATAACATGCAAGTTTCCTACGCCCTAATAACTAAAAGTTCCCCATATTCTAAGATCGAATTCGCGATTTGATTTAGTACATCTTCAGCAACCACTCGATTTCCAGACATTAAATTATGATTGGTCATAGAGTGTTACATTACACACCAAGATTGATAGGTTTTAAAATATTTTTTGATAAAGTTTAATTGCATTTTTCTATTATCGACACTTACAGATGGTTTTCATCTGAGTTTTCATCATATAATTCGTAAAAGTTTGTCCACAAAAATCTCCTAACATCGCAACCATTCTGGGAACACGTATTGCGGGATTTTGTTTCACATTTTTCGCTGTAGAACGTTCATCCGATGCACTCAAGATTTTTCTGCTACGTTCACTCTTTATTTTTCACTTTTCCTTCTATTTAAGTACTTTTTAATAATATCTATAACTGTACTAAAGCTTGTAACATTTATAGCAAATTTTGTAGCTACTACTATGCACTTTGTTAATGATGAATTTCAACAAATAAGTTGAAATGCAAAAATCAATCAAATGGATGGTTTACTTATTTACCACCGAATATGTTTAAGATGTGAAGGCTTGTGATGGTTTATTGAATCTCTTCTGATCGTTATTGTTTTTGTTGAATTGATTCGTGTTAGTTACCTGTAATATCTCAAATAAAAAGGACGTATTTTATACCTTTCTTTAAATAATTAGAGTTCTGATTAAAGATCTGATTATAGATCTAATAGTGTTTAAATAATTAATTATTCCCATAACAAATTCATAATTCTAATAGGTTATGGGCCCAGTTAACGTTTTTTCTAATTTTACGAATTAAATACTATTTCTGATTCGTGTATAGTGAAAGTGTCATAGTTGAAAATAATATAATCAACGTTAAATATAAAAATTTGAAGTAATGGAAAACACGAGCATTAAAAGAAATATTAAAGTATTTAATGGTGAGAAGTATAACGTATGGAAGTTTCGAGTACGTGCTGTATTAACGGAATTAAACATAATTCATGTAATTGATGAAGAAAGTTCATTAAATAAAACGGAAGAATGGGAGAAGGCAGAACGAAGTGCTAGAGGTGTAATAGTAGAATATTTGGCAGATTCGTTACTAAGTTTCGTGAAGCCTGGATTAAGTGCGAGAGAAATTTTTAGAAATTTGTATTACTTATACGAGCGAAGAAGTCTCGCCACTCAACTTGCTTTGCGAAAAAGACTTTTAAGTTTAACCCTTTTAGTGCCGGGAGCCGATATATCGGCTCCAGCTGTACTTGCGAAAAGTGCCAGAGCCGATATATCGGCTCGCGCCTTGTAGCGGTTTACTACTCGCTTTGCGGGAGAACTCTATCTCAAAATAAATTTGTAATGCGTTA
This sequence comes from Augochlora pura, assembly GCF_028453695.1. NCBI lineage: Eukaryota > Metazoa > Arthropoda > Insecta > Hymenoptera > Halictidae > Augochlora > Augochlora pura. Next base: position 23,302,663 of record NC_135778.1, on the reverse strand, counting down.
TAAATGATCTAATTTCATTACAAGATAATTAAAAAACAATATTTTTTGTTTGAACTCTTTGTGGACGACGTTTTTCCTATCGCTTGGAGGTACCGAAATCTAACATAAACACCGATGGTCGCCGCTCAGGCGACATCCGACCTGCGGCCTAAGTGGCTGTGGCGTTGGGTCCTTATCGGAACTTGTCGAAGGCGTTTTATATAAACAACTGTTTGGAGACTCTCACGAAATAACGTCACGATGCCGCAGCAAGACGTAGGGTCAGTTAGTTTCTCCTCGATCGTTGTTGTGAAAAGTTTATTTCGTCCTAGTTGTAGTTTCAAAGTGTCATTTATGTTACTGCCGCGAAGCAAGCAAAGATAACGAATCTGAATTAGAGGGAAACGATGCTGAGGAAGAGCTGAGAGATTTCCGCGAAGTTTCCGTGGCCAATGATAGCGAATATAATCCTCGCCCACAATTTATGGAAATTGCTGAACCTAGACATATGCCAGCAAGAAATTCCATGCCGAGAGCATATTTTGATCTTTTTTTCACCAAAGAATTTTTGAGTTTATTGAGAAATGAGACGAACCGATATGCGAGGCAGTTCCTGAATAGGATCAATATTACCTCAGGATCCAGAGCAACAGAGTGGAAGGCAAACACAGTGTCAGAGATGAGGGCGTTTATTGCTGTGCTTCTGGAAATGGGTGTAACACGTAGACCGACACTTTTTAGTTATTGGTCTACAAAGCACAGACATATCCCGTGGTTTGGCAAAATGTTCAGTCGCAACCGGTATCAATTAATTTGTAGGTTTTTCCATGTGGTAGATAATGAAAAATTACCAGCACGTAATAGTCCCGAATATGACCCCACAGCGAAATTTCAACCAGTCGTGGTTCACGCAAATAATAAATTCAAATTTCATTATTCGCCTAATCAGCATCTAAGTATTGATGAATCGTTAGTCGGCACAAAGTGTAGGACGTCGTTGACTCAATATATGCCAAATAAAAAGCATCACAGATGGGGCATAAAGTTTTGGATGTTGACTGATGCAGTAACCCATTACTGTTTATCGTTTTACTGCTACAGAGGAGCTAGGGATCAAACGGATAAAAAAGAAATAAAGAAGAATGGTCCTGGCCACGTTGTGATCCATAAATTATTGGATATGGGAAATTATTTTATGAAAGGTTATCACGTGGTAGCAGACAATTTTTTCACAATTATTTTGTTAGCAAGAGCATTATTTCAAAAAGGGACATATCTGACCGGCACAATACGCAGCAACAGGAAATATATTCCATCATTTATGAAGGCTAAATTGCAAGAGGGTGGATCTAAGTACGCCCGAAACAATGAAGTACTACTATTAGCGCACCGCGAGAAAAAGTCCCAGAAGAAAAATGTTTTACTCCTATCCACATTCGAAAAGGCTCAAAAAAAAACGACGACAATCAGAAAAAACAATGCACAAATACAAGTTGAAAAACCGGCAATCATAGCAGAATACAATAAACACATGGGAGGCGTAGACACGTCAGATATGATGTTATATTCATACTTGGATGAACGAAGAACTATAAAATATTGGAAGAAGGTGGTTTTCTGCATTTTCTCCCGAATGGTGCTCAATGCGTACATATTATATCAGCAGAATACAGACGGAAAAACCAAAACTCGACTAGATTTCATCACTGATATTATCCAATCTATAACCACTGAATGGCTGGCACTAAAGAGGATACCACACAACACACCATTAGCGGAGACTTCAACCAATGTGCCCCGCATAGGTGTACACAAACTACCAGGAAAACTAGAAAGGGTCTGCGTGGTGTGCAGCAGGAAGGATGGTGGACGAAAAAGAAAATCACGCAGTTTGCAATAAGTGCAATGAAGAATTGCATGGAGTGTGCATCAGTAGTCACGAATGCTAAATAAATTATTTGTGTGAGTCACAATAACAAAATTTTACACGTTTACAATATATAAATATAAATATTTATGACAACATAATTTTGTTTCAGCAATGTTATATTACCGATAACAATTACATAGTTCAAAAGAGAAAATCCGTCTGGCGCCTACCATGTACCTTCAAGTTATGTTTTGTTTTTGTTATGTAATATTGTTTATCTTGTTACAAAATATATATTGGAAATACAAAGTATATACTTTATAATAATTGACCCATATAAAATTATGATGAAAAGATGACTGTTTGTATGTGCAAATACGATTTCTACAAGAGATCTCAAATTCATTTCATTTACAAACGTTTATACCTTTGTGTTGAGCGAATGAATATCGATTGTGCGTTCGAACATTGGCGATCGATAACTGACGTCACGGCCCGCGACGTCAGTTACAGAGGAAAACATTCGAATACGATCGAATGTTCTCGAAGGATCTCGCAACACGCCACGTGCGCGGCGTCTTCTATTGATTTTTTTTTGTAGTCTTCAATCAGCGTCCATGCGGGGTCAGTCAGATGTAAATTTAGATCGCGTCTTTTGTAATATACTTTTCATTATTCACTCAATTCATATAATAAATAGTTAACAGGTTATGGGCTCAGACATCGCGGAACTGTTAAATCTGCAGTGATAAGTGAAAAGTGCAATAACGTGACGGTGATTTATTTCGACTGTGTTAGTGAAGTGACTCAGAAATGGCCGACGACAAAATTGTGATCCCGATTCCTACTCTGACCAGCTCATCCTATCTTCGGTGGAAATATGAGGTCAAGGCTGTCCTTGAGAGCAAGGATTTACTCGATATCGTTGATGGAACTGAGACGTGTCTAGCGGCAGCAGCGGACAACAAGATAGATATAAAGGAATTGCGCAAACGAGATGCAAAAGCGAGGCGTGTGATCTCGTCGGGACTTGACGATGATTATCACACGGCCATTCGGGACTGCGCGACGTCTAAAGACATGTGGATAACCATCATCGCGATGATGGAGGCATCGTCGGAGACAAGTAAAGTGCAGTTGAATGCGGATTTTGCGAATCTCAAGTTTCAGCCAGGCATGGGTGTGGCACAATTTTGCTCGAGTTTGATGGTCATCAAGCAGAGGATGGACGCAATCAAGGAAAATGTTACTGATGAACGGATGGTAGCAAAGCTTCTCACAGAATTACCCGAGAGATTTCATCTTATCAAGCACTCATACAACATCCAGTTATCGTTTGGAGCAAAGATCGGATTTGCGGATGTGCGGAAACAACTATTGGCTGCTGAGAAGGAGATGATGACAAAGGGGGAAGGTGAAGAGCAACATCAGGAAGCTCTAGTTGCACGAGGTAAGAATGGGCAGTTTAAATCAGAGGGTCAATCTAAGCAGCCGATCTCGAAGAAGGAGAGAAGAAACTGCTATGGATGTGGTGAGGTTGGTCATCTCAAAGTTGACTGCCCGAAGCGCAGTAGAGTTCGACAGCATCAGCAAAGTAAGCCTGATAAACCTCATCAAGGCAAAGGACAAGGGTACGTGGCTCTTACTGCATATGAAGAGTACGAGGAATGTCGAGAATGGTTAGGTGATAGTGGCGCATCAAGGCATATGGTAAATGACAAGTCGCTGCTATATAATATTGAATATCTCAAGCCACCAGTGAATATCACCATTGATGATGATCGAAAGATCAAGGCGACGGCCAAGGGAAAGGTGAAAGTCAAGATGTTCGACGGTTCTGTGTGGAGAGATGGACATTTAAGCGACGTTCTGTATGTACCTGACCTTGGCGATCAGAACCTATTCTCGATCGGTGCAGTAACGCAGAAGGGATGTGACGTGCACATCAAGAGGAACCAAATCATTGTTAGCAAAAATGATCAGGACATTCTTGTTGGTCGCAGAGAAGGTGGTGTCTACTACCTAATGATAAAGTCAATCAGGACCGAACGAGCAGCTAAGGCCAGCGGTACACTTCAAGCATGGCATGAGAAGCTCGGACACGTTGCTCCGGATACAATCAAGAGGATGGCAAAGCAACAACTGGTCAGTGGATTGACATTATCTGACACCAAAGAGTTCTCGTGTGATGGGTGCGCGTATGGGAAGATGACGCGACGATCGTATCCATCAGGTAACACCAAGGTGAAGGAAGTCGGCGAACGGATACACAGTGACATGTGTGGACCAATGGAAGTGAAGTCAATTGGTGGATCATGGCACTTCGTGGTGTTCAAAGATGAAGTAAGCGGTTACCGAAGATCCTACCCGATGAAGGAAAAGAGCGAGCTGTTAGACAAGATCAAATTGTTTGTATCCGAACAACGAGCTGATCGTGGAGATCGCATGAAGATTCTGCGTACGGACCAGAGCCCAGAGTACATGTCGAAGGCTGTTCAGCAGTATCTCCGGAACATGTCTATCAAGCATGAAGTATCCGTAGCTTATGTTCATGAAGAAAACGGAACATCTGAGCGTGAAGTTCGCATCGAGGTAGATAGAGCTCGATGTATGTTACACCATATGAATCTTCCAAAGAGGCTGTGGGCTGAAGCTGTTAACATAGCGTCATACTTAGCGAATCGTGTTCCAGCAAAGAGCGATATGAAAACTCCCCATGAACACTAGTTTGGTGAAAAACCCGATCTGAGTAATTTGATCATATTCGGAACAAAGGCGTGGGTGCACACTCCGAAGGTGAACCGCAGAAAATGGGATCCTAAAGCTAAAGTCATGCGATTCGTGGGATACACTGACTCATCGCGTAACATGAAGTTTTGGGAGGAATCTACGGATAGGATTGGAGTGTACACAGATGTCAAGTTTGATCATCTGTCTCAGGGAACTCATCGCATCAACGGTGATAAATATTATCACGACGGTGGCGAAACGAGCGACGGAGAATGTGAGGGTGGTCGACAGCATCAGGAAGAGGATGATCATCAGTATCAGGGAGATGCTGATAATGACGATCAAGTCGAAGAGGATGCAGCGTATCAAGACAAACCAAGAGGACGACCGAAAGGAGCCAAGAACAAGCAGTACCAGAAGGCTGATAGACCGCTGCGGTCCAACACGAAGCTGATGATAGCAAGGATCGAGCCGCAGAGCTACGAGGAAGCTATTGAATCATCTGATTGCAGCAAATGGAAGCAGGCGATGAAAGAAGAGATTGATGCACTAAATCAGAACAAAACTTGGGATCTTGTTAAGAAGCCTGATAAAGCGAATCTCGTCAGCTGCAAATGGGTCTACAAGATCAAGATGAAACCAGATGGTACCACTCAGAGGTACATGGCACGGTTGGTGGCACGAGGTTTTACCCAAAGATACGGCATCGACTATCAAGAGACTTTCGCCCCTGTTGTGCGGATGGATAGTATCAGAACGATACTAGCAGTGGCAAGTGCAAGACGCATGAAGATAGTTCACTTAGATGTGAAGACTGCATTTCTTCACGGTGAACTGAAAGAGGTCATTTACATGCAGCAGCCTGAAGGTTTCGGTAATGGCACAAATCAGGTGTGCAAGTTACGCAAAGGCTTGTACGGATTGAAACAATCACCACGAGCCTGGAATGATAAATTCAATCACTTCATCGAGAAGTATGGTCTCAGCCGAAGTGGTGCGGACCCATGTGTGTATGCAGCGAGAGATGGAGACCGGCGAGTGATATTGGGCTTCTACGTCGATGACGGCTTATTGTGTGCAACGGATCAATCTATCATCGATGATATCGTGCATCACTTGAAAGCGGAATTCGAAATCCAAGTTGATGATATCAGCTGTTTTGTGGGCTTGGAGATCACGAAGGTCAATAATTTGTTCATGGTCAACAAAGCATCATATCTGAAAAAGGTGGTCACGCAGTTCGAGATGGATGATGCAAAGTCATCAGTGACACCGTATGACATGTCGCTGAAGCTAATGTCCGCTATCAGCAAGGATGAAAAAATCACGGATGTTCCATATCGGGAGGCAATTGGCAGCCTGATGTTTGCAATGACGGGAACAAGACAGGATCTGGTGTTTGCAGTTGGCAAAGTTGCTCGATATTTGATGGATCACACGAATCATCATTGGCTTGCAGTCAAGAGGATTCTTCGATACGTGAAGGGAACATTGGATCTTGGAATCATGTATCATGCAAGTGATGGCATTGATCTTCAATGTTACACGGATGCTGACTACGCTGGAGATCTTGATGAGTACAAGTCAACTAGTGGCTACGTGGTCATGATCAACGGATCTCCTGTTGCTTGGCAATCGAAGCTGCAGGATATACAGGCTCAATCTACTGTTGAAGCGGAATATATCCCCGCGAATGAAGGACTCAAGGAGGTGATGTGGATAAGACAACTCCTGACTGATTTGGGTGAATCTGTGAAAGATCAATCGACGAAAATTCACATCGATAATCAAGGGACCATCAAGTTGATCCAGAACCCGACAGTCTCAAAGAGAAGCAAGCACATCATGGTGAAGCTGCATCTCATCCGAGAGATGGTCAACAGGGGAGATATTGAAGTTGTATACTGTCCAACGGAGGAGCAGATTGCGGATATCCTAACGAAGCCGATGTATGGACCAAAGTTCAACCGATGTCTACAAATGATGCATCTCAATGGTATCGAACGAGGGGAGATGTTGAGCGAATGAATATCGATTGTGCGTTCGAACATTGGCGATCGATAATTGACGTCACGGCCCGCGACGTCAGTTACAGAGGAAAACATTCGAATACGATCGAATGTTCTCGAAGGATCTCGCAACACGCCACGTGCGCGGCGTCTTCTATTGATTTTTTTTTTGTAGTCTTCACTCAGCGTCCATGCGGGTCAGTCACATGTAAATTTAGATCGCGTCTTTTGTAATATACTTTTCATTATTCACTCAATTCATATAATAAATAGTTAACACTTTGTTTTTTCTATAATTTTCAAACGAGTTCGAAAAAACTAGTGTCATTGTTTAGTTCTGTATTTCATCCACAATACGCAGCTTTTTGAATCATGTAAATATTGTTTCTCGTTTGGTTTTTACAAGCATTTTTCCGAACCCTTGTAAAACTGTGAAATTCGGCCGGTTTTTTTCGCATAGGCACCTCTATTTCGCCCGGCACTAAAAGGGTTAAAACTACAGAGTGGTACTTCATTGATGAGGCACTTCACAATATCTGATGATATCATCAGTGAATTAAAAGCAGCGGGTGCGAAATTAGATGAGATAGATGTAATATCTCATTTATTATTAACACTTCCATCGTCTTATGATGGAGTAATAACAGCAATAGAAACATTAGTTGAAAGCAATTTGAGTGTTGCATTTGTGAAAACAAGACTATTAGATCACGAGGTAAAATTGTTAGGTGAAAATGCTGTTACGAGTGTAAAAATTCTCCAGGCGGTAAAACAAAATAACAATAAAAGAAAATTTAACAAATTTAACAATCAAAATAGTTATCTAAATCAAAGAAATAATACAAATTTTAAATCGCACAATAAATCATTTACAAAAGTAAAGGCAAACGCAAAACATGTGACCATATGTTATCAATGCGAAAGAAAAGGTCATATGAAGCAAGATTGCTACTATTATAAAAAAAATCACTGAAATATAAAAATAATGAAAAGAAGAGAACATTGCAAACGGTGCAGTGTGTGGAAGAAAGTACAAGTGCTGCAATTACAGGCGATTTTGCATTCATGGCAGGATATGCTGAGGGCAGTGGTGGAAGTTCACACAAAATTCAATTTTTATTGGACTCAGGAGCATCGGACCATATAATTAATAGGGAAGATTTAACGGGTAACTTTAAGAAGTTACAAGCTCTAATAAAAATCTGTGTGGCGAAATCTGATGCATTTATAATGGCGACAAAAAGGGGTACCTTAAACGTAATTAGTGATACAGGAGTTACAGGAGAACTGCAAGACGTTTTGTACTCACCAGATGTTCCATACAATTTATTATCAGTATCAAAGATCTAACAAATGGGTATGATGATTGTATTTGATCAAGAGGGAGTAAAAATCTTGAGAAATGGTAAGGTTATAATATTGGGTAAGTCCTCAAATAATCTCATTAGTGTTGTTTTTAAAATTGAAAATGAGAAAGTAAATTCGGTTGCTCAAATATATACAACCGTAAAAGGAAATTTTGAATTATGGCATGAACGCTTGGGACATATTGGGAAAAGTAAATTCCTAGAGTTAAGAAATAAACGAATGATTAGCGATGTAGAATTGGTACATCAAATAATACCAAATGATAACTTATGTGACGCTTGTATAAAAGGAAAACGAGCCCGATTACCATTTCAAAAGAAAAAAGATAAAGATCATGTACAAAGACCTTTATTTATAGTACATTTGATGTGTGCGGTTCAATCACTCCTTCTACGATAAATAACAAAAATTATTTTGCAACATTCATGGATGAATATACTCATTATTGTCTTACGTGTCTAATGGAACATAAATCGGAACTGTTTACTGTTTTTAAAGACTATGTTGCAAAAAGCGAAGTATATTTTAATTTTAGGTTGGTTAATTTATACTTTGATATTGGTAGAGAATATCTATCAAATGAGATGAAGAACTATTGTATACAAAAGGGTATAAGTTATCACTTGACTGTTCCACGAATCCCACAGTTGAATGGTGTGGCAGAAAGAATGAACAGGACGATCACAGAAAAGGCCCGAGCAATGATAGCCGGTGCAAGTTTAAATAAAAATTACTGGGGTGATGCCGTTCTTACTGCTACATATTTAATAAATAAATCTACGACGAGGGGATTGAAACAAGATAAAACACCGTTTGAATTGTGGCATGGTAAAAAGCCACAAGTAAAGTATTTAAGAGTTTTTGGTTCTACGGTATATGTTCATAACAAAACCAATAAGACAAAGTTTGACAATAGGTCATGGAAAGGAATATTGGTAGGTTATGAAACAAACGGGTATAAAGTGTGGGACGTGGGAAAGGAAAAGTATTTCGTTGTGAGAGATGTTATATTTGACGAAATAAATTTCCTAAAGTCAAGGCCAGTAGCGAATGTTAAAAAGATTGTTTGTGAACAATCTCGAAGTAAAATTGAAATTTCTGACGTAATGTCAAATTCAATGGAGGAATTAAAGAAATCTGATAATGGTAAATCAGATAGTTTAAGTTCGGAAAATAATAGAAATAAAACTGATATTTCTGACATAAAGTCAAAATCAGTGGATGAATCTAGTAAGTCTGGTAATGGGAAAACAGACAAACTAGAGTGTATAAATCCGAACAGTATTAATGAAAAATTCCATAATGATAATATGGAAATAATAGTTAATAGATCTTCTTCTCAAAATAATAAAAATACTGATAGTAAAGATAGTGGTAAAAGAATGTTATCAGAACCTAGAAGGAGTGATAGGATTAAAAAGAAACCCCATATTTCGTATAGAGAAGAGGATATACCAATAAATTGTTTGATGAATACACAATCATTAGTATGTGATATTCTTATATCCGCCCTGTCACCCTCCCTCCCTCCCTAGCCTGCACAACCAGTAACGGGAGAATGACAATACAAGAAAAAGAAAATGGAAAAAAAATTTATCTCTAGTAAGATTAAGATCATGAGAGTACAAATCCATGTACCATCCACAGTTGCCAACCCATCTGTTTCGATCCTTTAATGAAACTATACAGATATCCAAGTATAAAAATTAATTGTTAGACACCCCCGTAGCTCGAGGGCGCTGACGGGGGCAGTGTGGGTTTCGACCCACTAAAACCCCCGCGGCGACCGTCGGAAGCAAATCCTTCACCTGACGGATTCGGGGGAGCCACGGGAACTCTCAAAGAACACTACCGCGACTCTCCCTCGCCTTGACCAGTCACCTTTGTGATGGCCGGCCGCGTCCCGGGGGAGTTTACGCCATCCCCCCATTTAAATGACATAGCGGTGCAGGGCCGCACCCCGCACAGCTCAGATCTCGGCGACCGCCATCACATAATGGCATCATAATGGCAGTGGCCAGTGACCCCCCCCCCCCCCCCCCCCCAATAGGCACGCGCCTGCGCAGGGCTATTGGGTGCCTGGAGGAGCTCCTCAGGGCACGACTGGCGGCGTCGGCAATGCGTCGTTCCCGGCGCCGCACAGTGGTCCGGATTGACGCAAGGTGTGCCATTTGACCAATAAATGAACTTTCGCATATCGATCTAAATTGAATATATACTACTTCTTAAATGTCTACCAACCTCGAAAATAAAAATGTTTGCATGATTTAATACAATTTTGTAATAGAAATAATGGTTTAAAGTTGGACTTCCTCAGAATAGCGGTTTTTGTCAAAAATAACTGCATGTCTTCTTTTCGATGTTGTGACGAAACCATTTAATATTTTGATTTCAAACTTTTTTTGCATTAAAGGGGATCCTTTTGCGATTAAAATTCATTCCTGTAATAATAATTTTCACAAAAAATGTGCTGGGAAAATATTGTCAAATAAACTGTTACAAATTCTTCAAATTTTTTATTTTCGGTAGAGAATATCTAGCAAGGCCCAACGAATCCCAGCCTGTGACAAATTGGAATATATTCAGGACAGCTTCCTCTAAACGGCTAAGAAGGAAACTATTCCACCTTTGTCCACCTTTTCAAATTATACTTGTTTAAAGTTCCTAACGTTGGACGCGTCAGCGCGCCTATCTCCAAACTCCGTGAAGAGAAGAGCTAAACATCCGCCTAATTTGAAGGAATTGTTTAGATTATAACAGTTACTATGTTACGATTTCGATAAGACTAATTAATTATTGATAACATTATTATTAATATTATTTATTATTAGATATTTTATTATTATTAATTTAGGGAATCCGTACTTTGTTCAGGTAATCATCAATTCATAAAATAGATATATACAAATTTGAAGAATATACAAAAAATACAGCAAAATATTATGTACAAACTTATGGGTGGTATTACATGCCACCTTCCGTACATAAATTATTAATTCACGGAGCTGACATTATTCAATATGCGTTAGTACCAATAGGACAACTTTCTGAGGAAACACGACATAAAGATTTTAAACAAATTAGAACACGAAACACCCGAAAATATTCTAGGATAGAAACAAATTGAGATATACTATATCGTCTCCTTTTGACATTAGATCCGTACATGTCCACCATTCGAATCAAATCGTGTACTAAAAAGAATAAGAAATTAGATCCAGAGGCGTTAGATTTAATAATTAAATAATAAGAAATATAATACTAATAGTTGTAATTATAATTAGAATATTAATAACAATAATAATAACAGTAATAAAATTAATGTATTTTTTCTTAATTAATCCATAATCTGTCATTATTTCATTGATCAATTTAAATTTCGCGTTTATACCTCTTACGAATGACGAGTTATAGGGCCACGGCACACCTTGCGCCAATCCGGACCACTGTGCGCTGCCCGGCGGTCTCTTTTTGCAGCATGACCCGCTCACAGAAGGAGACCACCGCCTTCCATTTCCTCTCGCTCCTCAGCATTGCCCCAATTACGCCGGTTAGCAAAAGGTCGTGCCCAATATTGTCTATTAGGGCTCGGCGCAGCGCTGAAAAGGCTGGGCACACCCCCAGCGTGTGCTGCGCCGAGTCCACCGCATGGTCGCAGTGGTGACATGCCGCCGTCGCTTCCATACCGATGCAACACAGGTAATGGCCAAAATTACCATGGCCAGTTATTACCTGCGTCGCTCAGGAAGTGAGCCTGCCAAACCGGCTCTCCGCCAATTGGTAAGGTGTGGCTGGAGATCCCCGACGATGCGTTGACTGACGTAGGACCTAAGTTTCTCACGCCATGTGGCCCACGACAGTCGCCGGGCCCGGAGCTTGGGTTCTTGAACCGCCTCCGGCCCCAGCGGAGACCCCCAAACCCGGCGGGCAATGCGGGTTCTATATACGTAGGCTCGCATTGCCGCCTCAAGCTTGAAGGGAAGATCCTCCGCCAGAGCCAGCGCCGCCACAGTAGACGTGGTGCGACATCATCTGATGGGGCGGATCGCCATCCGCCTTTACAGCCGGCGTAGGAGCTTTCTAAGTCTCCTACGTCGGCCAGCCAGGATCGCTGGGGCTCATACTGGGGCCCCGTACATGATCATAGACCGCACCACGTCCAAATATAAGCGGCGCACCGCATCCCCGGGTCCCCAAGTCTGGACAAAAGGCGCCTCATGCAAGCTGTCGCCCTCTCCACCTGGGGGACGAGGCGGTCAAAATGCAGCCCGAAGCTCCAGTGGCTGTCGAGGATCAGCCCGAGGTACTTCATCTCGAACTTCATCTCGAGGCAGGCTTCTTCTACCCGGATCCACGATCAAGAGGGTGTCCGAGACCGAAGCCTCTCAAAGCAGATAGCCTCGGTCTTTTCCGGGGCAACCCTTAGCCCCAGATTATGTATCCTCGCGACGACGGCCGCCACCGCGACCTCAGCTCGTCGGATGATCCTCTCATAGGAGTCCCCGACGGTGACCACCAAAGTGTCGTCTGCATAGCAGACTAAAGTGGCCCCGTCGGGGTGGGAAGCCTCCAGGACGGAGTTATAGCCCAGGTCCCACAGCAGTGGGCCCAAAACCGGCCCCTTGTGGGACCCCGCGCACGACTCCCCTCCGAATCCACCCATGCCGGCCAAGGTATTCAATACACCTGTGCCGCAGGTAGACCCCGATCACCGCCCTCAAATAGAGAGGCACTCGTACTCCAGCGGGTGCCTCCCTATGGACGGACCAGGGCAGGGTGTTGAACGCATTGACGATGTCTAGCGATACCGCCAAGTACACCCCGCTTCGTGCCACGGCCGTCTCTCAGAGGGACTTGACTCGGTCGATCGCGCCGATTGTCGACCGTCCCTCCTGGAAACCAAACTGGCTATCCGTCAGATCGGGGCCATCACTGGACAGGTACCTGGTAAGGCGGGCAGCGACGATTTTCTCGAACATCTTGCCCGCCTCATCCGTCAGGCAGATTGGACGGTGTGCAGAGAGGTATTCCGCCGGCGTCCCCTCCTTTTTTAAGAGGACCATCTGTCCGAGCCGCCAGAGGTCAATATCGTCGGTCTTCACTGCCGAATGTGCAGCAATATCTCAAGCTATAGATATATGTTACGAATTGGAAAAATATAGTGCGATAATGAATCTATGTAGTCCTGTAGTCAATACTAAAACCAATTATAATGATTTTATCAAATATTGTATTTGTAATATTATTATTATTATATCTGCAATAGAAATTATAGATATTAAAGAAAAGGTTAATAAACTGCGAATAGGAATCACTGCAAGGAAAAAATAATTGGGAGCAGAAGGACTTTATAATGTGAAAGATTTTTCAAATTCAGGGAAGAACCATGGTATAAGTGTTACACTTGGATTCGGAATAAATTGTAGGACTTGCCTCTTATTGGTCACCATTTTTTCTTAATGACTCGTAAAAAAGCCGCAGCTTGCATTTGCGTTAAGGAAGAAGTTACATCAAGTGACCTTATTTCCCAATTTTGTATATTTTTTGAGACACCCTGTATATTAAAAACACTGACAACAAACATAGATTTTTATCACTATAGTTTATCAATTCCTCATACCTGAATCATGTGTACAGAATGAATATTACATATGTATCTTGTACTAATTGGAAATAAAAAAGTGACAACGGTGAAATACCGACGAAAAAGGACAACATGAGCAAAGGCGAAAGATGATCCAAACAAAACTGAAAGAGCAAATGCATGCATTGGTGAACATTCCGAAACTAGGTTATAGCGCAACAAATACAGGAAATGTAGCAGGAACATTTTTAGAAAATTATATGACAGCAGCCAACATTAGAGGTATTTTATTATTTCATATACATTAAATAATAAATAATAGATAATAAAATCATTAAGTAAATAACATAGAGAAAGGAAGGAACTGTATGCACATGTCATAAGATCATATACTTTATGGAAAGAAATAATAGGATTAATTATTGTTAAGATTTTTTGTAATTAGACGAAAGAATTTATAGTATTTATAAAAAATGAAGTTCCCGTTTTCGTTGTTACTGTGGCAAATTTCGTAATAAATAACACTAATCATAAATGCTTAGTTCTCGATGAAATCTATCCTTAGTAACTAAATAAGAATATTCAAAACGCAATTCATAAACAATGTAGTAAACATCGATTCAGTCGATCTACAGGGTGTCCCAAAAATGTCTCGCACCCCGGAAATGGGGGGTACCTCTGATCATTTCAAGTAACTTTTTCCTTAGCGAAAATGCAATCCGCGGCTTCGTTTACGAGTTATTAACGCAAGCGTTTCCGCGCGTACATTTGCGACGGCACCATGAATCCGAGGTATCAAATCATCGCCGCAGGAATGAGATAGGTTCAGTCAGTTGGCTCGCATACGCAGCAGCAGGAAAACTCGTCCGTGTGCAGCCAACTTTATTCATTAATAACTCGTAAACGAAGCCGCGGATTGTATTTTCGCTAAGGAAAAAGTTATTATTATATTTCTATTGAGGCACCGAGTGAGGCATATTCTGCTATTGATTTTTTCGTGATCATATGAAAGTTTATTTTGTTCTTAAATCGAATGATGCCGAAAAATTAATAGTTTAGAAAATGTTTTATTTTAAATAATGCTAAGTCTCCATTGCTGTCGCACTAACACATTATCCCTATATTTACAAACGTAAACTAACATAATAAAAATGATTAGATGTATTTGCCAGTGCTATTCAAATTTAAATATTTTCCGGAAATGATAATGAATTTATTCATGCCCTCAAAAAATAGCAATGTTTGAAACTTCATTATGCTTCAAACTGGAATGTAACGAAGATAGCATTATATCTTTAGTTCATATTTTTGCCGGATCCGAAATACACAAATGTAGAACATGAATCATTGCACGAAGCAAATTATTTGAAGCTTTGCCACAAGACTTCGACTTACTTTGTTTCTGTCGCAACGTCTACATCAACAACGATCATTCCAGAAATCTGTCATACGTTTCGTATATGACGATGAAAGTGAAAATAATTTTGATTTAAATCTCATATTTGTAACTTATTGAGCAGAAATACAATTAAGATTTTATTTGCGTCCGTAAAAATGGTAGATTATAAATTAGACCAATTAAATAGCCAAAAATAGCAAAAACACACAAATAATTAGCAATACCTGCAACTTCAGATACTTCTGAAGAAAATTCTTCAACTACTGGAATTATTTTTATGAAGAAACTCTTTATGTACCAAAATAGAGAATTGTTGTAGCAAACGTTGGAATTTCATAATATAGAGTACGCATGTTTTTATAGGTGTTATTATCAGTGTTGGCCTGGAACATGCTGCAGATTAATAGGAGGAGGGGAGTACACTTTGCTAGCGAGACTGTTATTGAAAATTGTCATTGGAATCTATTGGTATCATACGATCTTATTTGTAAGATCTACCTCCCCTAAACTGCAGACGATTTTAGACCACCACTAGTTGTTATACTGCTGGATAAATCGTGACGTCATCGGCGTTCGCATCACATGACGTAATAAGGAGTAGTAAGCAAGAAAAGGACAAGATTTGCAGAATAAAAAGGTTGCCTGGTAACCAAAGCAACCAAAGTGTCGTTGGAAGGCGGTCATATTTCCACGTTACCATTTTTATTTGTTTATACTTGCTTTCGTGTTTTTTTTCTAAATATTTATTTATTCTTCATAAATATCGTATTAACAGTACAGTATATACTCTCAAGTTGTCCCTCAGTTTATAAACAAAAATGGATAACTTAGGAAGGGATGATACGATTATTCGAGCTTCCTGGCTCGTTTTTATAGTTATTGACAATCAGCGACTGTAAAAGCGAGCCGCAAAGTTCGAATAATCATATCTCCTTTTCCCAAATTGTCCATTATTTTACAAGCTGGGACACAATTGGAGAGAATTTATGATATCTCAGTATTCTTTCATTAATATATTCACTACCACTAAGTATTTAATGAATCTGATCAAAAATGTGAAATCATTTAAACACTTCTGTTCTGTAAATTTAAGTGCAGTAAAACTTCATTATCCGAATTAAAAATTGGTAGTTTATTTCTTTTTAGCTTCTATAAATTATTAACATAACTGTATAAAATGATAAGTCAAGATTTAACCCTTAGGGCTCTATGGACGCATATATGCGTTTACTCTAAGTCATAAAGACCGTAAGCGCTAGCCGCGCGCCGTCCCTACGGACCGTTTCGGCCCGGAGTATTTAGAGCCCTAAGGGTTAAAGAATATCCTTCTAATCGAGACTCCACTGTAGTTTTGACACATCTATTTTCGAAATTTCATGATAAACAATCCTTAAAAATGAATATTTAGATAAAAAGATATATTCCATAAAGAAGATCGAATTTCAAAAACAAATGAATATTACTAAGAGTATCCGCTGATTTAATTTTTTTTTGCCAAGGTGTTAACATATAAACATTCAGTCATATTTTTACGACAACAAACAAAAGTAACACGACACTTTTAAGTACAAATACCAATTTTTGGTTATCAAACAGTATATTATGTTATTTCTTACAATTACGAAAATTGTACTCTTTAGGTGACATTCGAACCAGATTTACCGGAGGTCTACAGCAAATCCGCTGTTCTATCTCTATCTCTCTCTCTCTCTTTCACGCTCTTTGTCACGAGATGTTGGTAACTATAGAAACGAGCTGCGAGGTTCGAAGAATCGTATCTGGTGTTTCCAAGTTCCACATTTTCGATTTAAAGCTGAGAATTTACCGTAATTTATGTTAATCCGGACAGGCACACTGGGTGACATGACGTCTACGTTTTGTTTCTAGATCCCGATTGGTTAAAAGTTATCAGGCAAAATTTCTATTTTGCAGACCGTTGCGTGGAATCACTGGAGTGGAGATACGTAGTGGGGAGAGGGAGAGAGAGGAAAACTTAAGCCAACACCACCTATAGAAGAAAGCCAAATGCTGTCGATGCCACATCTCGTAAGCATGACGTCAGGCTCGCATATATACAGTAGTTTGGCGTTATTATATAGGTGTCGTTGCTTGAGGTGGAGTCTCGGACATCCATTGGGGGTACGCTGAGGGACAATCGCTCATCGTTCCAAGTAGAATAAGTTTTGAGAGGAGCTGCATCCTTCTGCCAGGATGTATGTATGCATGGCTGGGAAGTACCCGTAGTGTTCCATCGGAGCTCTCGGTGTTAGCCGTTATAGCCTAAGATCAGTTTTTGTATGAAGTTTAAAGCTTTGTTGCACACATTCTATTTATACCAACTTTTGTCATGGGCCCAAAACGTATCTTATTTGCAGCAGCCCGTTAGATCTCAATCGAATTTTCCTGACTCGATTCAAAGGCGTGAGCTAACGTCTACTGGAAGAGTGGGCGTTATTCGAATAGTCCAATATCGAAACCACTGCGATGGTATAACAAGGGGACACTGCGGTAGTGGAAATCGCTCTCGATACGGTAGTAAGCATAAGTAACAGTAGATTAGTATCGTAAACACTCTAATAGCTTTCTTCACAATAGACCTTCATTTTCGAGATATTTTGATTTAATGTACGTATCTAATATTCTTTAGCAAAACAAGTTATGGGTAAAACTACAGGGCGGTTGACTAGAAAGTTGTAGGTAGTAGGCTCAAATTCCCGCTGTTGTTACTTTTTATTTTTAACTTCTTATTTAAAAGAATTTTGTTTTACCTATAACCTACAGCTTTCTTGTCATCTGCCATATGGACTTCGTACATACCCCTACCGTAGGATCCACCAAGATCATAATACATATAATTGAAATGCCCTATCCCAAATATCACCAAAACAAAATATCTAGATTAGGTTTAGAGATTTTCACGAATATATCGGAATATTGAGCTGTATAATATTTGAATGTCCTAAAATTCCCTTATAAATAATTATTATATGTTTGAAACGGACCTACTTGAAACAACATACTTGAAATCCTTGAGTATATTCCTCACAATAGCATGAGAACTTTATTCTGAAACATTTTGCCATTTAACGATAAGTTACCAGAACGTTTAGCAGTACTCTCCTCTCATTGGTGAATGTTTTCGTTAATAATTCGTTAACGATGCCTCGGACAAAAATTTTGTAAAGGAAAAAATCACTTCAAATGAGTTTATATACTCCCCATTTCTGTATTATTAGATCTATTTGAAACACCCTGTGTAGGTGACTGATTGTGTACTATTTATTCTATTCTACTCAATGGAAAAATTCATGTATCTTTTACCGAATAGAGAACGCAACACTGCATCTTTATAATGTTTAGTTAAAAATTTGATTTTGTTTTAAATCCGAAAACTTTAAAATGCTGAATTCTGAACGAGGTGGTCAAGATGCTACAATTACATTCCTACCCTAGTAGAATATAGTAGAATAGAGAGTCCTTATGTTTATTAATGTGTATTTTATTAAGCAAATAGGGTCAAAAGTATTGAAAAATACCAAAATTTCGAGAAAATACATATTTTAAATTGAAATTTGTTAGACATCAGTACTACATTAATTCTTTCATGAAATGTCGTTGCACAGTGGAAATATTCGATATTTCCATGTCAAAAAATCTGTAACTGTTGAATGAATGAGGATAAAAGAATATTTCTTTCTTCTTTAATAAAGTTGAAGTGCTCTTCATTAATTACAAGGAGAATACAAGATCATCGAGTCACCGATTTAGTTTGTATTTTGTACAATGTAGATTTTATCCTCCTCTTTATAAAGGTATAACATTATTGGGGCAAACATTCAATAATTGTTTAAGTCTTAGACCCTGTTTGGCAAGGAGAGTTGATACATAAACTCCACCAAATCAATACTTCTATCTATTTCATTAGAATTCTCAAACAGTGCTTAACAAACTTTATCCATAAATGGTAGCAATTCTATCACTAGAAACAACATAGCTAGGGTTCGTCAGAGACCGTTATTAAGCCTAACTCTCTTTTGAATATACATGAACGACCTGCATCAAGACGACGACCATATATTTGCAGTATGCGACAAAAAGATAACACACCTTGTAATTTAAGCCAGAATTATTATTTCTACATGCAATGGAGAATTATTATTTCTAATGTTGTGTAGCAGTTACAAATCTTTGCTAAAACTGTTTTTTGATACTGTCCAAATTGTAAGCAGTAATTTTCGTAGATAGCTCAGGACATAAATAAAGCGATCATTGTCATGCCAGAAAGACAGCACAGACAAAAGTTTTTTCTATTTACGTTAACTCTAAGTTGTGGAACTGGTAACATTATACCGTGTTTACTTGTAATTTGTCTTTACATTAATTAATGTAATTCTGAAAGCAACTACTTAAAAAGTAATAATATACAAACTTTAGACTAGCCAACCCGTTCCCCAGACATTGATATAATCGAAGAATGTTGGAAACGATTCGTGAATGAAATTATAATAACATAACTCATAACCAAGAATTAGGCAGAAAATGTTCTAAACATGAATGATATATCTAATATCTCTATTTGGTGAACGTGAAAAGGGATGAATTTTGGGCTTTTATCGTAGTTATAGTTAATGTGGATACAGTATCTCTGGATAATTTGGATTCCTTTCTTGTCCAGGTGAAAAACATCATTTTTTTTACTTTTTTCCAAGAATTTCAAGCCATTTCATTCAATCTTTATACGATTCTTCTGTTTTAACAAATGTCCGAACATTTCCGAGAGTAACTACATACTATAAATTCTCTCCAATTGTTCCCCAACTTCTAAACAAAAATAGACAATTTCGGAAGAGGTGATATGACTATTCGAGCCTCATAGCTCGTTTTTATAGTTGTTAACAATCGTCGATTATGAAAGTGAGCCGCGAGATTTAAATAATCGTGTCTTGTCTACGGTAAAAGATCCCTTTCGATTCTAACTTCGCGACATTCGACGAGACATTACTGTAATACTTGTAGCAGGAAGTAGGAAATAAAACTAAGAGTGGTGCAATTGTGACCTTAAGGATCAGGATCACAAGCAGTGTTCCCATTTGTCAATGTCATAGAAGCGTCCCTCGCGTCCCCACTATGGGTGATGGCCACATGTGCCACATATGCATCGTGTAAATAGTATGTGTCATGTACAATAACGCCAATACCATCCCCACCACACCGAATCCCCTGCGCCCGCGTTGATATAACGCAACAGTCAGTAATTCCAAAGAATGTGCCAAAACCACGCGATTAGCAGTTGGGATAGGGGATTAAACATGGAGAGTTTCTTACTACACTGATAACCGGTGTCACCTGCATCCCGTATCCTGCGTTCCATTCGCTCGCACTACTGATTAGGTGGTTTATAGCACATTTTCTGACATCTCTAGAATCAGTGACGATATGAAATGTATTACTGAATGATAGAGGAAAACCTTCCGGTATTTCCTCAACTACTTGGAGCACACATTTCAACACGACTAATGAAGATTACCGATGTTAAATAAAAAAAAGGATAAATGAAATGATGCTAGATCTAATAAACAAGGATAGGGATACAGTAGCGTCAGCGGGAATATACGTGTAACACGTGGGCCATCAGTTCACAGCTCTCAATTAGTGTATGCTGATCTGATAGTCATCGAAATCTTGTTCAAAAAATTTTCGATTGTAGTTATTACTTACGAAGCAATCGAGGCGGCACCAATTTCACATTCCATCCTGCATCGTCATTACATTAAAACAATCTTACAAGTGATATGATACTTAAAAAATTTGCATTACAACGTCTACGTGGTACAATATCGACTGCATCGATGAGAAACGAACAGTCTGCCATAGGTGTAACGGTGATAGGTCTACAATGTACCATCGATTTTTCGGAGCATACCAACCTGCAATTCACGTCCTATATATGTAATCCTGCTCTGAGATCGGAAAAGACGTACGAAATTAAGATGAGAATTATGCGAAGACAGAGATACGAGAAGCTGGATGAATAATTATGAGCCGAATATTGCGTAAAACAGATTCGTCTCAATGGTTCTCAGCTCTTTATATTACGACGCGGCTCTGATTCTCTTTTTTCCAACTCTTGGAATTTACTACGAACGAAAATTCATTAAACGAAATCACATAGCATCAAATCATTCGGAATGCAAAGAAAAAGATTGAAGGGAAAAGTCTAACGGTGAACACTACAAAGAAAATAGAAGCATCTGAGACATGTTAATAGTCATAACTGTTCACTGCACTGCTATATTAATCATTTGGAGTAACAAGAGTGCAATGGATAGCTATAACAACTACAAACGTGTTTCAGGTGTGTTCTCCGAAAAGACAGATTTTAATCAATTATTTATGTCATCGATGACGTTAACAACGAGACCCAAGAAATTTTCGTTAGTTTAAAATCGTCGACAGTTAGTCGTAATCATAATCTTAGAGTACGTTGCTTAAGTCATCACTCTGAACCACTTCTTTTTATGTGTTACCGTCACTGGTACGGTATTATAAATATATATATATATATATATATCACACGTAAATGCTTCATAGTTAGCATAATATTCATGTACGTAATAAAATCGAGTGGCGATAATGCGTACAGGGAAAAGAATAATGACCTTGAACAAAACAAATCAAGGTCACCGAAATAGAAGAAATGGTTACGATTTCAAATAATTTCATTTTCGACGTTTTAATGTACTCTCTTGGTTGCAAATGTAAATATTGAAAGATCTTTTCTATTTTTCTTCCAATCAAAGTCCCGACGAACTTATAGAACTAAGAACCACTGATACTAAATGAAAAACTTACCTGATTCTGGCTTCTTGGTTGATTCGTCACGACATCACCCTCTGGATTCTGGGCCCGCTATAATACAACAACAACGTAAACAAAACCGCTAATCTATCGTATTCTAATATAAAGGCAGACATAAAGAGTGCATGCTAGGCTAAATCAAGAAGATTTTACGAGACGAATTGATGGATCGATGGAACATGATTGATCGAGAGCGATAGCCAGAAAAAATGCTTGAATGTTGAGAAAGAGTGTAGGTATACCTCCTCGATAATCGACACATGTCGCTGAACCACGTAACATGTTTCATGAATCACAAACACAATTTGACCACCTCGATTTATCTTGTTTAATATTGATTATAGAACAAAATGTCAGAAGTCAGAGATGCACGATTAGGTTTAATGTAGGCAGAAATCTCTAGTCGAGATCACCAGTATCAATTTTTCCAGGTATCACGCATCATTGTTACAGCAGCATGATTTTCGCGTGTCCTTGCATAGTAATATTAACCCTTTGCACTCGAAGCCATTTTAACTGTAAATTTTAACTGAAATAATTTTTCTAGTGTACAGTATTTCCATTTTAAGCGACAACGTGTATTTTACATATACCAAATTAAATCTTGTGATTCATACCAACACTATCATTTTTAACAATTTTTCTAAAATTAAACTTTGTTGCTATAAAAATTATTTTAGTAGGTGACAGAATAATTTTAGTGGTGCCTCAGAGTCACCACTCGAGTGCAAATGGTTAATAATGGAGAAACACGTGTGAATGTTATTTGATTAAATACATTTTGCGATAAAATATATCTATACTTTAACGTGTATGCTTTTTTTAAGAAGCTATATGTTATTGTTATTAATTAAATGTTAACCTGAAATTTTTTTTGAACTGTTCTCGTGGAACAGCTATTTATTCAACAAGGTTCTGTTAAAGAAACGCAAACAAGATATGAACTGTAAATCATATACATAAATATTACAAATAAATAACATTCAGAATATCAATGTAACATAATTTTTTAATTTTATATGTAGGATCTCTTAAAATTAAAACTTTCACTTGCAACAATCTTAATTAAGTTTATAACATTGAAGATCCCTGAATTATAACATTGTTAACTGATTGGTGTAAGAATGTACAAACCCATTTGTTAATATATCGTAGGTCTTGAAATGATTAAAAACATGACCCTGGGAAGAATTTTTGCCTACCACAATGTCTATCACCTTAAACCTAATTATGTTTTCTTCTGACTTGTCTTTTTATTATTAATAATATGCGAGATATTAGAAATACACAAGATTAAATAGTACATCTTGCATATGCAGGATAATATACCGTAATTAAAAAAAGTATTCCAACTCTCGTTACTGAGAGTTAAATACGCTTGGCATTAAATTGTGAAATTGTGCGTGTGAACTGGAGTTATGAAAAGTAATGTTGTTACTACTATGAGATACAAGTATCGAAATTACACACAAACTGAAGTATATGAAAGGTACTACTTCGATTAGGATGTTAACAATATTACTGGAAAACTGTTTTCAAGTAACTATACTTCGACAAGAATGATTTTCTTGCAAATGAATACTTAGAGAGCATATGAAGGTCAAGTGATTTTTTCTATAACAAAATTAAAAGTTTCATATTACATCAGTAGATCCAGCTCGTCTCTCGATACAACGATGTGTTAACTTTTGCTTATACAGAAAAACAATTACTGTACGAAATATTTTAACTTCAATTATTCGAAGTGGCATAACTAAATTTTTAATATTTTAACAACTAGACTGTGAATCTCTATACAAAATAAAAATTATTCGAAACAGTTGTAGAAAACGGAAATTAATTGAAAACATGCTCTTTTTGTAACAAAGCCGATTTTAGAATGGTCATAATTGCCCTCAGAGGTTTCTCAATGAATATTATACCATTCAATAGCTGACCAAAAAAACTCTGCAAAATTTCAACCCTATTACTTGTCCATGAGAATAATTAGAAGAAAAAATAGATTGTACACTTCTCCGCCTATTTTCTCCCTTCAGTGGCTTTTTAAAAATTCTGTGTTTACAAAAAGTCTGTGGTTACAAAAAATGATTTAGCATTTACCAAAAATATAGGAAATTTTTACATTAATTTCCTAATTAGGTACTATTACAAGCAGTCCGATCAATTTTTCTTAGATTTTTGTTAAAGTTGACCGTTGTCAAAAAAAAAAACGAAAACCGAATTTTCCTAATAAATAAAGAATAATATCCCAATATCTGGAAACAATTCAAATGTCTATATAGTTTTGTATTAGTCAATTCATTCTAGCCATAAATGCAGAAAATCCGCATACTACTGATAACTAATACACAATTTGTATCGGCGTTGATGCGCAGATCTTATATCTGAAAACGGTTTTCTTCTATTATTTAAGACATTCAATTTGGGAAAAAGATATAAATTTTCAATTTCTGAGATCTCTTGACTTTCGCATGTAATCGATCCCCACCATTATCATGTTCTAACATTACATTGGATCTCCATTTGAGAGCACTTGGCAGCAACTTTGTGAATCTTTACTCTAGAGTAGCTATCAGAAATCTGTTATTCTTACACGCGATTTTAGAACAGTAATTATTTCAAATAAAAATTCAGTATGACCGTGAAACCATACGTGCAGATGTACGTCAAGTAATTTTAAACATTATTAAATTGAAAGGAGCAACTTTTGAACCTCGGAAGTGCGAAATAATAGAACAAAAATTTCAATGTGCACCATGCGATATACCGGGTGTCCCAAAAGTTACTACACATCGAGAGATGAGGGGTTCCTGAGGTCATTTGAAGTAACTTTTTCCTTAGTGTAAATGCAATCTGCGGCTTTGTTTACGAGTTATTAACAGAAAACACTGACCAATGAGAGGCGGACAAAGCCTAAGTTCTGCTTATTGATTCAATCTCGCTTCTCATTGATTCCTGTTTTTTGTTAATAACTTGTAAACAAAGTTGCGGATTACATTTGCGATAAAAAAAGTTCTGAAACCCTACATTTCCGATTTTATGAATATCTTTTAGGACAACCTATATATCGAAATATTCGCAACGTTTATGACATTGTCAATTGACGGAGTGAGTTACAAAGCTAGGATTCGAATTCTGTTGAAGAATTATATTATAATAACAAAATTATAGTTAATCATATAATAAGAAATTGAGAAAAGTATGATATATGAAAAAGAACGCTGTCTCCAACAAAATGTGCACCCCAGTGTAACCGTACTATATTGTTATATGATATATATTTGTTCCTTTATCGGTCAAATAGTATCGGCATATTCTGCGGACATAAATAAGAAACAAATGAAGAAATAACAACAGATTGATTTTCACTCGATATAGAAATATATTAGTTTTATTTAGTTATAAATTAGTTCTATTTATTAATCAAGGCATCTTAATGTGAATAGTAATAATGTGGTAATAATATAAAAATCGATACAGTAATAGTAGTCGTTCTATTATAGTAGTCCTAGGTGTGTGGACTGGAGAACACAGCTACTATAAGTTAATTTGATGTTTTGTGTAAAATTGAAAAGATGATCTGGAAGAATCTCTCTTGTGAAATTCAAAAGCCAAATTAATAACTATTCGATTGTAATAACTCTGGCAGCTGCTTTCAAATAGATTCATAATTTCAAAATATTCTCAAGAGTAAGTACGAGAAATTCTAAAATAGACATCTAGCTTTATGTGTCTAACAAGTCATACTTGCATAGTACTGTATTTTTCGCAGATAAAAGATTCTGAGGTACGAGAAAATTTGTCAAGAGCAATGAGGGTGCTATTCCTAACTGTTACTTCAAAATATGATCTTTAAATGTAAAAAAGTAATAAATATTTCATACCTGAACTCCCCTCCAAATACTTGTCAAACACCGTGGTGTACGTTATTAGAATAATTTAAATAATTGAACAAATGTCTAAATTATGTTTCAAGTAGTCTTTTATTTATTTTTTTTTTGTTTTTAATCAAATATTTTTTGGAAGAAAAATCAAATTTTAAATTTTAAAATGCTCTTATTGCGAACTTTTTGCTGTTTTCGTTCTTTCAAATTGTGTTAACACGTTAACCGCCACGTGCCGGTCCCTAGGAATCGACGCTAGACTTTTCGATTCAAGTTGACCAAACAGAAACCGATATCGCATAATTTAAATGTTCAGTCTCACAAGTACGCAAGGACCGACACATTCTCCGCGATAGAAGAACGAAAAATCTAACGTCGGTCCGTAGGGACCGACGCGGCCCGAACGGAAAATCTAGGAACCGGTGCGTGGCGCTTAACGTGTTAATTGATAAAATTCCTCTAAAATTATTTAACGACCACCCGATGCACAGAATGTTATTATTTGTTAAACCCTTTTTTCTAAATATTTCATCAGAAAGGATATTAATCTTAGAAATCATACTTAAGATCAATTTCGCAATCACTTTTATGGTAAATCCTTCGTAGATTCAAAAATGTAGAATCACCTCCTATAGCCACAAAAAATACTACCTATATACCCTGTGTATGTTGGTGCACATCTCTTATATCGAACTTTGATCATAAAATGTTCTTGTTCTGGTTCTGTTATTCTTTTGTTTGACACATTACCTATTGAGCAACCCGATAGTCTATTACGAGAATATATGTCTTACAAAACAATTTTCACAAATTTCAGCGATACAAATTTACCACTCTCTAATTTATGTTAGATATGGGTTCAGTTAATGTCGGTAAAATTTTTCTATACGAATACAGGCTTATTAACAATGCTGTAATAAACAGCCGGCAACATATGCAAAACTTTTGATAACAAAAATGAACATGGATAAACTTAGTTCTTGTTACTTTCCAAATATATCCGATATTTCCTATACATTTACTTATTACTACTGTGGTCAAAAAAAAAAGTTCGTAGAAATACACCAACATTTAACATTTCAATTTTCTTACAAAATATGTGCTATGTTATGTCCTTGCTGAGATTGACCCTGCGCTATTCCATGTTTATATCCGTTATTCTTACGCCTATGCTAAAATTTGACAGACTTGGTCAAGCGCATAATGCGACAGGCGACGCAACTCCTTTGACTAGAATTTCCAGAATAACAACCAATAATACAAGAACAGAACATTTTTAAGTTTAACATTTCAAATCTAAACTTTCTTTTGACATATTGCTGATAATTTTCTGATTTAAATGGGACCAAATACGATATAATTTGTACAGATATTTCCAATTACATAAAATAGAATCAATCACTTGATCTCATTCATGTTAAATAAAAAAGTTCTGTTCAATAAAATGAAAAAGTTAAAGCATTGTTTTTATTCTAGAATTATTGTGTATTTGTATTAATGTACACCGATATGCTAGTCGCTGGATTTGAAGTTTGCCGAATGCCACGATATTCGTTCTATCTTTCTCTTTGACTCTCTCATGAAATGTCGGCAACTACAAAGGCAAACCGCGAGGCTCGAAGAAACATGTCTAGATCAGTGCAGACATGAAAATTAACTACACACGGCAACGCATACGCGGGGAGTCCCGTACAGCTTTGTGGGGCATCTAGCGAGTGAACATTGTAATACTGAACTACGTTGCACATGCTTGGGCGACGCGGATGCAGTCACATGCAGTTTAGAGACGCTAAACAAAGAACTTTCAAAGCCGCAGTCGATAAGCTGTCGTTTCATAATGCATTCTTCACGTCACTATAATTTTTATAATCATTAGTTACTTTGAATTTCGAGAACATCAAAACCAAGTTGCAAATATATTGGACATATTTAAATAAGAATTTAATATTTAAATAGTATTACAGGGCTGGTTTTTTATTCCTTTTCCGGAGGAAGAGACACAAAAATAAATTACTCCCACTAAAGAAAAAGGGCATTATATGGTAGGAGTGTTATGACATATTAATTTTGATATTTGTAATATGGATAGAAAATGTTTTTCTAATCAAAATTTTCCTTATCATGCTAATAAATTGACAGTAGTACAATAATTAAATGCTTAGAGAATACATTAAGAACTGTGTATGGTATGCAGGGTGTTCAAAAAGTAATTTAAGATTGAGAAATGAGGGATTCCTGATGTCATGTAAAGTAATTTTTTACTTAACGCAATTGCAATCCGCAACTTCGTTTACAAGTTATTAACCGAAAACAGTGACTAATGAGAAGCGAGATTTGTTAGTGCGAGGCTGTCGAAACAATGAGCTGAACTGGGTTTGGACCGCTCGTTGGTTGTTCGGCCGCCTGGTATCAGCTGATCACGTCTCTCATTAGTCAGTGTTTTTCTTTAATAACTCGTGAACAAAGTCGCAAAATTTGTTTGCGCTAAAGAAAGTTACTTCAAACGACTTCAGGGCCCTTCATTTCCCGTTTGCGAGTAACTTCTGAGACACCTTGTATTTGTAACCAGAGTTACTATATCAAAAAAATTAATACGTTGGTTTTCCAACTGATTACTAGATATTTTTCGAAAATGTAACGACGAAGCGCAACATACATATATTAAATGTCGTTGCCATGAGCGAACGATTCAATAGCTCCAACAATGTTGAAATAACAGCAAGAAAACATTCTACGAACTTTTTGAACAGGACAGTTCCATTTATAAGAACGATGTTTCCGCCAAAGATAATAATGTCTGTCCAAACCAAATATATGGAACTAGGTTTCAAATTGTTTTAAAGCAATAACTTGAGCTGTAGAGTTCAGTCATGGAAATCTTTCTTTCGAAGATGCTGTGACATAATTCAAGATGAATATCCTTTTTAAGGTTGTTGATAACTACAGATATAGTCGAGTATTTTAGACAAATAATTTGTTTTCTCTGCTAGCCAGTCGTTTCGACCGACTTGTACAGTTTTCACAATTGTCCCCTCCATTTTTGATTATTAAATATTCCTTATCGTCCATCTGCAGTTTGAATGTCAATTCACTGTCACATCTATATCGCGGATTTTTACGTAATTGATACGACATAAATATACAAGTCGTGGCAATTTTAAATTGGATATATCGTTGCTTTAATTCAGTAATGAGATATGTCTAAATAATGAAGTTTAGATACAAAAGTTGGATATGGTAATTAATGCTTTTATTTTATACATTCAAAGATAAGTCAGTATTGCATTATCCAGGCAATGCTATTTGATATGAAATAGTAGAATATTTCCGAATCACTTTAACTTTTCAACGTTTTAGTATTGAATTAGAAAAACGATATATTAAATAAATACGCAACATATAATTAATATTTAAAATTATTTGCTTGAAAGACATAGTACGCAACGCAAACGATGCTTGCAGGAAAGTATTTGGTCAGGCAAAATCCTGGAAAAAGTATTTGACCATACAAGTTTGCATACAGATGAACAATAATTTACTTTAAATCCGCAGTATCCAATATTTTAGAATGCATACTATTAATACATCATTATTACGTGTATATAAGACTGTTTTAACGAGTGATGACGCTCATTTCATAAAATTTCCCTGTTATTGATGAAAAATCCTGCTTTTTTATAATTTTTCTATCATCTTCAGGATAACTAATTGTGGTGACTATCTCCGCCATTCGTCCGCAGATGGATTGCTTTCCCGCAGCTACCTAAAACCGTCCCGATTTGTATATAGAGTCGGTCACGAAAATATTCGGACACCACTATAGTTTTTACTATTATATTTCATACTTCAGAAATGTAAACAATGAGAACAAAAAGGGGTTTCACGTATGTTAGCACGAAGTGTGTAGTTTACAAAAACGTAAGAAATATTTGTTTACGATACGTAGTTATTTAACTAACAAAAGAAAAACGGAAAGTACGCTCATTTTCATGTCACGAATAAAACATAATTCTTCAGGACATATAGAAACATATTCCATACAAAACTTTTATTTTGTCAGTCAAGGCCTAAGTTATTATCCTCTGTGAAAAATATTCAGTAATTAATACACTAAAACAAAAACTTTGGATAAAACTAAATATAGCTGATGAACATCAATTGCTGTATGAAGCATATGGGGAACATGCTCCATCAATAAAAACGTGTGGTTCCGACGTTTTAAAAAT
Organism: Augochlora pura; assembly: GCF_028453695.1. Lineage (NCBI taxonomy): Eukaryota > Metazoa > Arthropoda > Insecta > Hymenoptera > Halictidae > Augochlora > Augochlora pura. Next base: position 23,272,756 of record NC_135778.1, on the reverse strand, counting down.
GGCGATTTTAACATCAACGACAAAGAAAGCGAAGGGAAGTCAGTAAAGTTTGAAGTCGTCGAATTGGAGGCGTTATTGTACAAAGATCCATGTTAAACTTAGAAGGAGCTCGCTGAAACCTTGGAAGTGACTCTACAAGCGATATCAAACCGTCTCCAAGCCACGTATAATGCGTAAAAACAAGGAGATTGGGTTCCGCATGAGCTCAAGCCAAGAAATGTCGAACGCAGTTTTTTCCTGTGCGAACAATTATACCAAAGTCAGAATAGGAAGGGTTTTTTGCTTCGAATCGTGACGGGGGGCGAGAGTGGATCCACTACGCTACCCAAAGCGCAGAAAATCGTGGGGTAGGCCCGGCCATGCTTGAACTTCAAGGGCCAAACCAAATATTCATGGCAAGAAACTAATGCTTTGCATTTGGTGGGATCAACTCGGAGTGATCTACTATGAGCTACTCAAGCCTAACGAAGCCATCACTGAGGAACTTTATCGACAACAATTGATACAACTGAACCGAGAGTTGAAGCTCAAACGCCCCCAATATGCCAAAAGACATGACAAAGTGATCTTTTAACATGACAACGCTCGACTACATGTTGCAAAAGTCCGCAAGGACACTTTGGTAGCGCTTTTGCCAAAAATTGGATCGATTCTTGGATCGACTCAAAAGTCGAGAATTTCTTTCGACGCGACATTCGAATGGTGCCTGAAAGATGGGGAAAAGTCGTAGCTAACGATGGACAATACTTTGAATAAAATTAATTCTATCAATTTCTCTGAATAAAGTTTCAAAGTTACAAAAAAATCCCTCAAAACTTATTTGTTCTCCCAATATTATTCCTAATTGTATACGACCCTCATATGCGTGTGAACATAATTGTGACAATGGTTGAAAACAAAATCAGTGGAAATCAGATACGATACGTCTTTCTCAAGAGCATAGAATAAAATACGGTACAGTACCTTTTCATTAGCAAATACTTAATAACAAACGTCCTGAACGTGACTACCCTGTTTTTTCCTAACGAAATCATAAACAATATCGTTTCATATAAAAGTTGAATGGAACAAGCACATAAAGCACGTTCATAGTAATTGTTCATTAATATTATTTACAGTAGGACAACTTGTTCTCAGAAAGAACAATATTTCTGTCGATTATGTTTATTTATATTATGCATTATGTATTTATTGATGCTATTTTTGTCAACAGGTTTTTCTAGTTTTATTTATTGTCAACAGGTTTTTCAATAACTATTTTTGTTGAAATATAAAATTTGAGGAAACAATTTATTAAATCGTTTTGATCGGTTACGATTAAAGTAATTGAATAGGACATTCAAACAGAAGTCCATACTGTTTTGTAATCAAGTTTGAAGATGAACAAAAATAAACGACTCTTTCCAAGAGCATAATCTAATAATTACGTAAGATTTATACTTTTAATATATATAATTATATTGGTATTGGCATCATTTGAGATCACCCTTTACTAAAATTTATAATATATTTTGGAACTACCGATAACGTGTTACGAGATTGTACCCGGTCCATAAATTGTATATTTTTATAAATTTTCGAAAATGTTACGAAATAAGTTGATGATATACGGCGCAATAAAAATATCCCTATAATTTAACACGTTCACATCGGGGGCAATTTTTATAGTTTTCGCTACGAGGCGGAGCTCAAACTCGTGCTCCGCTTCATCGGGCGGGACAGTATTGTTGATAATGCAATTGTTACAATTATCCGTTCAGTAACAGTGCATGCGGTTATCTTGAAATTTGTGTAGCTCATCATTGAAGCAGAAATTATTTTCTTACTGCTGTTCAGTTCGGTGGAGTAGAACAAGCTTCAACATCAGTTTTCCAGATGTGGAAATAATGAAACATTCAGGAATTTCCGTGAGCCCTCAGTCCCAAAGTTTTCCACATTTGGCAAGCTTCATCTTTCAAGACCTTAATAAATTGCGTAAACAATTACGCTACATTTAGAATATTGAATTATTATGTCTGTACTACCAAAATTCGTTTTATAAATTATGTTTACGATGTTTACATAAAATAAAATAAATTCTACTTTTTTTCAGATAATATTTATTAAATTTCCATTGTTTATATTTTCAAAGATACGATCATTCTTTACAACTATTCAAAAGAACTAAATTTTTAATGGTACGAAGCGTTTGATCGAATATTTATGCGTGACTACATCGGTGTGCACGCCGTCCGATGGGACAACCAAAACATGAACCTAATACCCATAGATAAGAACATATACAATACAGGGCGTTCCGGAAATCGTAGTACAACCGGGCAGGGGGTGATTCTACATCAAAAAAGAAGAAAATATTTTGGTATAACATTTTTTCATCCGATGCTCCGTTTTCGTGATAATCGACTTCAAAGTTCGTTCAACTTGTAAACGATTTAATACAATTTGCTTATCGTGTATTATTAATCAAGTCAAGTGTCGTACTCGTGTATAGCAAGTTTATAGCATGAATAATATAATTTGCAAATAGCAAATGTTACACAATTGAAACATAAGATTACGAAGGCATTCGAAAAATTAAAAAGCGATAACAACTTATAATCTGTCCAAATGTCATTAATTCATCGAGCAAGCTTATGTATGCAGCAACGAGAAAGACATTTTCAACAATTATTGTAGTATTGTAATAGTGAGTAGTAAAAAAGAATAAAAAATGAGTAATCAGTAGACACACTTTGTATTGTTTCAACCGCACAATTATCACTGTTTGTAAACACTGTTCCGAACAGAGGCAAGCAAAGCAGTGAAATACACGATCGAGCAAATTATATTAAATGGTTTACAAGTTGAACGAACTTTGAAGTCGATTATCACGAAAACGGAGTTCCGGATGAAAAAATTTTATACCAAAATATTTTCTTCTTTTTTTATGTAGAATCACCACCTGCTCGGTTGTACTACGATTACCGGGACACCCTGTATATAAAACTCAACGTTCAACGAATAAGGCATTCATTGAGCTCGTTTAGACCATGTCACGTCTCTTTGTTTCGTAAACCCTTGCTGTCGTTTTTTAGTAGTGTCTCCAATCTTCTATAAATTCCACGGACTTCGGAATAATTCAAGTGCGCAGAAGTGAAGGATCGTGCGTCATTACTTAGGTTTTGATACGGTCCCGTGACACCGGCGTGAACGTTATTAACACGTTCATACCAACCTGTACCACCACTGGTTCACATTTGAATGCCTCACTAAGTAGCGTGCACCAAATTTCTCATCGGACAACAAATACCGCCAATAATAACTATTTTGAAACTGTTTATTAAAGTCTGTTTTTAGAGTTCATATATTTTTAAAATTGATCAAAAACCACTCGACGAACAAAATGCTCTCAAAACAGCTGCCCAATATCGATAAACTTAAATAACAACGCCAGAGTAAACATGTTAAAGAAAGAAATATCTTTCTATGTAACTTCAATTTTTTGCAATTAATATAGAGAATTTATATGTTGCACAAAAATCGGCAGTCATACTTGTTGCACAAGGTATCACAAAGTTCCACGTTAAACTCGGAAAGGGATGATTTCTAGTAATTTTAAACAACTTTTTCGATAGCGAAAAAATCCATGTTTTCCATTAATAACTCATGTCCATTAATAACTCAATTTTCGCTAGTTCGGAGTTCTGGGATACCCTGTATAAAGGACGTATTATAACAAAGATCGCATTTATAATTGTGTAAAGCTCCATTTCAAGATCTAACAGTCTAATCGATCTCAAAATCTGTATTTTGATATACTTTTATTGTTATCGAAAGTTTATAGTGACAGCCGAAAAATCATAATTTATCAATGTACACAGAGCGACTCGGCTAAAAGAGACCATCTAAATATCTCCATTAAAAAGGTGTGCAACACAGTCTAAATTGAATTCGGAAGAAAGTATTGTAGAACAACAATTTACTTTCATGTTGTCTTTTAGTTTCTTTGAGGTTATCGATATTTCTTATGCAAAATACATTTACCTTTTTTTATACATTTCATAACAGACTGAAAAATACATTCGAATATGTGTGTCGCAATAAAATTACCTTGAATATTACAAATTGAAATAATAATATATACATATGAAAACTTACGTTTCGTGTTACTAAATATTCGAAGTTCTGTCAACAAACAATATGGACTTTGTTTACTAACAGATAGGAAAAGTTTGTTATCTAACGGTGTTACCATTATTGCAAAGATCTTCATAATTCACAATTGGGCGATTAAGAAAATTCACCATCACTAAACAACCTATTATCAAACATTTAATAGCATAAACTGTAAGTTTTCATACTATTGTTTAATAATTCCATTTTTTTATGTACAGGATTATTTGATGTCATTGCGTAAGGCATATTCAAATGTATTGCTAAGAGATGCATAAAAAAAATTAACATCCTACATAAAAAATGAAAATGACTTTGAAAAAACTAAAAAAAAGAGAGCACTTTATAACGTCACAACGAACCAAAAACAATAGGATTGTCATTTCCATAAGTTCGTACTAATTATTGAATATCCTTGAAAAATTCCAAAATCTGTTCCCATTTTTTTGATAGACACATTTCTATGGTTTCACGTTACAATACTCAGCGTTTCTCTTTATAGATCTTATATTGTCAACATGATCTCACTAAAACATGCTGCAGTATTCGAAATTTTAAACCGTATTTATGTAATTTTTGTTTTATGCATTGTTGCAGCGCGATCAAAGCGCCTATAATAGAATACTTTCGATACTATTTCTAATTTCTTTGAACGTCTATGTCAAAAATTAAAATCTTTCGATTTTGTATTCGGTCCACCAGTGGCATTCCAGAAATCAGCTGTAAAGATCACAACCTTAACTTTTTAATAAAGTGACAATGTTTTCAAAATTCAATTGCTAAAATTTATGGACCATTGTCAGCTGATTTTCATTTTTTACTATATGAAACTATTTAGCGACATGGCCCATTGGTGCATGATCATTAGTGATTAGAGCTTTATTAATAAATGCATTTTTATACAAATGTATACAACTACATATTTCTGCAATGCAAAGGATAAATATAAAAGACTAACAATGCACGAAATAATTACTTGAATAAAAATCAATTAATTTACTCATGTTTTAAAAAACTGTTTCAATACAAAGTTACATTAATCTTAACATACACCAGTGTAAAAATTCGCTCATTTTTTTATCTTTCAGAGTTTAAAATATTTTATTTTTTTGTTATGCTATAAGATGTATATTTTTTAAAATGTAAATCTTGTAGATGTGGTACAACCACATGTATACCATTTATATTTTTCAAAATTATATTGAAAATTGAAAATTAATGCTTCATCGTAATGAAACATAACCAGCAAGATAAATAAAGATAAAACTAAGTAACTTAACGAATGCTGTAATCAACACTTACATAACAAATTCTGTATAATAAACGTAAAAGGTACTATTACATCAAATCGAGTACTTCACATGTACTTAATTTAGTGTTACATGCAAGTGGTCACATTGAAACCAAAAGCTATTTGGACAGCTTTATTTTTTAACTAACATATAGTGTGTGCAAAATAAATAAATCGTGAAAAGAATAATTTGCACTTACTGTTCGAAATCAGAAATGAAATACGATGCAACTTAAACAAACTATGCAACTCACTCCTCAAATTATTAACATACTTAACAAAACCTAATATGTTTCACCGGGTATGCTACATCACTACGGATACTGTTACTGCATGTACAGAATAACTAAATAATTTTAAGTATGAGTGTCTTGAAAAGAGTGTAAGCCCTTCAAAGGAGACATCCCTAAGGTGACTTATAAGTAACTTTTCTCTTAGTGAAAATGTTCTCCGCAGCTGTGTTACCAAGTTATTGACGTACCCCCGGGACACGGCCGTCCAGGGCGAGGGGGAGCCGCGTTAGCGTTCTTAGAGAGTTCCCATGGCTCCCCCGAATCCGCCAGGTAAAGGATGCGCGTCCGAAGGTCGCCGCGGGGGTTTTAGTGGGTCGAAACCTACACTACCCCCGTCAACGCCCCCGAGTTACGGGGGCGTCTGACATGCAGATTTCTCCCGCGTTAAAAAAAAAAAAGTTATTGACGTAGAACACGGATCAATCAGGCAACGAAGATGTCCTACAGATTCTAGTGCATTGTCAAGTTACGACTAGCATAATTGCTAACTTCGTACTGAGCTCGAGATTTCTGCGACTCAGCATACGTGACATTATTGACACATATTTGATAAAAATAATTTGGATTCGGAACAGAATCCCAAATGTGTGTTATGTGGTCGGTGCGCTGGCTTTGCCATGTTCTCTGTCAAACACCATAGCGGGGGAACATGTCTGTATGCTCGTCGCCTTTCGTTACTCTCGTTTACCTACACCGACTTCCCGACGCACATTTGGAACAGCAGGTAAATTTTTAATTAAACGGCCGTGTTTCCTATTAATTTCCTATTAGTCATCGACTTGTGGTAGTTCGTCATCGTGTTAGAATTCGTAGGACATTCCGATCTTCTAATTGGTGCCTTTTGTTAACATAACTATAGAGAACATTTTTATCACGGAAGATGTTACTTTAAATTATCTGAGGATTTAACCCTTTGAAAGACTTACAATATCTTTGTGACACTTTGTAAAAATATTTCAATTTAATATATAGAACGTAAGATACGAAATAATATTTAATGCGCGTAAGCATACATAAAAATTAGCACGTAGATTTAAATTCACCAACAGAAAAATCAGACACACTTAGAATGGACAAAGTTGTTCAAGTAGTCAAGTAATCAAGTAAGTAATCAAATGTACATATATGTATATATTAAATGTACGAAAAATCGATTATATTCTTTCACTTCGCAGACAGAACTTTTCAGTAGACCTAATATAATGCATATATGTATATTGAATTTATAATACCAAAATTAATTGAAAGTTTACTTGAAGAGAGTACTGAATCAGACCTATTAAACAATGATATTGAAAGGAAAATTTGATTTTAAGATAATGTCGATTAACATCTGTGTAAAATATAACATCCTAATGAAATATTTATTCAAAATTAAAATTAATATGGTATTATGTGAATGGCAAACATTGTTCGTTGGATACAATTTTCATAAAAATGTCAATATATCATATGTAATTAAAAGTAATAAATACATATGCAATGATTTTTATCATTAAATTCTTTGTTTCAGTAGAAACTTCATTTCATCGTCCATTCTAAAATTGTGAACTCTTTTGCCGGCCCTTGCAGTCATTATTATTTTATTGTATAGTGTAAAATATTATATTTAATATAATATAAGGTTTTACTCGTTTTTACACTATTTTAATATTCATAAATTCTCCAAATATATTATCTATCTATACATTTCTTTATCGTATTTTTCTCTACTTATACTGTTAGACATAATATTTTCAACCCCCATTTCTCTTATAAAATCTACAATTTTTCCATAACTAGGAACTATCAAGTTTATTTTTTCTTAATTAAATGGAACAATGAAACATTAAGTAGAATATTTCACTATTCCACGCATACAAGGTGTCTTTGAAGAGACACATCGAATGAATACAATTTGTTTTTTTCATATCTCAACCTTGTGAGACATTATGAGGTGACTTTCAGTTTTTTCAAAATCCGAGTCACAGATTTATCAAAATCAGTACGTTTTTTTTTAAATATTATACAATCTCTAATGGACGGATGATTTTAGTGACTTATAATATGATGATCTTGAATTGACTTTAATTTTAAAACTCGGGATCATCGTATTATAGATCGCTGAATTTGTTTTTCCGTTGTCAAAAATGTGATATTAGGTTGGGGAAAAAGAAATCCATTATTTTTTTGGTAGACGGCTATAGTGATCAATATCTGTTAAAGCATCGATCAAAGAATTTCAGATTTATGCTCCTTGGAAAGGTGACATTTCTTGTTACTTCAAGGTGTTAAAAATGGAAGTCAACATAGAGAAAATTCTGTACATTTTACAATTTTTCTTTAATAAAGGTGAAAATGCAAGCCAAGCGGCTGAAATTGTGGATGGTGTTTATGGTCCCAATACTGTAACAGCCAATTACACGTAATTTTGGTTTCGTCGATTCCGTTCAGGTATATTTGATGTTAAAGATGCGCCTCGTACAGATAGGCCTGTCGTAGAAAATGTTGACAAAATCACAGAAATAATCGAAGTTGAACTGCATGTTAGCAGTCGTAGCATCGCCCGGGAACTAAAGATCGACCATGAAACGATTTTAAACCATTTGCACAAAACTAGATTTAAAAAGAAGCTCGACGTTTGGGTGCCACATCAATTAACACAAAAAACCATGATAGTTCGAATTTCCATGTGTGATGTCTTGGCCAAACGGAATGAGATCGGTCCATTCCTTGAACGCATGATGACTAGGGATGGAAAAGGGATCACATACGACAACATTATGCGAAAACGTTCATGGTGAAAGCCTGGTGAAGCAGGTCAGACGGTGGCCACACCAGGACTAACAACCAAGAAGGTTCTGCTGTACATTTGGGAGGACTGCAAAGGAATCATTTATTATGAATTGCTTCCATATGGTCAAACACCACTAAATTCGGATCTCTACTGTCAACAATTGGACCGTTTGAAGCTAGCGATTGACCAGAAACGGCCAGAATTGGCCAACAGGAGAGGTGTTGTGTGCCATCAAGACAATGCCAGGCCACACACGTCTATAGTTACTCGTCAGAAAATTCAGAACCTTGGCTAAAACGTTTTAATGCATCCACCATATAGTCCAGACCTGGCACCATGCGATTACCATGTTTATCTTGCATTGCAAAACTTCCTTAGTGATAAGAAATTGGCATCGAGAGAAGATTGCGAAAGTCGATTACAGGAGTTTTTCGCTAATAGGGGCCAAGACTTCTACGAGAGAGGCATTATGAAGGTACCTTTAACATGGCAACAAATTATAGAACAAAACGGTGCATATTTGACCTAAATCGGACAATTGGAAACATATTAAATAAAGTCATGAAGTACACGTAAAAATAATGGATTTCTTTCTCCTCAACCTAATATTAAAATTCAAGTGCATTGATTTCAAAAGAACTCAAGCGGTTGAATTTATAACTCTCTGATATTTAAAAAAAGTAAAATATGAAAGAAATCAAATTGTACTCATGAGGATGAGTTCTGTAAAATGCTACTGAATTTCCTAAAGATTTTCTTGATACAACGGATTGATTTAGAATTATTTTAGATAATAATTCTTAATGATCCAACATGTGTACGGATTTCATAGTCAGAAAAGACATTGACAAAGAAAAAAGATAAAAAAAAGACATTTTGTCCTTTGTTCTGTGTAGTTTTTTAAGCAATCATATTTAAAAAAAACATATTGACAACTTTTAAAATGTCTCGCGTTTCAATAATTGGCAAACAAAGACTACAAACTGTAATTAAAGCAAAAGAGACAATTAAAAGTGGCCAGCTATAATGATATTCCTTGCGAAATTATTTCGTTTTCATCAAGCAAACGAAAATAAATTGTAATTAATACCGATACTGGCCATATGACGAAAGTTGTCTCTATCATGTGGTGTAATTAGAATTCTTTCCAGATGCTTCAATATCTTTTATCCTTTTTACTTTAGCATTTGTTTACACATATTTTATATTAGAATACTACAATATAAGTTAGAACTACACACAGTGTCTCAGAGAAAGGAGTCCATTTAAATATATGTTATTTTAGGAAATATTGAAAAACTTTACTTTATTAACAAAACTTGTTTAGATTAGAAAATTGTATAATATCGTGATAAAAATTTTTTAAGTTGGAGAAGTTTCAGAGATTTCAAGACTACCTTTACTTTTTTAATTATATATTGTTTTATACATTAGTTGATGCAGTTCAAAATTTTCTGTAAAAAAAATATATTGACATATGCAATTTTGTAGAACTCTTTAGATTTTTCATTAAATACTGTTAATTTTATTGCAATATTATTACGTACAAGATGATCGTAGAAGATATTTGAAGATCGTTGAGTCGGAAATTTCATTTTTTTGGAAAATGCCGAACTGTATCAACAAATGTATAAAAATATATGATTTTATCTAAAAAAGTGAAGATAACTGTGAAATCTCCAAAAATGTACCAGCTACAAACAAATATTATCGCCATATCCCTAAGCTGAACAACTTCGTTAATGAAATTTTCCAGTATTTCTAAAAATAACAGTGACGTTTAGGTGAGCCTGTGTAGTTGAAACACTCTGAACACCTATTACTATTGTTAAATCACAAAAGTTATTTACATTTTGAAAGTTTGTCTGTTCTATTTTCGGAAAATTTGATTTTCTCGAAAACTACAAATTGAAATTTAGAAAGATGTATAATTGTGAACATAATTGACAAAAACCTGCCAGAAATGCGTATTTAAAATCAGAAATCTGAAAATAAGTAAACTTTGTTGAACACTGTTTTTAATATTAAACAAGTTTATTGGAAGCGCGGAATTTATTTATATTTTATTCTGATATACGCTAAATATTCTATCACATAAGACATTTTGGGCCCACGGCGTAATTCGGTATTTTATTTTTGAAATTGTTAATCAAATAATATAGTAATATTTTACTTAAAAATTTCAAGAAAATAATTTATTTAAAAAGACTTATTTCTAAAGTGCCGTACAATTTTCACTACTTGTATCATAAATTGCACTGATTTGTATCCCAAGTCATACTTAACTTATCACAAAATGGAAAAGGTTATAATATTTATTACAAAAGAAAACTGAATACCTTTCTCCGCACAAAATGAAAGAACATCGTCCAGTACGCATAATTGTTGTTAAAATGCAAAAAACAAAAAATCCAAAAACAAATATTCTCTATTTTTCATCAGAATTAATACACCTAAGTTTACATTAAAATGGGTTAACAATAAATAAGAGACATTGCAAAAAGGAATCGGATTTTTAATATATCGTTTGAACAAATATTTTTGGTCTTTTTGTGCGATTGAAATATCCATTCAGAAACACATAATTTAAAAGAACATCAATCTGATTCAATTGTTAGTTTCGGATATCTTTAAAAACGTGTTTTTGACCTACAACTTAGAGAACTGATTTCACCTTCAATAAAATTAATGGCTGATTCAAAAAAATAAATGTCGAATGTTTTTCGAAAAACCATATCTCATATAAGGTTCACTAAAATTGTTTTGTGTAATTTTGTGAAAAGTTAGAAAATGTGTAAAATATTATAAATGATTTCAAACTTTCATTATTTGTCTTATAACAAGTATTTCACAAATTTATGAACCATACATGTTTTGAAATAAATATTGGAAAATATTAATTACGAATTTACGTATTATCCCATCAAAGTCAAAAACTTGTATCAGTATATGTGCTTTATCTAGTACCAATGTGTTAAATAGATTTTATATAACTTATATGTAGTATAGTTTTTATTCTATTCATATTGAGAATAAATAAAATATCTCATAAGGCATCAAAATATTTTTTAAATTTGTTTGTATACAATTGAAGAGTGGTCAAATTTGAAGAAGAATTCAAAGCACTTTTTTTTCTCAGTGGAATGAGAGAAATATGCAAAGAACAAGTAACGCTTAAATAAATAACACCGAATATTGTAAAAACTAGAAAAACTCTAAAAAACTTGTATTAAAAGAACATATTCAAATACCATGAAAAGTTTTGATCTCTGTTACAGAAGAATCTCCGATGCGTCCCAAAAGTCCGGGAAGGATCCAATATTTTGAAACGGGATACATTAGGAAAGTATTTCAGACAAAAGTTTCAGGGTTTCGAATGTTCTATTAACCGAATATATCCAGTCGACTTTGAGCGGAAGGGTAAAGATCACATAAAAATCAACAAAATTTATTTAAATGGAACACACAACTTTCAATTATACAGTATTAAAAGTGATCTTAAGATCTTTCGAAAACACTGTAACATGATCTATTTATCTTGATTACCTTAATTATAATCTTTAGAAATTAAGTGCATAAGTATATAATGCTAATTTTGATACCGTAACTACTAAAGACTATAATTCAGGCAATTCTGAAAAGTAGTATGTCATATTTCAGAATCTTGGAATTATCTTGAAGTCAGTTTTAATGCTGCATGATTAAAAGTCAGATGTTTTATTTAAAAAAATTGTGTTCATTTTTACGTGACCTTAACTCTACCACCCAGGATAAATTGAATATATCTGGTTAGTGAAACATGTGAAACCCTGAAAAATTTTTCTCTAAAATGTTCCGTTTCCAAAATACTGGACTTCCCGGGGCTTCTGGGATACATTGTATATTCTACACAATGCTTTGTTACCCTCAAAACAAAATTTTACCATTTCAAACATTAATGAATTACAATCTTAATACAATTTATGATACAGGTTGCCAAAATAATACTTTGTGGACATTTTCAAAATGTGCATAACACATAGATCATACAAAATCCTTGCAATTTTGGAGTAAGACCCTGACCTACTCCTTACTTAATATTATAATTTTATAGACTTTTATAATTTTTTAAATTTGTGTTTTGAGAAATTTCTCTTGTAAGAAGATATGTAACATGATTATCTCTTTTTAATTTTGGATGAACTTCTTGTATGTTTGCAAACAAACAAACAACAAGAAAGATTTATTTTGTCAATGAAAATAAAGTAATTAACAAAAATACCCACTGAAAATTATTACTGAAACTATGTTATAAACTGTTATAGATAAATTTCCCTATGAAGTAAAAAGATTGTAAAGAAATGTGGATTAACATCTGTTATTTTAAATTCTACACTGAGAATCTGGTCAATCTAACTTAACCTATTTTAAATTTTATCCATCTGATGATAATTGGAAATGAGATGTAATCAATTCCATATTCGATAATTTGGAATACATATTGTTTTTAGTTATTATTAGCAAGAGTATGAAAGTCAAAATAAGAATTCCATTTTATTGTACAAAGTTTATCATTCACACTATATCTTTGTCTTGAACAGTTTTTAAAATAGTTTCCAATTTTCAAAGAGTAACATTATCTGTTAACTTGAGGTCTCCAATGATAAAATAAATGCTTTTTCTAACTTCAGACGTTTTTACAAATCTTTTAGTTTAAAGTTACTTTAAACTCGGAGAATAAAGGTTGCGTTACACTCCTTGCAAGTGTACATAAAATATGTGTACTTTCATACCTTGTGTAGTGAATTTAGGTATAGTTGTTTACCTTATAACTAAATAATAAGATATAAAGTTTACCGGAAGATTGTGGTATGCTCCACTGTACTCTGGTGGCGTTGGTTTGCATTTGCCGCAGCAGAAGTTGCAGCAACAACAGCAACAACAGCAACAGAAACATGCAGTTATCAAACTACAAAATAAGACGAGTGCCTGCAACAATGTATCAAGTTATAAATTTCTTTTAGTCACTTCGTTATAAGTAAAAAAAAAAAGGTGGGAGGCAAAATAAAAATTTAATGTAATATTTATCTACTTTACTTATAATGAATGTAAAAAGTATTTGTAAAGTGAATACTTTCAAAGGAAACTGTATAACTAGGATTATTATGGAACTTTTTCAATATTTAGAATCAACAGTTTGGTTCAACTTTATTAATTTGCGGTAAACTATAAAGATTACGCATTTAAACTTACCTTGCACCATCCAGAAGTAACAACAAAGTAAGCGTTAACATTGTCTTCGCCAAATTGTTCACCAACATATAATCCAAGAGATCCATAGTTGTCGTATATGTTGCGTTTTGTCAAATCTGTTAATATAGTATGCGCTCTATTTATTTCTTTAAACTGAAACATAGAATAATTTCGGGATCGTAATTTTAATTATATTACACAAGATAACATGTTGCTTTACGAATAAAATTATTATGCTATTAAAGTTTATATATATGATGGCAATTAAATTGCCACCATTTTAAGCAACATTTTACGATCCTAGTTTCATATATTGGATGTTGAAAACAATGTTAACCGTTTCTGAGATATAATTATTTTTGTTTACTAGCATTATAATTTGTAACAACTGTGTAATATTGACTTAACTGTATAATACAAATTGACTAATTTTTTATGAAATCTACCACCAACTATTGAATGAAGATATCCAGAACATAATTTATAAACACTTAAGTAAACATCACATGCAATGGCTGTATATCAATCATGATACTAACAACCAATAATGTTTATCTTAGAAACGGTTCACCTAACAACCTCTGTTTACTGCTTTTTTGTTCAATACAATGTGTCCTATAAACTGTATAATTATTATTCATATTATAACTTGTTTTTATAATTAATTATAATATAAGGTGAACTAAATTAATTACTTTATAGAAATAATATTTTTATATTAGTTCTAAGAATTATATAATAATGTACCATCAAATATTTGTAATTTCATAAGAAAAAAACCTTATCTCCAAGGAATACAAGATATGTAATTTATTCAGAGTTAAAGAGAGCTTTAACCTTTTTAACATGCATGAAAATTACATACACATACATTTTTGTCACGTATTTATTATTTTCACTTATTCCTTTAAACAATTTTTCAAATTAGTGTAAATACCAATTTAATCTTACTTCTTTAACAGGTTGAATGCCACGGGGGTCACCGGTGACCGGTACCTAACTTGGCTGTGACGCCATGGGGGCCATCGGTGATCGACGTGCCCGTACAAATATTGAAATTATGATATTTATTTCTAATAAACTAGTTGGATGGACAAAAAATTAATTCTACTCTAAGCAAATCTTATCTAATTTGAAATGCATTCATGTATGACTTATTGTTATGTTCTAGACTTACAAAACTTGCATTAAGTCATACAAGCTTAATGACTTAGTCATACAAACTTTCATTGTAATATATTCTTTTTATACGTATATGTTATTAATTTTTATATGTATACTGTCATTTGGTCTGATATCAGACATTAATATTCAACGAGTTTTCAAAGGAAGACATCTAATATATACAGAAGTTAGTGTCTCATGAAAAATACATCAAGAAAAATGTGTTATTAGCCTACATTTTTGTACTGTCTATTTTAATATTGATTATAATTTATTATTGTTATACTTTATATTTGATTCAATTTTAGCGATCGCAAAAAGCGATACATCTGTGGCTACCCTCAGGTAACGAGTGCATATCTAGAGGATCATGATTTGAAAATAAACGAATGAGTTTCTCTTGTAGGAAATGTATAGTTTTGTTATTGTGGCAGTCGTCTGATTAATTTGACCCTACCAAGTACTATTTGCTTCTCGATAAAAATATAGACACTATTTGACAACAAAACTTTACATGTATAAGATTTTACGAAAAGTGGTTCAAGACTGACGATTTATAGTACTCACTGAAGATAGTAAAAAATGTTCAATCAACATGAGTACAAAACAAATCTTTTTTACCACAATAAGTTTTCCTTCTCTGTTATAATGTAGAGTTCACGCATATCCCTCTGAGAGTTTCTCGTACAAGTTGCTCTTGCGAATACTCGCAAATAGTGTATCCATTTAAAAGCACCTTCAAGTCATTCTTCCTTCTCACACAATTTCTTTATGTAATCAAGTACATTCGTAATATACCACTACGATATAACGTGACAACAACGCGACATAATACGAACCAGTTTTGGATTATGAGAGTAATTCTACTGCGGATCCAAATTAACTCAGCCTTGAGGCTATAGAGCAACATTCGAGAATTTTACTCTCGTAGATGGTTACGCTCCATAAACCTTAAAGCATTTATATTTATGGTAGCTTAAAAAAAATGCTCCTTAACCTTAATAAGTTTAGTTATAATATATTATTACAACTTAGCTTATACTTAATAAAATACTCATAAAATACGGCTTTTAATAATTTACCTTGGATATCATGCAGTCGAGAGTCCACATTATCGATTTCGATAACCTTTTAACCCTTTTATTACCAATGGGCCGATATATCGGCCCTCGGTACTTATGCGAGAACTACCACGGGTCGATGTATCGGCCCCGTGCATTTGCGATCAAATTACCGTTCCTCTAAATATCAAATCTCTGTCATTTACATTTAATTCTTAACTTCGATATCAAGTTGCGTTTTACTCTTTGGTCTGCAAGTTCATGAGTTGTTTTCTCTTCCATCTCCTGTGTGCTGTTGGTTAATAAAAGTTGAAGCGTACATATCAAATCTACCGTGGCAGTCGTCGCATATACCGTGTAGGTGGACCTGGCATTAAAAGAGTTAATATGTTGTAAAACTCAACGTTCTAAACAACTTCTTTCTATACATTTAATCGTTGCTCAAACTTTATTTCCAAGATATTTGTGCAAATTTGCTGCTACTACTACTAAATACTAGTAGCAGCAATTTTCTATAAATGTTCTGGAAGCTAAGCTCGAGTAATAAGCTATGTTACATGTGCAAAAAAGATTGCTTAGAATATTAAGTTTTGCAACATATTTAAATGTTTTCAAAATTGTTGATGCAGACCCTCAGTTGCATAATTACGATTACCTTATCTGCAGCTTCTGGGTTATTCGGATTTTTATCCGGATGATATTTTAATGCTAATTTTTTATAAGCCTTCTTAATTTCTTCTGGTGTAGCAGTTTTTGAAATCTCTAATATCTGGTACAGGGAATCCCCCGCCGTTCTAAAAAAATTATAAAGCAACTAAATTAATTACTAAAAGTATAATTCGCATTGTGCATCAATATGAACAATACAATAATAAGAAATATAAGATGTTTAATCATTCATAATGTCATTAATCGCATGATTGATAGAGTATCTTTGTATTAAATGAAAGTTCATATAGTTCTTTTTCAATTATAGTCATTTTATTGTTTAGCTATTGGATATCTATAATTTTGTTCAATGACATCAATCAAAGAAATGAAAATAATCTTTTTGCACGGGTTCAAACTAATTATACTAATTATTTCAAAATAATAATACTGTTAGCATTCAAAACCAGCAGTAATTACAGATATATAAAACCTAGAAGAACAATAACTGAAAGTGAATTGTATAAATTTTAAGGTAATATGAAAGATTTAAATATTAAAAGATTAATCAATAATTTGAGACTTCTAGTTGCAAATGATTAAAAACCCAATAATTTTGTGTTAAACAAGCTAATATTTACATTTCAAGTGGTATATAAGAATAAAACACCTACGATTTTTAAATAAATGATGGAGTAAACTAAATTATTAATTAATTCATCAATACAAAGACAGTTAATAATGAATTCACATTGGTGGAGAATATTTTAAGATAAGTAATTTGCCATAAAGCGTTTTTCCAACAAAATATTATAAGCCCGGTAGCAATTCATGTATATGCACAATAAAGATTTACTTATTTACATTAATTGTATATTTAATAAGGTACATTATATAATTTTTCTAATGTTTGATATAAAGACATTATATGCTGCACCAGTTTATGTTACATTAGATGTATCATAACTTCCTATAGTTTTTAAAAATAATATATTATAAAAATACGAGATAAAGGAAAACATACTGTAATTTTGGGTAAGCCTTAAAAGTTCGACTTGACAGATTCCTTCACAATTAAATTTTGTAGATATAATGAAATTTATAATCCTTCAAAGAATGTTTCACACTAAAAGATCGAAAATTACGATCACTATTTTAAAAACCAAAAATATAACAATGAAATATATTATTTATATTTTTCAATTTATGACACAAGTTTAACTATTTGCAATCGTGTTAGAATGATATTTGAAAACTAGTAAACTAACCTAATATTTTAAAAATGTCCGAGGTTAAACCGTATATTTTCAATCACTGAAATTATTATTTTGTACGTTTACCAATATCGGGCGGTGGATCGTAATGAAAATACTGAAATAAATGAAAAATGAACGAACGGGAACGTTTAACCTAACATATGTTGAAATTTGTAATATATTTTAGCGTTCAAAACGTATTTGACAAGCAACGCAGGTAAATTCAATTCGATCATCATCGTCGCAAAATAACGAACACTTTTTAAAAAATCAGTCGAATTGCATACTAATATTGTTCAAATGGTGGTAATGAAATACTCACGACATTTTTCTTCCATCCATGTTTTAATGGAAGTACGATTCTTCGATTAATATGAAATATAATGTAGAATTAGAAGTCTAGAAATTAATTCGAGAGTACGTCGTCTTACTCTGGGAACGTGATTTTTGTCATTAAATGCATGCAACGTTTTGAACTGATATCGTTTCGGTTGATAGCAGAGGATGGAATTCAATATTTTAGTACTAAAAGTGGACACGGTTGCGTCAAACTGGCGCTACTGAGAGGTAAACTTAAATTGTAACCCATGAACGGACCATAAAAATTAGGGCCAATGCACATGAATCATTTATTAGTCATCGTAACCTGTATTTATACTACATTCGTCATTTTACTGTCACTGATATTCACTCTTCACAATAGTAACATGACGAACGCGGCAAAAATATTGATTTTTGTAGTTGGATACTGGTTAAGGCCATGGACTTGTCGTTAAAGCTAAAAAATATAGTATATTCTCTCGCATTGTATTTCAGTTTATAAACAAAAATGAAAAGTTTGAGAGAAAGAAATATTATTATTCAAACCTTGGCATAACCTTGATTAACGGAGAGGCATATGATCGCACGGTACAACGCACAGTATGCAATCACCCAGAAGCATCTGAGTTATGATATAAAGTAATAGTTCAAACTATAGGGGATAATAACAATCATGCATTGCTAAATTATATCTTTATTTTTGTCTTCCTTCATTCAAATACTATGAGCTGTAATATTATTACAGTTATTATTACTTATTTTTTTCATACGTATTATATTAAATCTATACACTTTGGAAGATAAATGTGTTATTGAAAATTGTACTTCGATGATTAAACAATTAAATTTTACTTTCGTGATCACGGATAAGCACGTATAAATTATAGAGTCCAAAATATACGGTTTCATAAAAAAATCATTCTGCTGATTTTCAATTTAAATAACAAAGTTCATCACAGGCATGCTTGTTTGGCAGAAGAAGTAGTTATAAATATGTATAAAATAATATCTCGAAAGTAAATCTTGTCCATGTCTGTCCGAAAAAATAAATTAATATTTTAAGTGCAAGATACCAATACGATTGTGCTTGCTGTCAAATCTAACAGCTGAATTCATTGTACAAACAATATTACTCTTGGAGTCTAATTTCTATATATTTAACAATATATAACAATAATTTAGTTAATTAACTTTTTAATAAAAATTTACACACTGATGTCAATATATAAATATTTTTAAATTGAGGATCCTATGTTGCTATTGGAAGGGCATCTTCAACATATTAAGGAAAGTTATGCAGTTTTGTATTAATTTTTTCATTTAATAATAAAGTTACATATGTATAGTAGTTTATTACGAATTTCAAATAAAACGTTACCGAACGTTAAGTCGTTTGAACAGACTGTATGCGGATGAAACGTACCAGAAACAAATAAATTAAGAAAAGTAATTATTGTTGCGTCGAGTCCGCGTACGCAATTGGTACAGATCACTCGATAGCGCGTACGTTGAGATAATTGAGGAATCAACGGGTTTTTGTAATTAACTATTTATTGAAATTTAATGATGTTCGATATGGGATATGCTTCGGATGTGACGGAGCGGATGTTGGATAGAAGGACTGTTGCGATGTGTTGTTCTCGTTGCTCTTCGTTGCCTTTGGTGGTTGTTTCCTTTCCTTGTTTCCTTGGATTGTTGCTCGTTTGTCACTCCGTCACTGCAGATCATCCTCGATTCCTTCCTGCGTTACTGATTCCTTCTTGCCAACTCTCACTCCTGACTGTTGACTATGGACTCTGATTCTTGACTGACTGATTTTTTTTTTAAAGGTTGTACGAGGGGGTTTT
Source organism: Augochlora pura (assembly GCF_028453695.1). Lineage (NCBI taxonomy): Eukaryota > Metazoa > Arthropoda > Insecta > Hymenoptera > Halictidae > Augochlora > Augochlora pura. Next base: position 23,252,715 of record NC_135778.1, on the reverse strand, counting down.
TGTTTTACCGTGCCTAAAAGCTGTGGCCTTCTTACCAGTAGGAATGAGAAAATTTACGTGTGGTGTTACCTGTGTGAGGTATGGAGGATTGAAATTTTATGGTGTGATTGGGGAAAAAATTTTCAAAGAAAACCCCTTTAGTGGAGGACAAAACTTCTCACCCAGGTTGGGGGAAAGTTAAGGTGAGGTGTGCAGGGCTGGGCTCGAGGGTGGTAGGAGAAAAATTGTGGGAGTGGATGTGGAAGAGTGGTGACATATTAATGTATCTGTGAGAGGTTTGAAGTATCTAGGGGAAATTTGGTTTTGATTTTATAGGATATTCTCTTTCTATCAAACAGTCCAGTGTCCCGGATTAGGGGGTTAGGATGATTAGTTACTGTATATCTTAAAATCAAGTTAGCTAGGTATGGGAACATGTAATCCATGTTGGTTTCCTTGTGTAATTCATGTGTATGGTGTCTCTGGGGTTTGCCTGTGATTATCTTGAGACTTTTGTTTTGGAAGATTTGGAGCTTTTGAAGAGTGGTTTTGGGTGCGACGCACCATAGATGTGCGCCCATATGTAAGTACTGGTCTGAGGCATTGTTTGTAGAGAGTTAATCTGATTTTACGTTTGAGTTTGGAGCCGTGTGAGATGAGGGAGTGGATGGAAGCAGCGGCCTTTTTAAGTTTGGAGAGTCTGTCGAGGACGGCTGGAGTCCAGTTGAGTTTTTGGTCGAAGATTACTCCCAAGTATGTTCTTGGGGCGACCACTGTATTGTGTGACCATTAAGAGTTAGATGATAGGAATGAGATGAGAATGATAAGAAGCAGATGGCCTGGATTTTGTGTGGATTTAGCTTTAATTTCCAGCTGGTGAAGAAGGAGGCTACAACGTCTAAGTAGGCTTGCATTCTGTGGTGAAGGGCAAGTTGAGACTAGGAAGATGAGAGAAGCGTGGTGTCATCTGCGTAAAGTGCAAGGTGACAGTTTGTAGACATAGGGATGTCATTTATACATATATATGTATCGCGAATTCTACACTACACTTATACGCTTGCAATAGACTGAACTTGCTATATTATATTAACTTTACTAGTGATTCAATGTACAAGTTATTTATTTCATTTCCCAGTTCGAGTCAGTTGTGGTACGATCCCACAAAGATACACCTTTGCCGCTCGAGATGTATCAATTAATATTTCTTTGGAAGTTACGAGGCTGTTCGGTCTCAAGAAGGCCAAACAAGAGATAAACGCGGTCGGCCGCGATAGCCAAACCACTCGACGCGACGCGACGCGACTAGACCCAAAATCATCGGGTGTCATCGGACACCACTTCGAGACCTCCGTGAACGAACCCATTGACAGAATATACAAACCATTTTTCCAGACCTTTTCACATTCTTCGAATCAATAAATTAAGCACAGTTTCTCCAAATCACATTCCTACTCCGACGACCAAATTGCACCACCCACTCACCAATTAGAGACCTTCTTCATCCCCATATAGATATTAAGACATCCAATAGAAAAATCATAAGAGTTGTCACGGGACTGCGAACCGGACAAATAGGATATGGTCCAACTGACTCGCCCTAACCGTAGTGAGGGAGAGACTATAGTATAGTCTTATTGTTTAAACAAAATACTATATCGAGGATAGTAACCGTACGGACAATTGGTCTATCCGTAGATTAGAACAATTGTGTCGTACTTCGTAATATTACTTTCCTTAGGCGCGACTTATGGCTAACCCGTACGAAGTTGGATCAGGGATCGGACAGAGTAACGACTTGCTTGAGATGAAAATGAATAATGTCTTTATTTTTGAAGTCAAGGTATATATATGTTTTTCCAGGTTGGCCCTTCCATAAGGTTAAGGTCTGGTGGGGATGACTATTGCTCATTTGGGGAAATCTGGGGGACCGGAGATGACGCGGTGTTTTGGCTTGATTATCTTGTTTTTCCGAGTGGCGAAAATATTTGGCATTTTGTTGTGATGTTCGATGCGTTGGCGGGGTGCGTCATGGTGTGGCCGAAGTATGACTGATGGTACAAAGGGTATGTTGGCCGGATGCGTCACAGAGTCGACGTTATACACGACACGAGACGGAACCAGCAGAACACAGAACACATTCGCTCATAACACATCGTAGAACACAAATACACGCGCTAACGCTCAGCCTCTCGACATAATACCACGAGCATACTTTGTACGATTAAGACAAAATATATAAGTATTTGTTACTATTCCTTCGTCAAGTTCCAATTTAATTAGGCGTCGTTACATTATAACCTCGCCATAGCCCCGAGTATCGTCGCGTGCAAGCGAAACGGGATTTACGACCCCGCGAAATCCGGCATACGGATTTGCGATATTTCGGCGCGCTACAGAGGCCAATTAGAATCAATCTAAATACATATCCACAAAATTCATTTACCTCCGGCCACAAACTGGCCCTCGGCTCGTAACAACAGAAGTTTTAAAATAGGTATAAACGTAACTGATATTCTGTTATTTGAATTATCGACATTTCGGATAATCGAAACTCTACCAGTAATGGGATGTTCAATCGGCGAAATGAACGCACTTGATCCGTGAAAAATCATCATTTCAGGAAAATTACAAGCAATTAAGTGTGATTTATGGTTGGCACTCAGAATTTCTTTCTTTGCGATTGTCTAAAATCTAAAAGATAAAGTGAATTTACGCCCTTTTGTATTGGTTGGTGATTTTTTAATACTTTTTTTTACCGTGATTTGGTGTATATCTATTTCGAGTAAAAGGTGCCTTTTGATGCCTTTGCATTTAAGTGCAAATAATTGCCTAAACTGTAGGGATTTCAAATTGCTAATTATGTCCGACATGAACTAAAATAAACGGTCATATATCCCCTATGGCCCATATCCTTTTTTGTTACTAGCTGCATTCTCTCTCTCTCTCTCTCTCTCTCTCTCACTTTATGTCTCTACCTCTTTCCCTTTCACCTTCTCTCTTTCTCTCCCGCCTTCCTTCTCACACTCTTTCGTGACTATATCGAATCAACAGTACATATCAAGTACGGTTAAGTTATACGAACCTGCGCATTTCGCGGTGCATCAAAACTGAGTAAGCTCCGCGACACGATTACACTTCAACAGTTGAAACAGCCTTGTTTTTCATGTAATACACCTTTATATTAGTATCAAATCTAGAGTTCGATGTATTCAATCCGCATCCTTTTACCGATTTCAGTTACTACAATAGTATCAAATCCACTACGGTGCACTTTTGCCGTTCTACGTGCTCAACTTAATAAGTTACGAGGTAAACCAGCAATTCTCATACCTTATTATTCCTCATAGGTCTCGACAATGAAACAAACGTCGACTCGTCCACAAGTAACCTTCCTGTGGGTCCCCATGGTGAAACAAGCACGGGTCGTTCACAATTAACAAAACTGTTATATTTCCAACCAAAAAACTTTGAAATAAAAAATATAAATTGATAAATAAAGTCCTTCCCACGTTAACGCGCAATGCTTCCCCTCCACCTTATGTTCTGTCTGCCACCACATCTGGGCATACTGCGTTAGAGTATAACGTCGGTAGGGTGTTGCGTCAACGGTTTGTCAGTTTCTTTGCTCTCAAACAGTCATTTGAGAAATACAATCTGTTTCATTGCAAACAATACTATGTTGTGAAAGCGATCAGCAACTACCCTTTTCGATATTTTTAGCAAATCTGCAATCATCCTTATGGTTTTATATGGACTATTTTCAACAGATAATTATACTACCCATGTTTGGTGGTCATCAAATGCGGGATATCTACCAGTACGGCGACAGTCTTTAATGTAATAGTCATACTGTAAGCGTTGATGTCATCCTAATGCGTTCCGAGAACATTCGGCGTAGCCGGTAACGTGATCGCCAAGCGATCACGTATCGAGCATACTTTGTAGCGCCTTTGTTCGGGGCGCGGTGCCGAAGACACACGCGGTTGCTGGGCAACGTGTAGCGTTTGTCTTAACGGCCGAAGACGAGGGACGGCACTTTGCAATAGGCAATAGTCAGGGTCACTTCGTGTCGCGTGGTCGAAATATATGGATTTTCGGAAACCACCACGTTTGTTCGCCCACTTTGACCCATCCTTACAATACCCATTTCAAATTTGAGAAAATTATTTGTGAAATCTGTGTCCATCAATAGTGTCGTTAGCATAAATAGCATAATTCGTTTTTTAGGGGTTGGGAGACATTTTATCACGTACGGTAATAAAATAATATCAAAAGTCAAAAATGTATTTTATCGTCTTCTATTTACCAATCGTTTCCCAGTACTGAAAGCTCGTTTAACAATAAAATACTTCGATTGATTAGAGATTAAAAAATTACTTTGATACACAGCATTACAAAAAGAAATTTAGAATGCTGCGAATTTTTCGAACAGCTCAGTATAGCAAATAGTTTCGTTAAATATGAATTTACATAAAGATTTGCCGTGTAATCATGATAATATAATAAATAGATATAGGAAATATATTCTCAGATCAATCTTCAATTAGGCGGCAGGTATTGATTGTCTTCGGTCAGCGTACTCTCCCTGAAGTCGTTTGAGATTATCAATTGATCGTGTCTCCCACTCGTTTTTGTTTGTTCTGAGATTGTTGACAGAGCTTGCTCGTACGTCTGACTCAACATTGTTTTACTCAGCCACTTGTTGTCTAACGGTGCAAAAATTCCAACCTGAAACGAAAAATTTATCTCATTTCGTATCTCATTTGTAAGTGTATGGTAAGAAAACGTTTTTTGTTCAATCGTTGTCGTCAAATGTAGTTTTACTTATATTAACCCCTTGCACTCGAGTGGTGACTCTGAGGCATCACTAAAATTGTTCTAACACGTCCCAAGATAATTCTTATACCAACAAAGTTTAGGTTTAAAAAATTGTTAAGTAGTGAAACTGTTATTGTTATTTCAGATTTACAAATAAAATGACTTCGAGTGCAAAGGGATAATTTGCAATTTTTTGTAGTCGGAAATGTATAAAACATACAAAGGGTAACACCATTTTTTTAGATGAAATGATCTATTTTCCTGCAGGGTATGCCAAAATTTTGTTACTTCCGAGACATAAGAAATTCATATTTAATAGATTATATAATGTAGCGAACACCGGATGGATGACCAGTGCCGCCTGGAATGCCGCGGACGCACGGAACGGAGCGACGGGAATCGGACCAGGTTACAGAAGGTCGCAACAATAATATATGACATCAGCGTCGCAAGTCGGATCTTTTGTTACAGAATAAGGTGTTAATTTCACAAATAAGCAACATATTATTTCAATTATATTCTGCAACGAAATACAGGGCGTTCCAAAAGTCTTTCGCAATCGCGAATGAGGGGTTTCTGAAGTCATTTGAAATAACTTTTTCTTTAAGGCAAAAGCAATTCACGACTTTATTTACGAGCTATCAACGAATGACTGTAACTAATGAGAGGCGGACTCATCTGACACAAGGTAGCTAAACCAACGATCGGTCAAAGTCCAGTTCCGTTCATTAGCCCGGTCGCCTCGCGCGAGCTAATTGGTCACTGATTTTGGTTAATAATTCGTAAACGAAACCGCAGTCTGCATTTGGGCTAAGGATAAAATTGCTTCAAATAACCTCAGGAACACCTCATTTCCCGGAAGTAATATAATTTTGGGACACCCTGCATATCCACTTTAATAAAAGAGTTTAAGACACGTATAAAGGCACACGACTCAAGGTCATTCAAGATCGTTGAAGGTGACGTGTAAAAACCATTTTCCATTTTAGAACACGAAGTTGATACTCATATGTCCTCTACACATCTATTTATAAAGATACGAGTTACATTAAACAATATACTCCCCGAAATTCCCACGTATTCAGACATTAAAGTGATGTACAGTAATATACGATTATCACTTTGACAGCCAGTATGTAAATTTAAACTTATATAACACTTTTCTTTCCAAATACTGACTCGAGCTTAACATGGCTTAACAAAGTAGAATATAGATACAACGTAAAGAAGTGGAATAGTGTAGAACTTTGAGCAATGACGTGTAAGCTTATGCAGTCGAATGATCCCTCTGAGCGCACATCGTGAGTCGAGCAGACTACATTGTAATTGAATGTCCCCTCTCAGGGTACATCAGATTTTAGCCATCATATTACAATATTATGTAACGAAGACATGATCATATTATGTACATAAAGACTTTGACAATTAAAAATATGAATGAAGCCTATATGCATCTAGACAAATTTTTATTTATTATGGAAGAATGCGATACCAATAGAGAACGTATAACTCAAGTACGTGGGGTAATACAAAAAGATACCGCATGTTATAGAAATCTTTATCACGAAAAGAAAAAAGAAGGAGCTACTCAACTAACTCTTGACAAGTTTATAAAGAACATACCCGAAAGCTAAATAAATTAATAAATACTTTAAAGCGTTGTTTTTGCTGTATACATATTATTTTTACATCCCTCTACTTTCGAACATACAACATTTACACACACTTTCAGGAACCAATTGTTTGCGAAAGTTGAGGACCCACTGTATTAGTTTTTTTAAAGGATTTTATACGTTCTTTTAATTTTAACCTCCGTAACCGGCTACACCCGTGAACTTCTGTAGTTACATGGCCCATCCGTGTAAAACACAGTAATGGGAATTATTCCTGCACACCTTTCTCATTTCCTGAGCGGGCGCGCATATTCCCAACATTTTACTACGCATCCAATCCACAGTGGCTACTGTCTCAGCAGTAAATCGTCAGCCAATCAGAGTACAGAAAATTCCTGCATCGATTCTCACTAACGGATCAAGCTGCGACCTGAAGGTGTACAGGAGTAGGACACGTTAATATACGTGAAATGTTTACCTGATTCGATGATTGGCATCCTGTATCTTGACTATAAATTCCAGTTAACTCATAATATCCTTCCTCATTTTGACAGGCAAGAGGTCCACCAACATCGGCTTCGCAAACATTATTAATATCTTCTTTAGGAATGGTACAGATGATTCCGTCTGTAGCACTCTGGTATACATCTTCAGTTGCCAAATGCTCCTTGCACAAGTCCGTTGGAAGTATATTCATATCCACTGCATGCATGATTGCTCCGGTGTAGTGAGCTAAATATAAATAATTTTTACTGAATTAAACACGATTTTACGAAACACCATGTATTGTAAAAGTAATATAACCACATGTTCTAAGGCTAAGTTGTTTGAAAAAATGTGTCATTCAAAACAAGGAATTTTTATTTGTTTGATAATTCTGTTAAGACGCGTTATACGATCGTACCGTCCCGTCTTTTCGTTTGGGTTTAGGATACGGTCAATTTAGTTGTTGCCATTTTTCATTTCATTCAAATCAGAATTTCATCAACCGCCGATCACACACCACGTTGTTTTGTACATAGTTGCTGTTTTATTAAACTATACGTATTATATTTGGTGATCAACTGTCTCACGTCCTACATGTCTACAACTTTATACACCTTCGCTGAATATTGGGTTCAGTCGAAGATGTACATTGGATTCGCAAATATTACCTGCGGACCTGTGCGTACCCTAACAAATTCATTTAGGTATATTATTTAATTGAAGATATTATATTATTATATATTATTATCGAATACTTACAAATTCAAATTATATTTTCGTGTATTATAGTTATTTGCATTAGTCATATTATATTTTTCTGAAAATAACTTATCCTGATCTAATGAAGGACAAGACACGGCTCTGACCATCCCTCCCATCGATCGCGTGCAAAAATTCGCGTTCCACCGTGCTATAACGAAGCTCCGTTTCAAACCTTACACCGAAATAATAGACACCCTGAGCGTAACCACCCTCAATTGAATCAAGTTGTTACAATTTAGTGAATGTTACGTAAAATTAAAGATAATATTTATACACATTTATTATTATAATTCTCATGAAATTATTTTATATTATTATTTTTAAAAATTGCGAATACACAATAAGGAGAATTGTACCTAATTGTAGTGCTTCATTTCTTCTTTTTGTCATTGTTATTATTGGTAGAATAAAATATATTAAAATTTAATATGTTGCCTTACAAAATAGGTGTTCTTACCAGTATAGGACTACATTACATTTGAAGTCATAAAAGTATAAACACAACGGCAATGATATAATTATTTTCTTTTGCTTTGGACCGAATCTGGACTCAAACCAAACCTACTTAAGATGTAATCTACATCTATCCCAAACTAAATCCTGACTGTAGTTCAAATTTAACTTAATTAAATAGCAATAGTACAATAGTGTTTTAGTTAAGATTCGCGCGACACAAATCTAAGATGTTAAGGCTTGGTTAAGTCCGGTAAGGTTTGGATTCTGTTTCGAACTTTAACTTTATTACGAATATCTTAAAAACTAAAAGAGATCAGCTATTATATCTATATGCAGAAATACATCGTTCAAGATAGAGTCAAACCTGTTTTTGTGCGGCAAATAGGGACCGCAGAAAAGAAACCGCACAAAAAAAATATTCAGAAACTTCATAAATAGCTATAAGAAATAATTTTTCACAACATATTAAAGAAAATTTTTTTATGCAGTAGAGAGGGACCGCATACAAAAAATCTCACTTAAAAAATATGTCAAAACTTCACGAGATAGCAAGTAAGTGCTTTCCAAACAAAATAAATAATTAAATTACATATTGAAACATGTTAAAAAATCTTAATTTCTAATTTTAAACATGGAGAAATTTTCAAAATATACATAATTCAATACTACTTGCTAGAGTAATGTTTAGTAATCGTTTTCGTCACTTGAAGATACTACAATTGATTTATTTCAAAAATCAACTATAATAAACTATTTTTTTTTATTTATTTTCAATTCAATGTGTCGATACTCATAAACCGCACAAAAAAGAATCGCACAAAAAAAAACGCATAAAAAAAGACCGCACAAAAACAGGATTGAAAGCATATTTCAAGGATATTGAAATCGGAAGTGACTTTCCGAAATTGTATAATTGCAAAAAAGGCGAATAAAGTTAGAAAATGCTAGAAAAAGTTCGTGAATAGGATACTGTTTTTGATAAGTACTGAAGTGCTTAACCAATTGTTATTTACCTTGGAGTATTGATTTTCCCCAACCAGTGGCAATGCACGATTTATTCGCTTGCTGTTGATTCGTTTGAGGCAAGCAGAGTGGATTCACATGATGATCCAAGATCGCTGGGGTTTCAAGATGCAAAACCGCGAGATCATGTTCTCCGTATCCTCTTATGTAACCGGGGTGCATACTGATGGATGACACATTCAGGATTTCGAAAGGTAACGGTTCCTCGTGCCGCAGTTCGTATCCCAGCTTCCATTCGCCCAATTTTATTGATACATCGTTCGGCGCCATACTGGACAAATACATAACAAATTTTATAGATTATAAAGAATAACTTATTATAACGTATTTCACAATTCGTTCTACTACTCGTTATTAAATACTCAATCGGAGCTGAACTTTTTTGTTTAATGACAATTTATAAGTAAATATTGTTGATATGCTTATGCAGTAGATATTCTCTTAAGTGGTGACCGCGTCCCTAGACGGATAAAAACTTAAGTATCTTTCTTATTATTAGTCATATGAAAATATTCTAAAAAAGAAGTTGGGATAACGTGAGGTTTAACACATGCAAAAATGAAATTCAATTCATAAATATAAAAAGGGGAATTGCGGATATTTTGCCGTCTCATAAAAGCAACGTTTTTCAACAAACAAACAAGGATTTCGAATTTCGTGTTCCAAAAATACCAAAGAAAATTTGCACTACTTATACGGACCAAGATAACTTGATACGATATTTCGCTAAGTAAATTCTCATGCAAAGAACAACATCCTACACCGTCGATTAATCTTTTCGTTGAAATTAATCTTATCAGCTGTTACACCGGATGTCTCATTTTAACCAATCCTCATACTTTTCTACCGAACCTACTATTTACTCTCACAAAAGTTTCAGATCGAATCAACTCTGTTTTGAGGAAGACAGTCTATAAAATATACCTCAGTATCCTTTACAAGTTAAGTAAAGGATACTCTAGGCGAAAGTGTTGCCACAATCTCAAAATGACTTGCACTTTTGAAAAACAGAATCTGTATATGAATATTTGTTCAGCAGACTTTGTAGCCCTTTTCGAGAGGATTTCATTGACCTCGATCACGTCGGTTTCTGATGGTTATTAAAATTCACTCGTCATCGTTCAAGAAATATATTTGTTAAATGGCCTTGAAGTTGTTCCGTATCTGTTTTATCCAAAATAACAATCTTGGACATCGATACAATCATTCATTCTATTCTAAAATGGTAGTTGTATTTCCTAGAGTAAAAGTTAAATTCCCTTTGGTTTTAATATTTTTACACGATGCTAATAGGATTTTTTGATAGAAGTTTATCAGCTGTCGGATAATTGTGTGCAGTCTTTTCAAATACGATTTCAAGAATGTTTAACGTAAATGGAACATTACGTTAGTTCAAACACAAAGGTAACTTTGAAATGGAAACACAAAGATCACGTTCGAAATCTCACACATAATTAATTATATAAAATTTATAATCATCTGAAAGCAGAGTGAATTTCACTTGAAACATTTTGGTCGGTGAGCGAATATCTTGAGAATACTTTGCGAGATTAGAATAAGACCCCTGTGTATGTGCTCGTTGACGGTAATTCCTGCATGTACAGTCGTTAAAAAAAGTCATTGCGCAGCCTACAAAACGTAATAACGTTTTTAAAAATGAACTAAACGATATTAGTATTTTTAATTAGATTTTTCGAAAAAGTTGACTAAAATGTAATTTTCAAATTATGCACGGTGATTCACTAAAGCTGTTACAAAGCAATATCTCAGTTATCATTAATAATAATGATTTGAAGGAAAATAGTATTTTTCTTAAAGGTCATATTTTTCGAGATTTGAAAGCCATCGATGTTTTCTAAAATAGAATTATATATTTCTATCAATGTATCATAATAGAAATCTTAAGTAAAAATAAATTAAACTTAAAACATATAGATATGAACACGCATGCTTCGATAACTACAAAAGAAAGATTAAGAATGAAAAATCTATTGTAATAAGTGTGTTTATTCAAAGCGTAGCCGATTCCTGCGCGGCAATTCAAACTGTGACGAGCAATAGAACGCTCGACCTGTTTAAAGTCTTGCAGAGGCCATATTAGTATACGTCATTGGAGTCGTCTTAACTTAGCTATCGAGATGTAATGATGGAAATATGTAATATTATGTGGGTAGATCTGAGGTCATTTGAAATAACTTTTCCTTATCGTAAATGAAGCAGTAGAAGTCCAGTTCAACTCATTGGCTCAAACACTTGGTGTTAACTTATCTCGTCTCTCATTGGACAGTGTTTTTCGTTATTAAATCATAAACAAAACTGAGAATAACATTTACACTAAAGAAAAAGTTACTTTTTCTATTGCCTCAGAAATCCTTCATTTTTTGATTTTGAGTAACTTTTGGGGTACCCTGTACAAAAACTTGAGTTTGTGTATCGATTCCCCACAAGTTGAACTTCAGTACACGAGATATCAAAGGTACTTACATCGTTAGTGTCAAACTACACTACATCTGATGAGAAATAATAGGAGTAAATCATTTAGTGCTAAGGGTTAAGAAGGGACTCTCATGTAGTCGGTAAAGAAATCGATTTTTTTTTCATAAATCGATACGACAATGTGTCAAAAATGTGCCCTGTCAATTTTCTTTCCGTAATTTAAACGCGCTTTTGTCGATATCGTATTTTTTTTTAAATTTGCAACCAACTAATTGACTTTAAATAAAGCTTACATTTTTTATTACAACTTTTACAAGAATTGCACATAAAATTCAATTTTACTTTTCATTTATAATACTTTCAAATTATCTACGTTTAAAAAAATTTGAATTTGTTACTTTCTGTTATCTCTCATACATGCTACATTGTCCGCCAACCATGGCTAGATCATCAAAGATAAGTATATATAATAGAAACAAATTTTGTTGTGCAGATTGAAGGTTTCTCTTTATGGCCATCAAAATACTAGAACGATATAACTTTTGATTCTGTAAATAATATATTAAGGAGAAAACATTTAATTTTCAAGTTTTTACACACGAATCCAGCCTTAAAGTAATTATTTTTGTAACTTTCTCTTATTTCGTAGATTCCAATAAAAAGTTGCTTGTAGGGACTATAAAGAAACTAAAATAAAATTCGGCGAAAATTGTAATCGTATTGATTAGATATCGTGCGAACGTAACGTAATCTCTTACCTGTCGATGCAGTTGGCCGCAGTCAGTATATCATGAGTGCTGACGAGAGCCCCGGAACAAAGAATTTTCCTATCTTTCGACTGTAGTACCATGGCTTGCCACGGGATTTCGCCGAAAACTGTTCGAGAGTCGCTCGTCTCAAGGTTCTGTAAACAAAAATTAAATTTAGTTATGATTTTAGCCTGTAGCATTTTTACTAATTCATTATTGTATTTTATTTATTATATTTATTTTATTTATTGTTAGCCAATATTGGTATATTATCTGTTGTACTATTCTATTTATTATATTTCAATTTATTTTCTATCTATCGAATTTTAGGGTAATGGACGTCAACCCGGAAGAACATATCCTGAAAGTAAACGAATAATTCACTTTGATAGAATTATGAAATTTTCATACTTCAGATTTGATGGAAAATTCTTGAAATGAAAAATTTTACCAAAATTGTAGAATCATTTCTACAGATAGTGCCAAAATATGCCGGCATTCTATGAATGGCGGTGCAAAAATTTACCAGACGTATATGTGTTGAAAGAATTTGAAAATATCAATGCGCTATCTTTTATTCATTAAAATTATTAAAAAAATAATGAACTTTTTATTCAGTTTCTATTCCTTGGAACTGAAGCAGATAGACGAAGTATACATAGACATTCGCAGTCTACTAATAATTCTAAACTAATAATTTCTGAATAACGAGTTTTTTGTAGTGTAATATCGTAACAGGTTTCAAGATAAATTCAACATATTAAAACATCGTAACCTTGGAATGACCTTGAAAATTTGTTTAATTCTATACAATAACTGGATACTTCCTGTTTGTCCTTAATGATTTTCTAACATTCCTTATATCATATCATAAAAAGTTTTGATATTTCTATTAGAAACGATGCTGCTTTATGGCAACATCGTTCACCGTGATGAGATGCGTGACGAGATAGAAGAGAGTATGTATTATATATGTATACTTATGGTATACTTTACATGGATACAGGGTGAATCATTTGAGTTTTCCACTTTAATATTTCTTGTAAAGTACATGTTGTATAAAAAATTGTTTCGAACGAAAGTTGTGCAGAATACAGTAACAATTAATTTTTGTAGTTTTTTGTCTCTCAAAATATGAGCTTAACTCGACAAAATATGAAACACTTATACATGTATCACTAACACTGTTTAATACTTTACATTAAGTTATAGTTTGTAAATCAGAAAACAATTGTTAGGTAAATTTCACAAATATATGACTTTAAATGCCGAAAGTATTCGTAACATTAAATAAAAATGCATGCAACTGATGAAATATTAAAGAAATCTAGATAAATTACAACAGGAAAAGTAGGAATCCTGTACAGTGCCGCGACACGTCTACCAAGTGAACATTATAGTTGTTGCGAGCCGAGGGCCAGTTTGCACACGTGGTCGGAGATAAATAAGTTTCGTGGATATTTAGATTGATTCTAATTGGCCTCGTATCTTCCAAAGAAATATTAATTGATACACCTCGAGCGGCAAAGGTGTACCTTTGTGGGATCGTACCAACAACTGACTCGAACTGGGAAATGGAATGAATAACTTGTACATTGAATCACTAGTAAAGTTAATATAATATAACAAGTTCAGTCTATTGCAAGCGTATAAGTGTAGTGTAGAATTCGCGATAGTCCTAAGACACGCTCCCTGGTTTACGCACCAAGTCGGCGGGGGCTAACAACCTCGTATACGTACACTCGGTCACTATTTGCTCAAAGGAGAACTCGGCTCGATCTCGCTACGTCTCATCGTCGCGATTTGACTTGAAACTAACCCGCTGAGAAGAAAAGTCTTGGCCCTTTTATATTCGGCTGAACTGGAAAATTTGGTAGCGGGGGTTGGGTCTACACGACCAGATTATACCGCGGATGGTACCAACCCTTAAGCTGGCGCCCGTCAGAAGACCCAAACGTTTTTGTATTTGAATCGTGGGGGCCTACACCGCGGATGATACAGTGACACAGGTGGTCCCCAGCCCTTAGGCTGGTGTCCATTAGAAGACTAAACATTTTTGTGTTTGAATCGTGGGGGCCTACACCGCGGATGATACAGTGACTCAGGGACGAGTGGTCCCCTACGATTACGCTGGCGTCCATCAAAAACTAATCATTTTTGTGCTTGGATCGCGGGACCGTGCTCCCGGCCGACCTTAACTAGCGTAAACCCTCAAGAAGGAACAAAAAAACGTCGGTAATCGCCGTACGTAACATCGTTCTGAACTCCGATGACGACATCACGCAAAGCTACACATAAAATACAATACAATAAAATGAATTTGACTTGCAAAAGAATTGATTTGTTTTTCATATGATTTAATTTCATTTACAAAAGGGTAAATATAATTTACAAAAGAACAAATTTAAAACGCTAGAATTGTATATCCAACGAGTAATATAAAATCTACACTTTCAATAAAGCAGGATCAAATCCTCGAAAAATTTTAAAAGATAATTATTGCTACATCATCGAAACACTTTATCTCCTTCACTTTAATTTATTAGCGGCTGATTTAAATAAGTTGCTCAATTACCTTGTGCCTGACACCACATTTTTCTTTCGTTTCGACAACGTTCGAACTGTCGACGATGTTTCCAGTTTCTAGTGGGGTCTCGGGTGGCGGAACTAAAAATTCCGAGGAAATGTCAGAGTGGTCCGGTTGATCCTCCACCGATGTTGGTCTGTGCGTTTGGACTACGGGCCTCGGGGTTGTCTGAATTGACACCACTGTCGGTACTTTTGTAATCGGAGGCCTCACTTTGGCAATGTTCAAAAATGTTGGGAAACCTTGTTCATCGAAGCCGCCGGTATAATTCGCCGGAAGATTTCCTGCCGGCCATGGATCCACGTAATTTGGGTCCCGACAGCACTTGCCGATTATTCCGCTCTCAGGATTTTTGCATGGCTGTAAAATACACAGAAATTTAAATATCTCTCTGTAATATGACCGCGCCGACAACGTTTTTAATTACAAATGAAAATTTCACTTCGAGTTCTCATTAATTTAAATTTCAAATGCTAATTATGCATTTTATATTTCAGTTAAAATAACGATAATTAAATTCTAAAATTGAACTTTCATTAAAGAAGATGACTTGATCTTTTTCTGTCTTTCGTAAGAGATATGTTTCGTTTATTAGGTCGATATCAAAATAGTTTCTGTTCTTGTTTTTCGAACTTGCAGTGATAAACAAAAGTATCCATACACCTTTCAAAACGATATAGCTTTTCTAAAAATGGTTTAAAGCTGTACAATAGGATGAATTTTAGTTATATTTGCTGACAAACTATTTCCGTGATCTTTTTTGAGAGGCCACTTAGAATTGTGTTGCTAAATGAAGAAATCATCTATGCAAAATCTGAAGTTGATCGGACAACGGGAAGGCGTGGCAAATAGAATTTGAAAATCTTTTTACTTTTGTAACCCGGTTTACTCCATTAAAATATATCGCTGTCATACATTTTTGTACCTCGTTGAATTTGTCTTTTTACCTTACACAAGGGTGTTAACGAGCCGAGGGCAAGTGAGAAGGCCCGGCAATAACTTGCGAGACCAAGGTATTCTTACAATATTTCTTACAATATTTAAATTTATATTAATATGAAAAGTGTGAGAAATGTATGATTGGATAATCAATGCGCGATCGTATTTTATCAATGCACGCGGTGGGAACCATTATGTGTGATGTTTGGTGTGCTTTGTCTGTTGCGAATATTCGAATATGTAGTGCGGACGCATGTTTTAATCATGCCGTATTTTTTCTTTGAACGTTTATATTAAATAGTTGATTTATAGTTACATGTGTATTTCATTAATAACTCATGTGAACGGAGCTCGCTGAAATTAAATTGCAATAATAAGTATATTTACATTTGTCATAAAAGTCACTCCTCGCGTAGTGATTTTTTGTAACTGCACTGCTCGTAACACTTGTGGTGATATACGTCAAATTGACTCAGCATTAGTAGAATAGACTTGAAGACAAATTAACTTTATATAAATAATGAGACCTTAAAGTCAGATTGACTGAAGTCATTTGAAATCCAATCGACTCCGTTTTGCTGGAAATGCCACTATTAATATGCGGCTAATTTGACCCCAAGTCATCATTAATGATAGGAAGTCTATTTAACGCCCAGTCAGTATAATTGATACGGAGTTACTGTGATATTAAAACAGTGATCATCAGTTGAATGTTAATACTTTTTTTTCATGTAAAGCTGCGTTGCTTTGTTAAAAAAATTACTTATAGTTTGACAATAAACCATGTATATCTTTGTGATTGTTTGTTGACGACTTTGTTCAACTATTTATTGAAGTATTTCTTTTTCTTTAAGAAACTTTTGGGTAAATCTTGGAAAAAGATCCAACTTCGACCAAGATAACATTCGGACAGCTGAAGGAGGAGGGTGGGTAGACCCCACACGGAAAATATTTTTAGCTTTGGACATTTAATAGTTTTCATGATAGTAATAAAAATCCTAAGTTACAACTATAATAAATTTTGCGCATATATCTATGCATCTATAACGGCGAGTTGGACAGCATACGCCCAGAGCTTCAGTGTAATGGATAAACTTCTAAAAGAAGGATTTTCTTTATGTAAAATAGCAAGCTAGGTTTCACGGATTTCGGAAATATTTAATATTGCTGAACATGAAAATCGCTAAAGTGGATCGATCGCTTCACTCGCTTGAAAAAAAACTAACCCAGACGTAACCCACTCCAATTGTTTGGAAACCCTAGAGATAGGTAGTGAAACCCATGTCGTTCCTACTTTATCGACTGTTGGACTTCGGATGCGGCAGACGAAACTACCACGATGAAGATAGACGTATTAGTAATATCTGAATAGGCGTCGTTCTACACTTTTTAACATGAAATACATACTATATTTCAAATAACTAAATACATCACTATAATTTCTAATGTTTTGGCTATTCTTAAATAGATTATATGCTGTAAGATAGCACTCGAAAAGACATGCACACACATTGATGCCATGTGGGCTAAGCCTCTGAATACCGTCACAGCTTATTGCTCCCTTTCGGCTCATAATACGTGAGATGCGCACTATACTATTCCAAATTTTTGTAGAGCAGAAACAGCTCTATCGAATGAATATTATATACTTTGTTAAACAACAACAAATCGTTGTACAATAAAAGAAAATATAAAAACGTTACGAACTTATTCCTCAACCCAATATTATCGGTAACTAATCGTGGCGCATTACGTTTAAATAGAACCGAAGTTATCGCGAAATTTAACTGTTCAATCGTTTGTTTTCTTTTATATTCTTTTATATTATAAGTAATTTGAAGGCTTTAGATACTCTATGTATAAATTTTTTTCAGAAAAATCATTTTTTTTTGAGTTTCACAACATATTTTAGTAATATTATTATGTTTGAAAGTGTTCCAAACACTTCGTGTTGGACCTAAAAATTTGTGTTATTTGGAAACTGAGGCTGATGGAGCAATTCGATTTTTGGATTCGTGTTTGAGATGTGACGCTCTACAAAAATCAACCAGTGGTTAATTAAAAGGCGGACAAAATTTTTAATTTTTTTGAACAGTGTTATTATACCATGGATTTTTATTCAAAATAAAAATGGTTTGTATTATTTGCTAAACAAAGGAGCTATATAGATATCCTTTCCTTGAATTATTTTATAAGTTTAAATGTAATGTAATAATATTATTAAACACTAACTGTTTTGATTATTTTGTATTTGATCTACATATATTTGTCAGAAATGTACAAAATGTGACTTAATAATTATTCGAAATCGGTTGACGTTGTTAACTATTTAAAAAATTGTTAACTATTAAACCATTGAAGATAGCGAAAATCATAGTTCTTCACGACATTTGACACAAAAACTATGAAAAACTTAGAGATTTTGATATCTTCCGACTCCTCAGATAAAAGTTTTTTGCTTTTTTGTGATCCTAAGTAAAAGCAAAATTAAGCAGAAAGTATTTTGTCATTATACATATAGTAAACTAATCCTTCTAACGTAGCCGAAAACTTCTAGTCATTTAGTCGAGTTTTAAAAATCCATCCAATACTTCTTCTACCCACAGTAGGTATTAATGCAGATTTTCTACTGTCTACTAATGTATTAATTTTCTATCATTTACTTACACTCAGTGGTACTCGCTGTAGGAGTTGCTTGCTGGTCAAATGAATTGGTTCAGTGGCAACTGTACCATCCACAGTACAAAACTGTTCTTCGACGCACAACAGAGCGGCTGCACAACCGAGCTGCACGTGCGTCGGCACACCAACACCAATATCTGTAATGTTTGACATTATTTTTATCAGAGACGGATACATATCAAATTTATTTATTTATTTATTAATAATTAATTTCTGGATTTTCATAGGTATTTCGAAGATCTGGCGAAAACATAATAAATGTGTGAAAAAGTTGTGTATGAATAATATTTACATAAAGTTTCTTTTGCGAGTGTACAACAATATGAACATGACGAAAGATTTACATAATGTTGTTATCTCGAAATGAGATGTTTTTAATTAACTACTACATATAGTAATGCACACTTAGAGCTGGGAAAGTAAAATATATTGAACGAAACAGTCAGGTTTCTGTAGCAGTAGAATGGTGACAGTAGAAAGGATTGTAACGATAAAAGGTGAAGAAGTGTTCGCATTTTTTATGGATTCAAACGCAGCATCCGATAATGTAAATATAAGAAACCTTCGTAAGTGTATGAAAAAGAGAGAAGTAGAGGCAGGATTCATAAAAGTAATGAGGAAATGTACGAAGAGGTAAGGAATGTGATAAGCGAAGGGGGTAGTATTGAAAGAAGTTTAGACAGGTGAAAAAGTAAGAAAAGGCTGGGTCTCGCGATATTTTCGAAATATTTATCGGGTATGAACTAAAAATAAAAGATGTAACGGGGTACGTGGACAAGAAGTTGATGGTATTAAATTTGACGAAATAAAAAATGTTGATATGTGGAAAAGGAAAATGGAAGAAGAGATAGAGTTTACGGATGTGCGGTGGATAGGAAACGCGATTTTCACTTTGATCCGGCTCGAAGGACCAAAATTATGTATACGCGTTTGGTACAATGCCGTAGTGATGAAGACGCTTGTTTGCTTCTATTTACACTTTATTAATACAACATTATACAGGTATAATGTTTGCGATTTCTGAATGTGTTATGTTCGACTTAGGATTTCGTTCTGAATGCGTTCGTCTCTGAATGTTTTCGTTTGTCTTGTTCTGTCTGTTGTCACCTCGGTTTTCTGTTGATTGGTGGAGGGTAGTTTTTGGTGGAGGAAATGAAGCGTTTTTGATGGGAAGTGGGTGTGTCGGAAAATCTTGTCATCTGCAAGCGGATAGCTCGATTGTTATTACGGTCGCCAAACATGTACTGCTACAGCCTCAGACGGCTGTGACAAAGGTTATTTTTGAGAATAAGACCCTTTTATTAGAGTGTCCCATAAGTTTCTTCCCTTTTTTTTGTTGCAAAATGAATACACGATATTTGTTGTTTAAGGTGGATTTATTATGTTATACATGAACCGTTCTGTTCTATAACCTTCTTCCATTTCTCAGGAAGCCTCATTATGCCCTCTTTCCAAAATTGTTGAAACTTATTTGCAAAATATTCATTTAGGTGCGTTTTTATTTCGTTTATGGATTTGAAAGATTTACCACGGAGAGAATTTTTTAAGAAAAGGAACAAGTAATAATCGGATGGAGCAGGATCTGGGGAGTACGGAGAAGGAGGTAGAACGTCCCAATCAAATTGTAATAATTTTCGCCTTACGACCAACGCAACATGTGGTTTTGTGTTGTCGTGATGGAAAACGACGTCTCGTCGGTTCGCCAATTCTGACCGTTTCTCTGCTATAGCGGCTTTCAATTGATCCAGTTGATTGCAATTTTTGTCAGCATTGATCGTATCACCTTGAGGAAGGAGCTAGTAGTACACTACACCTTTCCAGTTTCACCAAATGCACAAAAGCACCTTCTTCGGATGAAGTCCAGGCTTCGCAACAGTTGAAGGTCTATTTTCCTTAGACCAAGTGCGTTTTCGATGCACATTTTGGTATAAAATCCACGTCTTGTCTCCAGTGACAAGCCTCTTTAAGAAAGGATCTCTTTCATGTCGCTGGAGAAGCAAATCGCACGTAGAGACCCGGTTCATAAGGCCAGTCTCCGTCAATAGGTGTGGAACCCAAACTTCATATCGATTCGCATATCCCATCTTGATTAAATGCTTATGTACCGTTGTTTTGGGATTATTAGTGGCATCCACTAGCTCATGCACACTATATCGCGGTTTTTCAGTGAGCACAGTCTTGATAATGTCCGTATCCGTCGTTGTTGGGCGGCCGTTGCGATCTTCGTCTTTCAACTTGAAGTTGCCAGCTCTAAATTTTTTAAACCAATTGCGAACGGTCCTATTATGACTATTAAGTCATAGTACCACTCCCGTAAACGCTGCAAATCTCGTCTGCAGTGTCCTTTGCACTATTGCCTTTTTAAAGCAATGAAACATAACATGCCGCAAATGCTTTCTTTGGCTCTCTATATTGAACGGTGCGGAAAAAATGTTAAAAGAGACTTTGTCATCAACGAAACGTACTTTGAAAGAGCTCTGGGACGACTGAAACCGATGCCATAAACGGCAAAGTGATCAGTCTTCATTTTGATATAAACACAGCCACTTAGAGTCACTCATAGCGTGGTACGGAAGAAACTTATGAGACAACCTAATACATCCGGCGAACAATTAGCATACTAGTTTCATTACCGTCTTCCTACATAACCGTGACCTATAATACAATCGACATTTCCGAGAGAACTTCCAAATAACCATTTCGAAACTTAGGCCTTTTGAACAATTAAAACGTGTCATAAACCGGGTATTTCCGAAGGATCAGCTCAATTCGAGTACGCAACGGTATTCGTGACTATCGAAGGTAGACCTGGAAGATTTCACGTGGCATGTTTAGAAATCCATAAACGTACACAGCATTTATGACAAGCCACCCTCACGACTTAAAAAGGGGGTGGTCCATTTCAAGAAGGCTCTGATTGGGAAAATGCAGCGTTCGGTAACCTAATCAGTGCATTTCTCTCATACTGAAACGTAAGTTCTCAAGGAGACTCCCGAAAACAGAAACGCTCTCAAGTTCGCACGACCATTTCCTGGTTCGACGACCACCGCAAGTCGAATCAGTCATATACAGACAGTCAGTCAGTCTCTCAGTTTCAACCTCCAGCAATCGAGGTATACACACAGTCTCCATCAGTCGAAGAATTCAGGTTCTCAGTCTCCAACGGTCGAAACATACATTCAACTCTCATTCAGTCTCCAACAATCGAGAGCAAATATTGTACGCGCAAATACCGCTTTATAAGCAGAATCCGATTACTCAATATTAACCTGACGGGTAATATAATATATCGGAGACACCCAAGTCAACACATCCTCAAACAGATCCATCCGGACCTTACAACCCCGGAAGGGTGAAAAGACATTTGCGCGTTAACCATGTGCTCGCATTGTAAAACACACGATGTAGAACCTCTATCTGATTGTAGTTCAAAACTGTTATATTCACCCTAGTCTTTGCATCACCCCTTTTCTTGAATACTCGGTTCGCGACCAATGTCGTATCGAACTTTTTCCGTCCTGGGCATAGGGCCCCGAGGACGAGCTTCAAACAAGGAAGGCCGATTTACAGTTTATAAAGAATCTTTCTCATCCATAAAGAATTATTATACAATATATAAGTATATGCTATGCTTTGGATTGATTCTGGGAACACTGCTTCTAAGAATTGGAGGAACCGAGCGAACTGTATAGTTCGTCGGTTACTTTTGTCACTTTGATTTCGGCTCTCACCGCGTGCAGTTCCAGAAAGATATACCTTCTTTAATATTATGAAATAAAAGGAAGTTTAATATTAATAAATGGAAAGTTATTTAAATAACTCATAATCCCAATAAATATATACATATTAGTTCTTATAAACTATAGAACGACCAGAGTTTTTATCTTCGTTGTAAAAACTATATTATAGATTAATACCATTTTTACCAAAAGAGTCAAAATACATCGTCCGCAATTTTAATTTTAATCACTAAACTGCAGATTTTACGAAAAATAAAAATATTAACACAAGAATTAGAGAGTACCACAATATATTACTTTTGTTATAATAAAATTGTTAAGGAAAGGTAAATATTGGTCCGTGTATTTGACAACACTTGCGGAACATTTTTATTTTGTATAAAAATCCGCACTCTATTAATCATGCTTTAACGACAGACTTTTCAATATCTCCTAGAACGTTTATGAAATTAACTTAGTAAAAACATGTACATATACAATAAGTCGGTAAAAATAATATTAAAAGTTGGGATCCAAAAAATGTGCCAGCTTACTTGTAGAAATCTGATGAGTGGAAGGTCCACCAAATGATTGTTGAGGTATCGCAGGTGTTTGTTTCACGAATCCTGCGTTTTGACCAATGCCGACCGAATCTTGACCAGACGGTTCTATTTCTGAAGATCCTACTTGATATTTAACAACTGCTTGGCAACAGACTTCATCTTGAACTCTGCATGCTTGCTCCTGTTTTAAAAAAAAGTCGAAATTAAGTATTAGTGACTGTCCCGTCGTATACATTCTGAAGTATTTGTATATGCTTGGATGGGAGTTTCGGTATATCGGTTCTCAACATCCGTCACTTCGGGAACGGTTAAAACGGCGCCCGATAATTAATGTTTGATACATATATTTTAAAACGTGGTAACTATGCAATGAAGAGATGCGTGGATGTAATGTTGTTGCCGGTAGTACAAAAAGTCGTGTTTGTCGACGCGTTGTCGAAGTATAGTGCTCGGTGTTACTTTGTTATAATAATGCTGTTCGCTCGCTCCCTTTCGGGCCTTTCATTTGTCAGCTAGTAGGAAGGTGGAAGGTGAGGTGGCAGAGGAAGTGGAAAGTGAAAATGGAATAACAAGGGAGCATAAAAAATCTGGATACGGGAAATGGTTGGGCCTTGATGGCTGAAGTTTTAAGATTCTAATGGCTTTATGAGTGTGCTCGCTAGGACGGTCGAGGAACCGAGGCCTGGCCCATAAAATGGTTGGACCATGTTGCGTCCAAACAGTATTCTCTGTCCCAGAGACTGTATATCGAGTGAACAAAATAACTTAATCAACAGTATTTTCCATGTTTTTGATAATGTGTGAAAATAATAACAAACCAAACCAAAGTTTATGGTTGAAAATAAATGTTATGATAAACAAATTTTCTCAGGAATATATTTTTTGCAATTTTAAAATCGTCGATGTCTAAATTATTTTGTTTTCAAGGTCACTTAACTAGACTGTGTATCCTTTATGTAATGTGTTAAGAGCCGAGGGCCACTTGCACACGTGGCCGGAGGTAAATGAGTTTGTGCGGATATTTTGAAAGGAATGCGTGGACTGGCCGATGCCTCTTTCATCACCGGGTCGCCACTAGTAGGATAAGGTTTCACGGACTGGCCGTTGCCTCTTTCATCAACGTGTCGCCGCTAGGTGTAGGGATGGTTCACGGACTGGCCGTTACCTCTTTCATCAACGGGTTGCCACTGGGGATAGGTTTGGTTCACGGACTGGCCGTTGCCTCTTTCATCACCGGGTCGCCACTGATTGGGTAATGGGGTTTTGGATTGATTCTAATTGGCCTCGTAACTTCAAAAGAAATATTAATTGATACACCTCGAGCGGCAAAGGTATATCTTTGTGGGATCGTTACCAACAACTGACTCGAACTGGGAAATGGAATGAAATAACTTGTACACTGAATTGCAAGTAAAAATTAATATAATCTAACAACTTCAGTCTATTACAAGTGTGTAAGTATAGTGTACGATTCGCGATTGTCCTAAGCACGCTCCCTGGTTTACGCACCAAGTCGGCGGGGACTAACTACCTTCGTATACGTACTAGGTAATTAATGCGTGAAAGAGAACTGAGGTCGATCTTGCAAACGTCTCGTCGTCGTGGTTAGACTTGAAACTGTCCGATAAGAAGACAAATCTTAGCCCTTTTCTATGCGGCTGAACTAGAAAATTTGGTAGGAGGGACTGGGCCTACGTGACCAGATCATCCCGTGGATGATACAGTGGCAGGTGGTTCCAGCCCTTGAACTGGCGTCCGTTAGAAGACTAAACATTTTTATGTTTGAATCGTGGAGGCCTACACCGCGGATGATACAGTGACTGAGAAACGGGTGGTTCCAGCCCTTAGGCTGGCGTCCATCAAAAGTTAAACATTTTTGTATTATGTAATATTTTGTATTTTGCTCAAGAAGGAGCAAAAAAACGTCAGAGGTAATCTCCGTACGTGACAAATGCAAAAGCTGTTTGAGTCAACTACATGAAACTAAAAATAAATAAAAACAAATCGATATTTTCACGACTGTATCCTAATATTCTTCCAATGTCTTCACAATGGTGTATCTGTGCATTACAACAGTCTACTCTTAACCATTAAAACATTTTAAAATCCGTTCCGAAAACGACAGGAATTAGTTTTTATTATTTGTTTTATCGTATATTCGATTACTTACTGATTGTCATTACGTGTTCATGGAAACAGCAAATAAACAGAAATTAATGTACTTATAAAGGAAGAAGGTATACGAAGTTTCGAACAATGCAACATATTTATAAAAATCTAACAAGAGGACCGTTTTGTAAATAAGTACGAAATTGTTCATCACGATATGTATATGTATATTCCTTAGAATTAAACCACATCTACCTCTAACCTGCTTTCGTGTTATCAAATACAAGCCAAATATTCAAACTGATGAAGTTATTTTCTGTTCACTCTGTACAAAAAAAAATGTTTTGCAAAACGCGGGTATTCAGAAACACGAACAATCTAAGAGTGTCACATTATTTTGTTGCGTAGTATATTACGATCGTAATTTCCTCTATTTCTTGCAACAACAATAACAATATTATCACTGTGAACAGTTTTTAATATAATATGTAATATAATATATATATAATGAAAAATTTCACTTGTGTGACGGAAGAAATGTAATGATAGGATTGAATTTGTAGAATTTGTGATACTAAAGATTATAAAAGTCATTGTCCCTAATCTATCAATATATAATCTATAAGTATAATTATCAAAGTTTTTTATGATGGAGTAAACATTTTAGAAAAAACTGTAAAGTAAACATCAAGGACAGAAATTATGGTCAAAATTATGACATTGAATATACCGTAAATGTAAATGTTAAATCTTAAAATAGTATCAAAATTTAGGTAAAATAAAGAAAAGATATACGATTTGCAACTTGTTGGACTCTCTTATTTCGTCTTATAGGTTTGCAGTATAGTCACGAAGAAAAGGTAACTGTGTTACAGTTATCACCTGTTACTTCTATTAAAATTTTTGCGCGACAGTAATCGTATTCGTGAATTTTCAAAGTTCTCGAATATTTTTAGCGGAGAACGAAATAGGAAATAAGACGAAGAATTGAAAGATTCGCTTGAAAAAGACTGGACACGGTCTGACTGATGAAATATTTAGAAAGCATCGCAAGCGTGGGTACACGCTTTTAAAATCGAACGACGCGATGGAGAGGAAAGAATACTACGAACAAAGGTTTGTGTAAATTCTACGATGCCGATTTAATTCTGCAAACAAGTTTTTTCTATGCCACCTTTAAGACGATTGGAAGGTCTTCTTCGAGTGGCACTTCAAACCATTTACTTCTCGTTTCGTGATGTCATAACTGACGTCAAACCGAGTTCAATGATCTTCAAATGATTAATGATTAAACTATGATTCGAATGATTAATGATTAAAATACGACATAACCGTTGATCAAAAGTGTTAATAAGAATCACTGTGTTGAAATTCACGAATCAAATTATTCCTCAAGCATCCTTCAAGTTTTATAGGTCGTGTACGTAACGGGATCTCATCGGCTTCATTAAACTCAAGAAAAAAAAAACAAATTATGATAATCGGATCGAAATTTTATACGCTCTTCGACGAGATAAAAAACTGAATACTTGAATACCAATGAATTGATCAAGGCGGACTTTTTAGTAGATTTCTTGTACTTTTGCACTAATTGTATATTATTAAACCTCAAATAGCACAAGATTCCTAACCGCTGGAGAAACGAAAGAAGGAATATACTAATTAAATATAATTAAAATATTGATATCAGATAACATGGTAATATAATGTTTTTATGTTTATAAGGGGTATTACATTCTAGAGACTTTACTAAAAGGAAATTATATGTAACGTAGAAATGTAAATATTAAAGTAGCTAGCTCAATGGTTTCGGAAAATGAACCACTTTAAAAATAAGCGGTCCAAATAATGAATTAACGCTAGATTTAGGGATATCAATTATACACTTATGCATTTGCGTTACGGAAAAAGTTACTTCAAATAGTTTCGGAATCCCCTGATTTCCCGATTGTAAGTGACTTTTGGCGTATTTTGTATGTAGCAATAGTTAAATGGGTTTCGAAAAGAAGATAAATAATGTTAGTGTTCAAACAACATTCTACATATAGTACAGCAGAGATATAATAGAATATAATACATTTATATATAAATAATAATAATAATAATACAAAGTAATAAGCTTTAATGAAAAAAGAAGTGAAATGAGATAGATATGTACAGGGAAATTGTAAACCAAATACGAAGGTTGCAGCATTGAAGAGGTAAAATTAAAGTAAATCAATTTAATGAATATATTTTTATAGAAGGAACAAAACTTGAAAATATGTTTTTTATCATTATGTTCTAATTTAATTTTGTAATTGGTATTTTTTTTTATTTTTTATTAAATTAGATAGTTTATCATTTTTGGGTAGATTAATTTTGTATAATAAATTATTTTTTCGAAGAAATTAAAGTAATTGATAATAACAAGGAAATCTATAATTAAGGAAATTATAAAATTTGGATTTAATCAATTTATTGGTATTATTTACAGAATTGAAGAATATTGAAATAAAGGTATAAATCATAAGACCAATGCATTACACGACTCCTAACAAGGAGTTGTTATCCAGTCAACAAAGTCCGTTTCGGCGAAATACATGTAAAAAGCTTGGTAGTGTACTTTGCGAGAAAATTTATTTGAATTTGGTGCTACGACTTTGCTGAAAAAAGACTCTACTCGGTATTTGGCACCACGTAACATGACGTTACTAAATCAATGACATATCTTCGCAAAACGCTGTAACGAAACGCATTATTTGAAGCGAGCACGTTGGCAGCGCTATAAGGTGTGTCGTGTATTTGGTATGAACAAAACATTGGTGCCAAATCAGTGCGATATGCGGAAATAGCTGGCTTGATATTTGGTTCGACTGCGTTCTGTCACATTCATAACAAATTCTAAAAATTATGTTTGAACCGAGTTTATAGTATTTCGAAGTTTGTACCGTTTGTACCCACTGTGTGTATCCATTACTGTTTGTAATGGACCACCATACTTGCAGCAATATAATGTTAAAAGTTGAAGTTCTTTTATAAAATTTGTGACAGAAATAAATGAGTAAACTGTATGTAATTTGTGATACATATATATTTTAGCATCATTCTACAGGGTATCCGTTCTACCTGGGAATCCAGAATATCTCGGAAAATACGAGAAAGATAGCGAAGAAATATTCCGACAAAAGTTGTTTGATTTCATGGAGCAGATTACGAGGTTTTAATAGTAATTGTATAGGTGTAGTGACGACAAAGATTTCAAGGTCATGTTAATTTTCTCAAATGGGAAAGTATATATTTTGTCACTGTTATCCGTTAGCATTTTGGGATATAAATTCAACGACATATTATCTGTTATTATTTCAAACGGTAGTCGTAAATTAGTTAACTAAAACATAAAATATGAATTATTTTCAAGATTCATTTTGATGAAAACTACACCTGAAAATTAAAATGAATTATGGATTCGTATTCGATCTTCGATGATCTCTCACAGTTGCAAATATCAATGCGTTATTATGAAAAAATTAGTTCAATAGAGAAATCCACAGATTCAGAGAGATGACATTTGTTCGAACAAACTGTTAAATTAATTCATGTAAAATTGAAACATGAAAAAATTATTTCTTGCAATTGATTAATTCAGAACAAAAATTTATGACTGATGTACAAACCACATTGACAAATGTCAAAATTTATTAAAAGTAAGAATCAATTTCTTGTTAGCTTCTACATTTTGCAAATAATATGAAAAGTTATTACGTGGTGTAGAACTTTGTAATCTCAAAAATATCCGAATTCTTATTTTTCATTCAGAATTGTATACTAGTAATATTAATTCGATACGTATAAAATTATTGAATGCTGTTATTGAGTTTCATTTTTAAACAATTATATGATTTTATGAATACATAAAATGTTATTCTTTTGTGATCAATTAAAAATTGATATGAATAAATTCATCTAAGTTATATTCAATTATTTCAATCGAATGTTTGCCAATGTCTACCGAATGGTCTTTTCACCGAATCGATCAGTCAAAATGTTTAATTTCAATTTATAAATAAGTCAATCCTTTCTCGCACCTTTTACGAAATCAGAAGAGGATGATCACAGACTCGTGGCGGAATAATGATTGAAATTACGGTAAGATTATAATGAGTCACTCGATAAGTCATCATCAGTCTCCTCCTCGTTTCGAAAGCGGTCCTCCAAATAAGAAATTCAGAATCACGAATCCCTTACCCCTCTACTTGATATCTAAACAAGTCTCGGCCGACTACGTAATTCGTTCTGACTTCGTAATATGACCTTAACTATTGCATCAGATATCGTTAACTCCATCTTGTTTTGATTCGAACCAATGTTGCCTAAAAATGTGTAGTATTTTGTGAAAAAGATCAGATTCTCCTTGCGTGATCGGTTGTGAGGAAAAAATATCGCTATTTTATTTGCTCCGAGGGAACGCTTTTTCTACTATACAGGGTGTCCCGGAATTCGTAGTATAACCGGGCAGGGGGTGATTCTACATAAAAAAAGAAGAAAATATTTTGGTATAACATTTATTCAGCCGGTACTCCGTTTTCGTGATAATCGACTTCAAAGTTCGTTCAACTTGTAAACCATTTAATATAATTTGCTTGTCGTGTATTTCACTACTGTGCTTGTCTCTGTCCGGGACAGTGTTTAGAAACAGTGAAAATTGTACGAGGAAGTTACGAATTTTTTAAATAACAATTATTCCTGTTGGATCGACCACGGCGGTAAGATACGTTTGCTACCAAGATCTCCGGACCTCACGCTTTTAGATTTTAATTTATGGGATCATATCAAAGAACAAGTTTATAGCATGAACGATATTCCAAATGTAACACATTTGAAACATAAGATTAGTCAGGCATTCGAAAAATTAAAAAGCGATGACAACTTACAATCTGTCCGGATGTCATTAATTCATCGAGCAAACTTATGTATGCAGCAGCGAGGAGGACATTTTCAACAATTATTAAAGCATTGAAATAGTAAGTAGTAAAAAAGAATAAAAAATAAGTAATCAGTAGACACACTTTGTATTGTTTCAACCGTACAATTATCACTGTTTGTAAACACTGTTCCGGACAGAGACAAGCAGAGCAGTGAAATACACGACAAGCAAATTGTATTAAATCGTTTACAAGTGGAACGAACTTTGAAGTCGATTATCACGAAAACGGAGCTCCGGATGAAAAAATTGTATACCAAAATATTTTCTTCTTTTTTGATGTAGAATCACCACCTGCTCGGTTGTACTACGATTTCCGGGACACCCTTTTTTCGTAAGAAGCTACAAGCGGTAGCCGTTTAGTCATTAATGTACCGCACATTTTATGGATTGGTTATAAGATTGGGTAGCTATTATTTAAATTAGTATAAAAATTGAAGAAATTTAAAATGAATTATCTGTCATTTTTAATCTATGAAAACGATTAAAAAAGAAATAGACTTGATAATTAGTCTCTATTTCTTGCAATTGATACAAACAATTTCTATTTTCCACAAAAATCCGCAATCTTGTCATTACCGTATTATGTTGTCGTTTCGAACGAATCTTGCAACAATTGTGTTAAATGTTATACTATATCGAAGGAATTAACAAAATGTTCCATTACATCCAACTAAAATTGAACAATTTATTTGGGGCTTTGTATTTTACTTTTTATACCGAGTGAATCTTGTATCATAACGATCTCAGATAACTTATTAAATATTTATTATACGAAAAAATGTCACAAATAGAAGTTGCAGGGCTTTTAGAAAGACATATACTATACTAATCGGTTTTATATTATTTTGCTTATTTCTACAAATATGATGGTTACCACCAATTTTTTTAATGGAATTGACAATATTTCTTCCCGAATTCGGACAAAGCATTGAATTCTAAGGAAAAAAGTATTACACCGAGTAGCAGAGGTAAATGACTTTATGTTAGAAAAGAGTGTTAAGCAATGTGACTGTTAACACAACGTAGTCAGTCAGGTAGCATTATTTACGAGCGATCGATCAGTATAGATTCTACCATGAGTATCAATGTAGGCAACAATGTTGTTTTTATTAGTCGTGTATGTTCTTGAAAATGTTTCTCGTTCTCCAATATAAATAATTCTGTAAATAATATTACATTCTTGTATCGATGACAACGGGCAGCAGTTTCAAATTTCGCTTAGGGTAAAACTTATCTCTGTAACTATGTATTTTAGACCTTGTTTGATAAAATTCTTTTCTATGTAAAATTGAACACTTCATTCGAATTCGAGAAAAAATATTAGCTTTTCCATTTAAAAATTTGGAGATGACTTTTATATCATAATAAAAAACAATACATTCGTTACTTCGAATGCGACTGACGAATGCGACTTCAAATGCGGAACACAGCCCTCTCCTTCCGTCGTGCCCCGTAATGAGATAGGCTTCAGCTCGCTGGCTCGCGCGCGCAGCAGCAGGTTGAATTCTCGCGCGCTTGTTTCTTATACGATACTGTTTTTCATTAATAACTCGTTAACAGAGCCGCCGATTGCATTTCAACAAAGGAATAGGTTACTTGAAATGGCCTCGGGAACCCCTCATTTCGCGGAATATGTATAGGGCATTTTAAACAGGTCATCTGAATAACTCGCTTGTCTTTGAAGATAGGAGAAAATGAATTAGACCAAACTTACTTGGTATTGGGGGGCTCATAATCTGGTATTACCAATTTTTCTGTAGGTGGAAGCGTGAAGGAGGTATGAAGGTCAATTCTTTTTTTTTAAAATGCAACAGCAAGTTTCTTTACATACATTCGGATAGAGTGTTTCAAGGTGAATACAATGACCTATTCTGAAAATCTTTCAAGGTCACTCAAGGTCATCAGCTCAACATACATAGGGTGAATTTGTTTATAAAATGTAAATTCTTTATTTATTCTTTTTTTATTTTTTTTTCCTAGATTGATAGGACTGTCTATAACATTTGCCAAGCGTCTGTTTGTCAAAAGATTTATCATATTCGAGTTACACGTGTTTTCGTAAACAAGCAAAAATCATTACGATAATGCACCATGTCATACTGCATTGGTTCTTCGCGACTTTTTTTGCCAAAAACTCGACTCATATCGTTCCGCAACCACCGTATTCGCCTGACTTGGCTCCGTGCGACTTCTGGCTATTCAGCATACTCAAAAGGCCAATGCCGGGACGCCGTTTTGACATGATTGAGGAGATAAAAACCAAATCGAAGAAGGTCTTGAAGACTATACCGGAAAAAGACTATTCCGACTGTTTCGAGGACTGGAAAAAGCGTTGGCAAAAGTGCGTTTTATCGGGCGGGGATTACTTTGAAGGGGATGAAATTGATTTGTAAGAATAAATAAAGAATTTACATTTTATAAACAAATTCTTCTTACTTTTTGTTCACAGAAGTTCCCTTCTAAATAATTTAATCAGATCGGAGTTAATCTTAACGGTATTTCTACGTAATGATAATGTTCTTGCGTTTTAGTATATTTTATCTATTCATTTTTATAATAGATGGATCAATTGCAGAAGGTAAGTCCTGTTTGGAAAACTTCAGCCAATCTTTTTATGTAAGTTTGGAATATATATACAGTAAGGTGCAGAAATGGTTACCGTCGTTTTAAAACGGTGTAACTTTTTTAAAAATACATTTGGTATTTCTCTATAACTTACATTCATGTTTCAACTTTCACTGAAATCCTTTGATGTTATTGTGAACTGTTACAATTTAAAGTTCGTGAAAATAGCAGTCTTTTACAAATTGCAACCACAATAAACTTATTTTCAGATGTTCCAGCGACTGTAGCACATCTAAGTATTAAACGATTTCAATAAAATTGTCTGCGTGTATATATTGCAAATTATCGACATCCACAAAACATATTTTTTAACATATTTTCAACACTTTTTTACATTTTTTTATTTTCCAAGTAATAAAAAATTTCCTCTAGCATTTACAAAAAAAGTCATTTAGATCAGTTTTAAAAAAGTTCTAACAGTTTAAAAGGTAGTCCCTTCCTGTATGTAATGCAATACTTATAAATTCTGTTACAAGAAATTAATCAAAATCAAAGGAGATTGAGAAATGTTTCGATTGTGCAAAAGGGAAATATTTTCTAGTGAGTTATGTTTAATCAAAATGTCTTCTATAATTTCTAAACGCTCAGTCCAAAAATTTAAAGAATAAACTGTATTTTTCAAATTGTAATGTTGTAATAATGACACATGTTGTATTGTTTTTAAATTAATCAATGAGTTCAATAAATAAATATAATTATAATCCCATAACCAAGACATATAAAAGTAAATACAATAAAAATTATATCCTTTTGCTGTAAATTAATTTCATACTTATTGTCTAGTTGCTAATACCAAATCGATATCTAATTAACACATTAATCATCCACTTAGATAAATATTGGATAAAATGAAAATTTAAAAATTGTAATAAACAACTTACGAAGACCGAGAAGTTAATATGTATGGTATTAATCATTCTATCGATTGAAATGGATATACTCAATCCATCAATGTAAGAATTAACTTCTATATTTGAACAAAGAATTTCTTATCCCAATTATGCTAAGCACAATAATGTTGTAATAAAAAACAGTGCACGTCACATATTTTCACTTTCGCTTGACCTTTTATCTTTAATTCATCCTATTAGTAGCATTTTAAATTCTATTATTTTATTCAGCCCATCAAAGGGCATAGCCGATTAAGATGGTCAAAACTGCCCTTAGAGGTTTTTCAATGAGTCATATACCGTTCGATAGCTGACCAATAAAAACTCATTTCGTCGAAAGAGAATCGTTGACCGTTTCCACGAAAAAAAAACTTTCTCATAAAAGGAAGTCATAAAAAAGAATAGGTTTCCAGGACGAAGGCTCATTTCTACCCGTATTTGCTGAAGACGGAAAGCTTAGAAGCTAAATTAATGAACTGTAATCTAAAGAATGTTAAACAAAGCCGTAATGACAAACATATGTAGTTAGAGAATGAATAAAATAAGCGATACTCCAAAACAATTTTTGTATGTATGCTGACTTAAATATTTTTCAAAAGTTAAAAAAAATATTTTTAAAACATTACAAACATATATGTAAAGTCATTTAAATAAACCATGTGATATAGAATTGGAAAAATAAAATGTGTTTTACGAAAAAAAAACTTTCCCTCCAACGGGATTTGAACTCGAGACCTGCAGCACCGAAATCGTACGCTCTAACCATTGAGTTGTAATGATTGGAAACATTTTGGCATACATTCCGCTCGTTACAATTTTTTTGCTCGCTTCATTCGCATTTTCAGGGTTCAAAAATTGTTTGTTTCGATGCAATAACGTTTAAAATTACTTAATCCACACTCGCGGTAAACTAGAAAAGTAGTAGCTTCATTCTGACAGCAAAAAACATCGACACGTTGGGTTTTCATTTTTTTTGACAACGTTGCAGGCGAACAAAAAATCTGAGAAAAATTGAGTACACGAGCCGTGATAGTACCTTGTCAGGGAATTAATGAAATAGTTTTACAGTAATTAATTTTTCGAGATATCTTCAATTTTCCGATTTTTTGGGGGTTTTTCATTTTTGATAATCACAGCTTGCAACTGAAAAATCTGAAAAAATTCTATAACATCCGGCTTGAGGTCCAAAATAAGTAATATTTTTTTCAAAATTTTAGAAAGCCGCTAAAGGTGGAAAAATGCCGGAAAACCGCGAAATCTAATTTACCCTGTAACTACCCTCACGGACAAGTTAGAGGGTTAAAATTTTGCACAGAATGAGTTTTTATTGGTCAGCTATCGAACGGTATATGACTCATTGAAAAACCTCTAAGGGCAATTTTGACCATCTTAATCGGCTATGCCCTTTGTTTTCACGATTCTAATAAATATATTTAATAAATAATAAATATTTCTAATGAATATATAAATACTACAGAGAATCCCAAAATGTTGTAATCCGTTGTACTAGTTGATTCCTTACATCGTTTGACATCATTTTTTCCTTAACGAAAACGTTCTTCACGGCATCGCTATTGAATTATTAACGATAAATACTGATTGAACACGGAATGAGTATCTACAGAAAATACGTTTCTGCACGATAGAAAATTCGACGCTGCATTAACACTTTAAGCGCTACTATAAGCGGTCCCTAGGAACCGACGCTAGACTTTTCGGTCTAGATTAACCAAACAAAAACTGATATCACATAATTTAAATGTTCAGTCTCACAAATACGCAAGGACCGACACATTCGCCGCGATAGAAGAACGAAATATCTGTCGTCGGTCCGTAGGGACCGACGCGGCTCGAACGGAAAATCTAGGGACCGGCGCGTAGCGCTTAACGTTTTTTACGCTGGAACGCGTCAGCCGCTCCCGCTTCCTAATTGGTCCGTGTTTTCCGTTAATAACTCGTTTACAAAACCGAGGATAGCATTTGCTCTAAGGAAAAAGTTGTTTCGACTCAGTTGAGAAATCACCCTTTTCGGCTTGTGATGTATTATAGACGTAACCTCGTGAAAGCACTCTATAGCTTACAGTTCACTTAACGTATAAAGTTAAATTTATTGGAAGTTTACCATTTGGCGAATTTCTTTACAGAATTAGACATAAAAGAAGGAAATTGAGAAATTTTACCTTATTTGCCAAGAGATTATTGTTGGCGATGTGAACGTATCCATTAAGGCAATCGACCTTCTTGACGCAGATCCTGTTTTGCCCAAAACAGCTGATGGTAAAATCTGCCGTCTGCTCCAAGAACGACGACGATTTTGAGTCGTGGACGTCAAAGTAATTTGCATTATCCGTTTGTTGAATAAATTGTTGCTCGGGAACCTGAAATGCTGTTTACAAGAAACGTATATAATCAGCGACTGAATTCAAACTTTACAACAATGTTATTAGGTTGTTGCACATGAAATGTCCGATCTTCATCAGTAACTTCGTCAGTAACTCTATCAGAAACTTCATTATCGAATTCATCGATAATTTTATATAAACATAATTTTCTTCTCAATACACATTATGTAAAAAAAACTGCATCAGTTATCCCTGACAAGTTTAGTTGTCCCAAAAACTTTAAAGGTTGATTTCTGAGTTCCCTTCCAAGACTCTTGTAAGATATTTTAACATTTCCTATGCATTTTAATGACAAATACTTGTAGTCTCATAGATTTTACGTGCTAAACACGAACTCGGATCTAATTTTGTCCATCACCTTCACTTTTTTAATATTTTTATAAAACAGCAAAATTATCAACACAAATAATTCTTTCTATCTTCGCTGTAAAATTTATGCGCTTCAACAATGATGATGGAAAATCTAATAACTAAAATTATACGTTAAGATATTTTTATTAATATCTTTATTTCATCCTGGCAGCCATGAACTATGTACATATATCAGGTTTGCAAAGAAGTGGGAATAGAGCCTTTTGTTTGATCGTAGTTCAGAATTATAACGTTCATCCAGTAGACCCGCCGCGTCCACTGCTTCCACTTCTCTTCCAATTCATTGGAACTACAATTAGAATAGTAACACGAAAATGAAAATTTTCTCCTTTCTTTCATTTTGATTCTTTATTCTCGATTATTGCAATCGCCTAAGTCGAGACACTGTGATATACTATATTTTATTGGAAACATAATAGTGTATCTCAAATTTTTGATGTTTTTAATATTTTTCAAGAATCAAAGGTAACTTTCATTTTTTCAAATGGAAAGTTACATATTTTTTACATCATATAAATACGTACATTAAAACAAACCAAATCATGTAACATACTGTGGTTTTTAGGATCATAAAATATTCAATTTTTTATTTTTTTTCCTAGATTGGTAGGACTGTCTATAACATTTGCCAAGCGTCTGTTTGTCAAAAGGTTTAATTATCACCGAGTTACACATGTTTTTGTAAACAAGAAAAAATCATCACGATAATGCACCATGTCATACTGCATTGGTTCTTAGCGACTTTTCTGCCAAACACTCGACTCATATCGTTCCGCAACCACCGTATTCGCCTGATTTGGCTCCGTGCGACTTCTGGCTATTCAGCAAACTCAAAAGGCCAATGCGGGGACGCCGTTTTGACACGATTGAGGAGATAAAAACCGAATCGAAGAAGGTCTTCAAGGCTATACCGGAAAAAGACTATTCCGACTGTTTCGAGGACTGGCAAAAGCGTTGGAAAATGTGCGTTTTAGCGGACGAGGATTACTTTGAAGGGGATGAAATTGATTTGTAAGAATAAATAAAGAATTTACATTTTTATATAAACAAATTCACCTTACTTTTTGTTCACAGTAGTATTAGATATGTATGCATACAATTCTTTTATCTCAATTTACAAGTCCTCTAGATTTCATGGTGGTACAGAGTAAACAATATCTTTAGTATGTCTTCACAAAAAATATCTAGCGGTGACGAATCGAGAGATACAACATTACGAAATGTTAAATTTATTTCTTTTACTTCAGCTCTTGTGTGGTCCTGACGATTACAGTATACTACATGGTTGAGTTCGTTTTAATGAACGCTTTCATACAACGTAAAAAATATGTAACATTCTATTTAAAAAAATGAAGGGTTTTTTTATTGTTTACAAAAAAAATGCTGGTATACATAATCGCGAAAATCCTGGATACTTGGACTGAATGAACAGTTTGTTCCTTTAGAATAAAAATCTGCTGTTGACAAACAATAGATACGATCTTTTGTAATATTCAGTGGAGTATTGAAAAGTAAGTTAATTAAAACTGCTTATTTTCATCTAAATTAATTAATTCTAAAATAACTTTCTACTTATATCAGTTTAAATGTTTCAATGGATGGATAATTTTTAAATTGCCGGAATGAATCTATAATTTTTTTCAAAATCCATACTATCCATGGTTTTTGTTAACATTGGCCTTGCAAAGAAGTATTGGTGTGTTAAGAAAACATTTCGAAAGTTATTACGTATACATAGATAAAAAAATGAAGGAAAGGATAAAACTTTTTTATATCCCTAATGAATACGATATTTATAAATTTGTCATATTTAACATTTTATTGTAACATTTAAATACACCTTCGACAAATTTTTCATTTGCAGTAAATTGTAGCTACTATTACATTGAACCATGCGATTCCGTGTACGCCCCGTAGAAACGTTTGTGTGCATCAGCCCGGTGCTGCAGTTTATCTCCAAAAATTACTTAAAATTGGGACATGAGAGGCTCTCGTGGTTAATTGAAGCAATTTTTTCCTTTACAAAAATTTTCTTCGAAGCGTCGTTAACTGGTTATTAACGAAAAACAGTGACCAATGAG
The DNA here is from genome assembly GCF_028453695.1 of Augochlora pura. Taxonomy (NCBI): domain Eukaryota; kingdom Metazoa; phylum Arthropoda; class Insecta; order Hymenoptera; family Halictidae; genus Augochlora; species Augochlora pura. Next base: position 23,214,458 of record NC_135778.1, on the reverse strand, counting down.
AGGCAATATCAACTGGCACCAGGCAGCCGAGCCAGCAAACTGGACTTGTCTTCGACCGATCGTTGGTTTAGCAGCTGCGCGTCAGCTGATCTCAGTTCTCATTGGTCAGTATTTCTCATTATTAACTCATAAAGAAAGCTGCTAATTGCATTTACGCTAAGGAAAAACTTACTTCAAATGGCTTCAGGAACCCTATATTTCACGATTATGATTTATTTTTGGGACATCCTGTATACAATAATTTGAGATATGAAATGTATTTTACGTACCGCCAGGAAATCTAATCTAGACCTAATCTAATCATTGTTTCAATTACCTTTCGCCGTATAACTCGGAATAAAGTGTATTCATAATCCAACAATAAATTTAATTACAGAATTCTGCCAGTAATTAGTTCAGGGAGAAGTTATTTTGAATGGTGACGTTAACAACAACATATTTCAAAATTATCAAAATTAATAACCGGGGGTAAACTTCTAAATAATTGTCGTAATGAGTAGCTGTTGCAACGTTAAATCTACTAATGTGTTTCAGATTGTGTTTCAGAATATGTTTCAAATGTAGAATGCTAGTATACAGACCTATCTGTTGCTCATAGTCCCCTGGCGATGGAAACGCATTTGTTGAAAATACTGTGATTGCTAATATTAGAAGGTTGACGAGCATTGTTTTCATAGTCTCCGTGAGTACATCTGTAACAAGTAGCACATAATCATAAGACATTTTTTCTACAATAAAACTACAGATTTTGTACATTAATGATTTATAGTTTGCGTTATTGATTATGAGACGCTGCAGCGTCTCGTGCCAAGTACTTGCGTGGCCAATTGTCTTTCCTTTGAATAGAGCGACCAAAAATATTAATAAAGATTTCTTTTTTTAAATTATATTGTAATGAATTTTAACGATTGCTCAATTATCGAATGTCACCATACGCATACAGAAAGTCCAAACACATGTGAGATGAGCTCAGCGGGCGCAAAGCGATCGAACCAACGAGCAAACGAAGCCCAGTTACGCTTATTGGCTCGGCCGCGTCGCGTCAGCTGCTGTCGCCTCTCATTGGTCACTGTCCTTCATTAATAACTTGTTAACGATGCTTCGGAGAAAAATTTTGTAACGGAAAAAGTTGTTTTAAATGACCTCAGAAATCCCTCATTTCCCAACTGAGAGTCACTTTTGGGACACACCGTATAATGTGACGATTTCTATGTGCACGTTTTCACAAGAAAGTATCGCCGAGTTACTGATAGATAACGTCTAGGTTGGCTTTGAACATAAAGGGTTAATTATAAATAAAATCCGTTGCACATTCGACGAAGTCACATTACAAGGAGTGCTTGTATAATATACACAGAATATTGTCTATTCAATCCTCTATTCTATTCAATCAGAGATTCACTACCGGTCGTAAAAACTGCCCAATCGTTTCGTAATTTGCCACTTACGCGAATTATTTACTAAAGTTTAAAGAAATTATGACGTGGTACGGTGTAAATTCCTTTTGACTTCTCCTTGTGCCTGATTGCTTAATTTTCATAATTAATGAAAATAGTAATCTATTTTTAGCCAGGCCTGTCTACACAATTTCCTTTTATCCACATATATATGAGCCGCCCAGTGCACACATCGATTAACTCCACTTTTTGAAAAATCTTAAATTTAAGTGTCAAAGCACTTGGTATAGTCATAACTTTTTATATTTATAATAACTTTCCTGAATAATAAAGATTAACACCATTAAACGGCAAAATTTTTTTTTTCTTTTTTTCTTTTTAGCTATTCTTTCTTGTTAATTTTATACATTAAATAATATTAATTTTATACATTAAATTATACGTTAAATGAAAGCTATATCTGTATTTATTCATTCTACATTATATATGTGAATCTATGTTATAACAGGAATTTTAAAAATCAATGTACATCATTTCATCGCGTTTCTCGACTTTTTGTTTTATGGAGTTAGTCGATGTGTGCACTGAACGGCTCATATTTCCTCCACAAAAGAATTCCGAAGACTTCGATGTCAGCTAAAAGACATGTGTCATGTTACTGTTTGTTACTACGGAGTTAGCGAGAAAATTTTCATGATGGAATACGTATAGTGACTCGCATTAAAATTCGGACACCGTGCTACTATTATAGTTAGTGTAAACATGAATTTCATTTATTTATTTGACATAGTTTTTTGCATAATAAATAGTACACTAAATTATGTAAAGATTTGGTGTGTCGTATAGATATCAGAAATTCTCAATCGTATTTAAATCCGGCGATTGAAGAGGAGAACGAAACACTTTGGGACACTTGCATAATAAATATTCCTGCAAAATTCTTGATCTGAATTTAGGATCATTGTCCTGATCACATTTAAAAGTGTCACGTATGTTCATATTACTAGCATTTTGTATTACATTTGTTTCTAAAATGACCGAATACTTATTTTTATCCGTAACACTATCCATACTACTAGTCCAAAATAGTTTTTGTCAATAAAAACTAATTCACCTACATCTACAGTCAAGATACAACCCCATGCTATCACATTTTTACCCCCATGTTTCACTATCGATTTCAGATTTTTAATTTTTAATTCATTATTTACTTCACGCTATACCACTTTGCATGATTCTACCTTGACAGATCTTTATAAACATAGTATTTTACAAAATTAAGTCCTTTTTCACGACTTGCCTCGTTATAGATGGCGTCGTTGTATACGGCTTCCTACGAGAAACTGGGCCGTTGAAATCACGGCTTTGCAATACCGCAACTGTATCTGGATGCACTTTTTCTTCGGATTCTTCAAATAATTCTCTTGTTAATTTTTAAGATCTTCCTTTATTTTCCTTATTATCTTGCGTTTATCGTGAGAATTTAGTAATTTTGGATGACCCTTTTGAGTAATTGAATTGATTCGATCCCCACAAATACATTAACGTATAATTTCCTCAATACCCTTGTTTATATTTAATAGTTTTTGACATGTGTTCCCCTATTCTTTGAATTAAATGAGGCATTAGACGTTATATTTTCAAACAATATGTACTAACGACGTAGCCATTGTAGTGCAATAACTTCTTTCTACAGTTAAACTATGGTGTCCGAATATATTTAAAATGTCAAATTTTTACATACTTCAGTGTATCGTTTGTTAGGCAAAAAGCTATGTGTAGTAAATAAATAATGTATGTATTTATAAACCATAATAAGTACTTTATTATGATAGAAAACAATCAATTCCATAATACTATTATGAACAATTAAAAATTATTATATTATTAATTAATTATTAATGTAATATAATTTTTTCACAAATGGTATGTATCGTAATTACGTTTGAATACATTTCACTTGAAAAAAGTTAGAACTTATACATTTTGTATTACACTTCCCCACATATTCCAAAATTTCAAGACCAGCAAATCAGTTATAATCATAAAATATTGAATGTACGAATAAGTGACACACTTTTTAAATAGAATACCTAATATTTGTTTCCGAATTCGGATAAAGCGTTGAATTCTACATGAAGAAAATATTACACCAAATGGTGTCCCATATACGTAGTGATTGAAATATTAGCAAAATAAATTTTATTTTAAGTGATATTTAAACTGCTGCCCACAACGGGCAGCATTGTAACAATCAATACAACCACGTAATTTTATCTGTTATTGCAGAACACACACGATTAATAAAAACAACGTAGTTGTCTACATTGTTACTCATGGTACAATCTATACTAATCAGCCGCTCGTAAACAAAGTCTTCTGACTGCGCGTGTTAACAGTAACATTCTTTTCACAGTCTTTTCAGTCTTTAACAGTCTTCTCTAATACAACGTAATTTACTTTTGCTAATATCTCAGTAAATGTGTACATTATATCCAATTTGGTGTAATACTTGTTTATTTAAAATTCAACGCTCTGTCCGACTACAAGAAGAAATATTGACTATTTCAGTCACAAAATTGAAGGTGACCTTTATACCTTGATAAAAAGGCAAAATAATATAAAACTGATTACGGTACTATCCCTTGGAAACCATGCAATTTCTATCTGAAATATTTTTTTCATACATCAAATATTTTATAAGTTATTCGATATCGTCATGTTAGACTCACCCTGTATACAGGGTAACCTATACAGATTGATCCAGTCAAATATATTCCAAAATCGTCGGTGATACCAAAAAATATTTCCAACGAAATTTGAATAGTTTTGGGGGGGCACGTAATTTGGTATTATTGTCTTAATTGAAATTCAGCTCGTCATTCTCTGCATAGAAATACTATTTTAGTATAGTATACTATCTAAACATTTCTATTTTAATATCACCTACAGACAGAAGGAAGTCATTCCAATCAAGCTGCAGGTCGTAGTTTTGTATATCAACTTTAGGTAGGTGCTTTATCTGATAGAAGTGAGCGTTATACGACGGACTTACCAACTACATACAAAAGGGGAAGACAGAAGTGTTACTTTCATTAAAAAAGCCCGAACCTACAATACATTTGTTAATAGTTTACTACAAGCAGACGGGTTGCAAATACCCTCAGAAACAAACAAAAAAAAAACTTTAGATAGGTAAGCGCTAACATTGTACTGTTAGATACCCAGCTGATTACTCATCTAGCTATGAGAATCATCCATTGACTAATGCGTCACTTCTCTATCCGTCACCCGTCCAAAATCCAAACAGACCTTAAATTAGTCATCCCATAGTCAAGGGCTAGTCATCTCCCCCTCCACTTTTTCGGTTTACGATAAAATATATAAAGGTCCCGAAAAACTCCAGGAGCTCTCAGAACGGACCGTGTATTTTACGAATGTACCACGTTGAATGTTCAAGAAGTTTCCCATAATTACTGTGGTTTCGCGAGTGAACGAATAACTCATAATAAATACAGTTATTATTATTCTAACTGTTGAACATTTCTTCGCCCGGATCACAACAGTACATTATTAAAATTTAAATATCTTCTGAACCAGTGATTCTTCGCAATAAATGTCACAGTATTTTTATGAAGAGAATAACGATCTGAATCAACTTTTATAATAAAAAATATCTGATTCCAGTTAAAACAATAAAGCTGACCTTCATATGTCCTCGATGTGTTCACTTAAAAAAACTTATTAATGTCATATCACGTACCCTCTAAAATCATCCAAACTTCGTTTAAAACCTTTTTTAGTATTGTCTACGGTTTAGGAAAGATATTTGACTGGATCGATTTAAGTGGGTTACTCTGTGTGGTATATCAAATATTAAGATTAACATTTAAGAGAATTCACTGATCCAATCTGAACTATGAATTTAATCGAAAAGTTGCTATCACATTGAATACCCACTGTACACAAGGATTCGACACTTAAAAAGATCTTATTAATGATACGAACTGTTTAATGAAGCGCTAACGCGACAGACGGAACAAGCGCGTTAAAGCATGTTCACGGATGTCGAGTATCGCGGCCTCCTTAACGAGGAGAAAAGGAACGAATATCCCAGAAATACATTTCGGATCGTAAAAATGTTGATTTTCTCCGTGCGGAATGTGCAATAACATTAAACCGAATATCTTGCACGGGGAAACTCATCTCTGGAACAGGAATAAGATGTTCCATCGACGAGCAATCATTTATTTCCATGGAAGCGAAACGTTCGCTTCCTCGTGGCTGTTCGATCTACAGTTATCCAACAACAACAGTAGAGAAAGTCAAAAATGTGATTCCCATTTTGCTCGGGGACGGGATTTTATTGAAAGATTAGCGACGCACTTAAGTGCTTACGAAACATCAAATACTACTGACAGCTCTGTTCTTCTTTTTATACCCTTATTACGTAAATCCATCTGCTCGCGGTTCCGTATTCTCCAAATTATTTAAATATTCCGCCGCCATCGTTCGATTCGTTCACTGTAGAATTTAGCACGCGCTATTAACAATTTTCGCTTCACTTATAAATGAAAGTGAATCAGTTGGTTACATATTAAAAAATAACAAATTTCAAGAACTATTGCTTTTCAATTAAAAGTCAAGATCGCTTGTATGACACCCTGCATTTTTTACTTCGCAGAATTATAGTGGATGGCAAAAATTAATTCAATGACCTTCAGATGAGCTTGACTTTGGCAATTTATGTTTGAATAACAGAGAAGAATGTCGTAGGCATTATTAATAATATTTTTAGGATTTCTTGGAATATTAAACATCCTTACCTTCAGACAAACGATTTAAAAACTTAAAAATCCGATCGAGAATGTGTAGTTGGCAAATAATTCTAATTTAATATCTATTACAATAGTGCTATAAGAAGTGCTATAAAAATACTAAACTTGAAATATTACCTAAACTTGAAAGATTACCGAAACTGAATGAAGAAGTACAATTTATACTAAATTAATAGAAAAACCTAGGTGTGTTGTTCACACCTAGCAGCAACAATATATTATCTTTCTTATGCTAAATATAGAGGAAACTTCACTAAAGTTAGTTACAAATCAATATCTCTGTTATCATTAATGATACTAAAAAAATGAAACAACGATACTATCAAAGGCATCTGCTAATACTTTGTTCTTCCATATTTCTTTTTACATACCCTAGACGATCTATGTACTGTTATCCTCAATCTTCGTCATTATTTTCTACAATCACCGGTACCGTTTGGTCTTAATTAAATATTTTTGACAATATTGATGTTGCTTGTAGAACTTAAGCTATACACAGTCATTCACAAAAGCTGTTACAAAGCAATATTTCTGTTATCATCGACGGTACTAAAAAATTGTAGAGGAACAGCTTGTATGATTTGAAGGAACGCATACTTGCATTGGAGAAAGCTTTAAAATACTAAAAGCCCCTAAAAATATAAAAAAATAAAATCAATGACGATTGTCAGTGGATATAGAATATGATCTGAGTTAACATCTGAGCTAACCAACAACCATGTTTTAAAAACTTTAAAGTTTTCAATGACAATAATATGGTTCAGGGTTTTATCAAAAACAACGTTGTTGGCAAGATGAACGCCGTTCGTGAACTTTTGGAGTGAGTTCACCGTGAATTATAATGATATTCCTGAGAACATTTTGATTAATTTAATGAATAGTGTTTCCAAACGATTATCAGCCGCTATAAAGCCTTGATAATTCTTATTGATAGTTTTATTTTGTTTGTATTGTTATTCTTAGAATATAAGCAATTTAGTATACATTTTAGTTCGGTAAAGAAGTCGGTCGAAAAGCAAGGGTTAACTGAATAAGTAAATAATAATATAAAGCCAAATATGGCTACACAAAGTACTATAAACGTTATCTTTTATTCAGTTTCGAAAGTGTTAAAAACCAGTGTTAAAATATAAAAAATGATTTTTAATTCTCAGGATAAAGTTATATTTTTATTTCTTTTTAGTAATTCTGAAAACTTAATAATATTATTTTAATTTTCAGTAAAACTAATTTTTTCTCAAGAACATTTATTTGATTTCGATTTCTTTTTAGTTCACGATGCAATGCATTACAACAGTTTTGAGAATCACTGTATGGCCCCCGTGCGATTTTTTCCTACTTACTAAACTCAAATTACCATTTCGGAGAAGGCATTTTAAGACAATCGAAGCCATAAAGGAGAATTCCCAGAAGAAATCGAAGTAAATATCATATGTGGAGCTTAAAAAATCTTTTAAAGACTGAGAGAGGCGTTGGTGTACAACCCTCTCTAAAAGTATTGGACCCCTACAGAAGATTATAGAAATATGAAAATCCGACATGAAATTGTTATAATCTTTCAAATATATTTAAGTCAATTATATGAAATTGTAACAACTATAAATATTTTACGTTATAATAAAAATAACTGTCAGTTTTATAAAAGAAAATTAAATTTTATTTCCACGGCGTCTTACTATTATTTTTCAAACTAATTTCGGTAAAACTGATTTTCCTTGGTTCTATGCATTTTATAGAATGTTCACGAATGAACAAAACATATTATGTATCCTGGATTCGATTGAATGAACAAAATGCAATAGATGAATAAACTAATAGCATACAAGTGATAAACACTTGCAATTTGATATGTACTGTTCAACAATATAATACCATATTGCAGACTTGCAGACATTATCTAAACTAAATGGAATATTAAAATTTATGCTAAATAAGCTGGAATCAATTCTGAAGGCGATAAAGTAAATTTTAATGAATAAATAAGTAGTTGAAGAAAAAAATTTTAAGAAAATTCTATAGACGCAGTAAATAGAAGCGCAAAGAAGCCTATCCTTATCTGTTGGACTAAAACTCTACTATTTATTTAAATCCACTTTTTATATTCCTTCATTATGGCGAAACAAGAATACAGTATTCTATTAAAAAGAGTAAAATAAAAAAAAAAACATCAAAAACACAATCGATTGTTTTTTCATAAAATCAACCATTTACTTGTTATTTCAAACAACACTTATTCATGGATACCCTGCATATTAGCTGGTGCACTTGAAATACTATAATTTAGTTTTAATTATTTTTTTAATTCATATACAAAAAGGGTCGTATTTAAAATAACTTAAACCACGCGCAAAGTTTTAAAGAAATTGTAAAAATTTGTAAACATAGGACCATTTTTACATGAAAGCTTAAATAACTGATAAGAAGAGGATGTCAAGTTTACACGCAATCTTCTCGTGTAGAATTATTTCAACAAATAGATGCCAATAGTATTTCAACGCCTAGGTAAACAGTCATCCAGTAAGCGCGATCGTTGCTGAACATTCGTATTCAATTTCAAAACAAATCACGATTTTTTAAACATTTCTGCTGTCCTGGCGAAAAAAACTTTCTAAATGTTAATGCATTTTCTGATCACTTTTCAAATAAATCGATTTTCAAAGGAATTGATTGTTTCAGTTACGAAGTGATCTTCGATTCAAAGTCATCATTAACTATTGTAGAATAGATCGTACTTAGCCGGACCATTTACATCGTTCGAATATTAACGTTCGAATTTCTAGCGACTCAATCCTTGTCGTTGCGATTCAGAATCAATTTTTTTATTCAAGAATTGCCCATCCCTACGATTCTATACCCTTAAATCTTGAAACAACGGTAAAATAATTATGTTCGCAGAAAAAAAATTGCTTGACCACTGTGTGCACCGTATGTATTGAAATGGGAGATCAGGTGTATGTGCGAGGCAGCCTGAACGGAAGAAAGCGTCGAAGACGTAAGGCATAAGGAAACGGCACGGCCCGACTTGGCGCGAGGTGGTGGAAAGCAATAATCGTAATTTATGGAAAAAGGAAGACCGATCATCCGGAAATACCCGATCCCGATCGGATCGTCTCGATCGAAAGAGAAAGGAATCCGCGAAAGGTGTATCTCGCACGCGTGATTTTAACTTTTCTAATGTCCTACATTCCTAGAACGATATTTTCGGGCTCGCGTCATTCTTCCGACGACCTCAAGTATGTTTCACTGCCAGTATCTTCGAGAACTTTTTCGCCATTCTTGTCTTGTCGTTCTTCTCTCGCAACCCGCGACTACCTGGATCGAGGGTCGGCGCCCAACCATTTTTGTCCCTCCTTCCATCGTTATTAGCGATTTACTATTTATAGGGACACTTTCGAGGAACCGCGTGCGGCTTTCGTAAACTCCTGTCAAGATCTTAATTTCATTATTCGATCGATTTCTAACAAAACATCCGACCTGATCGCCTCTAGCCGCCTGTCTGATCCCGTTCATTTCGTAACCCGCATTCTTCGCCGGAAATTTAGATCGGCGCCAATGATTAACACTCAGGACGGCGGACGTTCTGGGTGAAAATATGACCGAGCATGTTTAGGATCATTCATTATTTTATTTGGCAACTTTCTTCGACAGATTTTTCGTGTTGCTCCCTCTACGGCATCAGGTTTTCTGTACACCGATATGAAACTTGTAATAATCTCAATCTGTTACCGATAACTATAATTGATAATGAAAAAAATTTTTTTTGTTTTTTGAGATAGAAATATTTAACATTTGGCATTTGGTCTTCCACATTTCACATTTCACATTTCACATTTCACATTTCACATTTCACATTCTACATTTCACATATGATATTTGTAATTATATTCTAATTTTTCATCATATCAAATATCTGATATGTGATACCTGTCATTATGTTGTAATTCTATTTGACATAGGAAAATGAGGATATCCATAAATATTCGCATTCTAATAGTTCGTAATTTAAACAAAAATGGCAACAATTCAGAGTCGGTCATATTTAAAAAAACTCATATAGAATTTCGAATCACTTTCCAGTGAGTACCAATGAAGTCATTACAACATACTTTCGAACTATAAAAAGCTTTTAAACTATATATATATATATTTGCACATTTGTTACCGTCTGCGTAATATATAATATAGGCCATAAATTTTCAAGAACAAATAGAGGCCAGCCTTATTAGCTTCTAAAAATCGCAAATTATTTGTTTATTCTAAATGAGATATAAATGAAATATCTTTGAGAACTGTGACAAATTTTAGTTGCATAGAATAAGTAAAGTTGTATTACAAAACTCACACCTTCGCATTGTAAATATTTGTTTAATTATTATTTGTTGTAGATGTGTTTCTTTAGGAGAGGCCATCGTTCCTAGGCATTGTGGGTTTTCAGATATTTCTAACAACATTTAAACTCTACATTTCATAGATAAAAGAAGCGATCAATTTAAATGAAAATTTCATTACTGCCATGATATTATTAAGTAATTTGAAAATTGTCGTTGAATGGAATCAACGAAGGTAAATGTTACAAATTTTTTGTAAGTATAATTCCTAGAGAGATGCACATAACATTAATACAGTGTGAAAGTATATTGCAAATGTGATTTCGAAACGTTAAGCTTCGAAGCATGTATAAGTATACAACGATTAAAATAAAAAATGTAAGAAGAACACAGAAATGGGGACACTGTCCTGAACCAAAAAAATTTCTGCAAAAAAGAATCTCGCGAGGATTAAGACTTTCAATTAAAAATACATTGCAAAGGAAGGGGGAATACGAAACAGGTGGACTTTTACCAACTAAAACTTTGATTTGTTGAACACTAAGTCTTCGCACTTTAGTAGTAACTATAAGATGCCAGTAAAAATTGTTATATCTCGTTTCAAAATACTTTTAAAATTCAGAAATTTTTTACAATAAATGGCTTAGCATTTTTATATTGCAATGTATTTTTAATTGTAAGTCTTAATCCTCCCGAGTTTCTTTTTTGCAGAAACTTTTTTAGTTAGAAATGGTGTCACCGTTTCTTTGTTCTCCTTACTATTTTTATTCTAAATGTTATATACTTGTATATGCTCCGAAGATTAACCTTTCGAAATCATATTTGAAACATACTTTTATACCGTATTAATATTATGCTAATCTCTCCAAGAATTATACCTACAAAAAAAATTGAGACAATTATCTTAATCGATTCCATTCAACATCAATTTCAAATTATTTAATAAATAATATTACTTAATTAATTTTATTATACATATCATGGCAATAATAAAATTTTCATGTAAAATGATTACTTATTTTATCTATGAAAAAAATAGTTTAAATAGTATTAGAAATATCTGAAAATCTAAAATCCTTAGGAACAATGGCCACTACTTAAAAAAATATATCTACAACAAATAATAATAAAACAAATATTCACAATACGAAAGTGTGAGTTTTGTAATACAACTTTACTTATTCTACGCAACTAAAATTTCAATGTATTGATTGCAAAAGTTTGTCGCAGTTCTCAATGATACGTTATTTATATCTAATATAGAATAAACAAATAACTTGGGATTTCTAAAAACTAATAAGGTTGACCTCTGTTCATGAAAATTTTGACCTATGGATATACTGAATTGTTATTAATAGATAATTTACCAAGTTATGTATTACGAAGACAATAAAAATTGTGCAAATATGAAGAAGTAGCAGAAAGCAGCGCAATTACTTCAAAATTGATTCAATTCTAATTTACAAAGTAATCAACGTTTTCAAACCTTATAAGAACTTTTACAATTTCTCAACTTTTTAATTTGTTTAATGCACGTGTATATGATAATTGCGCCACTAAATAAATTAAGTAAACAGTGTTTTACTGCATGATAAATTTTATGATTTTGTGCTGTTAATTAATAAAAAATTTTGTGCTTACTTAATTTATTTAGTGGAATAGTTATCATATACATGTGCATTAGATGAATTAAAAAATTGGGAAAGTGTAAAACTTCTTAGAAATTTTGAAATGTCAGATTAATTAGAATTAAAATTTAAATATTAATAACTAGTAAATAGTATAAACAGTATAATATATATGTACATATAATAAAACAAAAGGAAAGGTCTTAAATTTTTAGAGATTGATTAATTTGACAAAATTACAAGTCAATTATGTACAATATACACTATTTATGATAATTATGTACTCTTATGATTGCTGTTTATGTGATTATTAAAATAAATAAAATAATCACTTGACAAATCAATAAATTCTAAGAGCTCAAGAAATCTTCTCATTGTTTACAGATTAATTAATTTCAATGAATAATTAGTTATTTGATTAAGATTCTTCGCTAGTCTATTTTTAGTGTTATATTCAACCGACAGTTAAGATTCATTATCAGCTACGTTTCATTTAGGATTTTTACCAAACACGTGTAAAACAAAAATTATTAAGCTGATTTACGATTTACCCATATATATTTATGCATTGCATGTTTTACTCTGCGGGCTCAAAAGGTAGAGCAAGTATCTAGAATCACTTCAACAATCGCGTAAATAATAATTTCATTGGGAAATATTTCAAATAAATATTAAATAATTTTGAGTCATATCTGATTTGACGTTGATATTTTTTTCACATGTAGATACAGTTGAAATACGAAAATCGAATTCTACTTTTCAATTTAATCGTATATTTTTTAATATGCCCAATACAATTTATAATTACAAAAATTGTTTTCCTTGTCTGGCCTAATTTTCTTAGAAAAGTAGGCAGCATTACTTGTCAAAGCACCTTTATATTATCTATAGCTTACAGTTATTAATTATGAAGTAATAAATACTAAATAACAGAAACACAAGTTCATAACTATGTGAGCTGAAACCATATTATAATTTTAATTTTAAATGTTGTGTAAATACAATAAGCTTTTCCTTAAAAAATAGCATTTGTTTCTTTCATAAATCCTTATAATTACGAATTTATCGTAAAATTGCATTTATTACGTTCATTATTATAATATAACATTGTATATTATGCAATTATGAAATTATAAGAATATATAACAAATTTTTTTATGAAAACCGAAGAAATATGTGACAATATGAAAAATTAAGAACACATCAAATTATATTGTTTAAAAACAATTCCTATTTTTAAAAAAATAATAAAATTATAATAAAATAGTTTCCTATTTTTATTAAACTATTTCATTTTATTTGAAATTAATTGATTTTGCAAGTGGAATTTTAATTATGATTTTGTAATTTGAACAGAATTTAAAAAAAACATTTTGTGATTTCATTTTATGTATTTTGTTACTTTGGATTGCTTCTATATTTTCCTAGTTCATCTATATTTCGAAAAATTTTTACTTCTTTTTTTAATTATATGCTCCGTTAATAAATAAAGAATGATTAAAAAAATAATTTAATATTAATGATTTAAATTTAATAAATAAAATAATATAAGTGCAACAATATAAATAAAATCTGAGAAAAGAATTTTATTTTTTATAAGAAAAAGTAGTACCTATTGTTGCTCACGCCATGCAGTACATGCAAGTGATATTCATTAACTATTTATCGAACTTATAAAAGTTGAAGTTTTTATTGTCCCATCTTCCATTGTTTATTTCTATTGCGCGAGCTCTCTTTTATCCCATGGCTTCGAAATCTTTTTTTATTTGAGTACCATTATTATTTAAACTACACTTTCACAAAAATATTACGATATTATATATTTTCAAAACAATGATTTCTGGTTCACATAAAACTACTGTAAATTAAAAAATAATAAGCAAAATTATACATAAAAAATATATTAATTAACCTGATCTAGTAAAATATAAGAGAAGCACGTGTCATTCAGTCATAGATAAATAATTTATAACTTAAAATATCGTAAAAACAGAGAAAGTTATTAAAAGTCGGAACATACGATACCTTCATTAAATCATAGCCAATCGATTTGTTAATAAATGCGACACTGGATGAAAAATATCGTAACAATATTTGCTCTACAAAAAAAATAGACAACTTACTTCCGCATGAAATTCTGAATAAAAGTATACAGAAATACTGTAATATATTTAACAGGAATTAATTTAAAATTCTAGAAATGAGACATAAAACATACTTTCTTTTCTTCTATATATAAAACGGAATAAATAATTTTCACTATAAGATTTTTCATACATATGTAATTATGAATAGAAATTACGCTAATAAATGCCTTACTAAATAATGAAATTTACTTTTACGATTAACAAAGCTTGTCTCTTAATCAACTAATTATTCGAGAATCTGTTGAAAACGTTATTTTACATTAAAATTAAAAAAAAATACGGACATGTATTCTCGAACAAAAAACGATAAAAGTAGAAAAAACGATCAACGCGCAGCAATTTTAAAGACTTTATTTACGTGAAAGGTAAGTATATAAACAAATGTTTGTGTCAATCTATTTTTCATTGAATGAGATTCGAATACACCACTTGGTATTTTATAAAAAATGTAAGTCGATCCACGTGTTATTTAATTGACATTTAGGCAATACTAAAACGATATGCAAGCATTCGATTTGTCACAAAATTTTGAATGAGAAACGTGGTGAAAAATTAGCCTAGCAATAAGAACGTATGAATTCCTTGTATATAAACTTATGAATAAAAGTACATGGGAAAACTTACATAATAAAACATTGGATTTCACTCGAAAACAATGTTGGGCACTGAAGAATATCATACGAAACACACACTTCTTTTCTGTAGTATTCGAAGTTAAATGATAAACTTCCACAGAAATTTCCGTAAAAACATGTTCAAAATTCTTCCATCGATAAATATTTTAACTAATAATGTAACATAATACAGTCATGCGTTTAAGAAAGTTTAAATAATGTAATGTTTAAAATATTTTCAAGTATGCAAAACTTGGGTTAGTAATTTTATAGAGGAGTAAATATACGTGATTTTATAAAGTAAATGATTAACGGTAAATAATGTTTAAACAATAAACTTACGTGCTCGAAGGACTCGTATGTGACGATTAAGTGTCGCTAAGAGTGGAATTTACTCTTCCACGTGCTACCTGAAAGAAAGTCAATAAAACTGACGCTGCTTTAGTATTCGTCCTTCTCTTATACCGATTCACCGATTTTGGTTCCATCCCTACCATTTCGATCGCAATTGCAATCTCTGGATCATCTTCCATGCAAACTCCGTCATTATTGTGAAAACAAATACATCCCTATAGATTCAACAAAATAATGACATTCCTCGAAATACACGTTATTTATTTATATAGTGCTAACCGTTTATTTGGTATCAATTATTTATTTATACACATTTATTGCATATAAAATTATTGGTATTTATCAAGGATCGATCAACGATTTGAAATACAATTCTATCCAAAAATATATAGATAATAATAAATAATAATTGTAATGTAAAAATACGAATTAATTATTTGTCTAACCTTTTGATAATCAATTACTATTAATTTAATCGATATCTTAATAATATTAATATCACATATAAAATAGTGTTATTTCAAAAATAAAATATAAATAAAACATATGAAAATAAATGATATACATGAAATTTGTAAATGCAAAAAAATATCAAATATGCAAAGCACTATCATTTAGCTAAAAATTAGTATAAGGTGAAATTGTTCTTTTAATTCGATAGCAATCGGTACACATAAAGAAATAATAACTACAATGCAAATGTGTCACGAAGCAGTAATATCTTTAGCTATGCATGAATCAATTGTTTATAAATTACTTTAATATATTGAATATATATTACTATAATATATGAATATGATTTTTTGATTATTTTTTGTTTTGTAACTATATTCAAGAATTATTTTTGACATTAAATGTGTTTGATGTAAACAATATTCGTTTCCACTATTTATAACAAAGTTATTGAATTCAACTATTTATTGTTTTATTAGTTAATTAATTACAAAAATTATTTCATTTGTTTCATACTTCTTCTTTTGTTTTTGAATATTTTCAATATAAAGTTAAAATCATCGAGTTAGAAATTGCAAGGTGAAGAATTTTTTTAAATTATAATTTTTAACGACTTTATTATATTCTATAGTAAAAATAAATTTTTTATGATTGCATGTTTTCAATGTTAATGTCTTCACTGTACTGAAAATTCCGGATACATTGTCAAAATTTAGATGGTAATTTTTAAGATACATTTTTATTTATTCTATCAAACTACAACTTTTATTACATATAGGTAATAAATAATGGTTAATGTGATTGATAATTAACAAATTTTTGTTTGTTTTAGAATAAGCGAAAAGTATATTAAAAGACTGAACAGTTAAGGATAATTTTTGAATAACATATTACCATAATAAATCAAAATCTAAATAAATAAGTAAATAACATGAAAAAAATATCACGACCATACATAATTAATTCTGCAAAAATATTAATTCAAAAATATAATTCTGCAGAAATATTTCTCAGTTTTCTTTACATTTATGAGCGAGAATTTAAAATTTGTTTAAACAAAATAATCGGATCTTTTCAAGATCTCTTACGTACTTAAGCAAGTGGACGTTAAAGTATTTGAAAATAACGCTTTATGAAATATATTTAATTGAAATTGTATACTGACTATATATTGATTGCTCGGGTATGATTTTTTTCTACGAGTGATGTCTAGATCTGGTATGCGAGTCATGAGAAAATGTTTATCCGATGATGTATGCTTTTGTGTATGCGTATGTGGGAGTGAAAGAAGTGGGAAAAGTAAAAAAGGGAATCGACGTATATGTCCACATGTAACGTGAATCACGTACGTAATCTATTACACAAGTTTCTCGAACGACATGAAATATTGAAAAATTATTTATTAGCACTTTCGTTTTAAAGTCGTTTCAAAATAATTCTGACATTTCTATCTTGAGGTAAATATATGTATAGATAAATGTGATATGTGATATTGAACAATTATTTCTTTGGGTTCCCATATTAAATGTTTTCCATATCACAACATATCAATTTTAGTATCACAGTTACTTTTAATTTTAATTCTCATAGTAATGTTAGAAGTCTTAGAAATACCATTACTTTACTAAAAACTAACAATTCTATGCAAAAAAAATCGATTTATCACTATATTCAGTATCAGAAAAATGTCTACTTAACAATCATTTGTTAATTCAGACTCTTATTTAATAAAGATGCATGTAATATTTAATTACATTATGATTCTATTTAGAATAATCATGAGACTAATTGAGTTGTAATATAATTTTAATTCTCTTCAAATATCGCGAATTTAGGAATAATACCATATTTATCACTAGTAATAATTTCATATCTCATAATTCGCAATTTCTATTTATCATATTTACACTCTTCAATTGTATTTCAAATACAATTGTAAATAAAATCGTAATTAAATTATATGAAAAATTTGAATTACGAATTACGAAGTAATGAAATACAATTTAATTGTTTAATTAATACAGTAGTTCAATAGTAATTCTGTACAACTGTACTATTTTTTGTACAACACATGAATTCTGGGTTTCCCGTTGATCATTATGTCATCTCTGGACGCAATTTTAGAACCCCACGGTCATTATTGACATTTGCCCTCTGATGGTCTTTTTAGAAAGTGTAGATCTCCGAGAACCACTGAGAAGGCCATAGTGGTTATTAACGAAATCTGAATGGCCTTGATACCTCTTGGAGGTCGTTATGAGGCTTCTGTGATCTTCAGAAACTAATGTATTTAAGATAAGCGCTTCGATCGAAGCTAGTATTAGCATCAATCATCGAAGGCAGTATCTAATACTTATTATTTTACGCAAAATTTTGTTAAAGGTACCAGTAACTATCGCGATATTATTGTAACAAAACAGAAGGTATAACATGGTTTAAAAACATTTTCAGATAAATATCTAATAATATGATAATTGGTATAGCGTGGGTAAACAATGAAAAATAAAAATAAGCTCCATTTATTGGTACATACACACTTCCAGCTCATTGACAACTAATAGTAGAAAGATAGTAGTAGATCAAATACTGTGAAAGCGGCTTATATACAAAAAAGATGCAGAGTAAAAAAGGAGACGAGTTTACAAAGGTAATGTCGAAAAACTGCGAAAGACGTATATATAATACAGAAAATTCTTTTTTATTATTTCTTTTTGTTTCGCGATGAGAAAAATCCCTAAACATAAAATTCTCTCTAGATTTGTATCATTTCTTCCAAGAGATCATCTCGGCCAAGTCGACGCTTTGAATCTCTTGCTCTCCTCCATTTCGAACCGATGTTGTTTAATGGAGATATACATCAGAAACTGAAAATGGATCTGTCCCATGTGCTCCTCTTTCACGATTTCCCACCAAAACCACCCATTAAGTTACCAAGTCCTCCCGCACCACCCTGTTGAAGCTGTTTCATAATATTTTGCAGCCCTGGCACGCCACCTAAAAATACCATTTGGTTTATTAGGAAAATCAAATTAATCCATTTTCTCCAGATGACATTGTCTCACAGGAGAATTATTCTAAGAAAAAGCCAAATTGAACGTATTTCTCAGTACTAAACTTAAATTTTTAATAATTTAGGGTAATTTGAATGTGTTACCAATACCAATTACCAATACCAATTAAACTACTGCATATTCGCAGCAATACATGGCCTCATTGAAATTTGGTACAACTAGAGCTAATTTCTGTTATTATAGAAAAATCGTAGTGTACTTAGTATCAGAAAGTATTCTATGATATAAGAATATACTTTAGAAATAACATTTTTACATTTACAATGCATCTCTTAATTCTTTTGATTATCATGCAATTTCTTCTTGTTAATAAGTAAAGATTACTGGATTGTAATGACACCAGTCAACTTGTTGTGGTTCTTGTCTCATTCATGGTTTCCTTTATATAACTAACTGAACTTTGACCACAAATTCAATTGCAGGTTCTAAGTGTGATATATTTTTTCAACAAGCGCTTGATCTCTAACTGAAAACTGACAGATTTCACAAGTATCTGTTGTCTTAAATATCATGATTGATAAACAGTCAGCAGAAACCATTGCAGTAAATATACAGTAGTTTTGTTTATGATTATGAAAAAACTTGATTATAATAAAATATCATTATAAGAACATTCAATTTGAAAATGACTTACCCATTTGATGTAAGACTCGTGGATCCATCATTTTTGCCATTTGATGATTTAATTTTGCCATTTGTGTAGAATTTACATTCTTCGTCATGTCCCCTGCTTTAAACAACCCTTTAATACCGCCCATTTTCTTTACAACAGCTGCAAATTTCGTGTACTGTGTGATTAAATCTTTGACTTCCTTTTCCGTAACTCCAGAGCCTTGGGCCACTCTAACTATCCTGCCTGGCTGTTTGCTAAACAATTTGGCACCATCTCTACTGTCTAATTCTATAAATATTGGTTAATGTTAACAAGTCCTAAATGCATTTTATATTTTAGTTCATTGGACGTTCATATATTTACTAACCAGTCATTTTTTAAGTAAACGATATAAATGTGAAAAAAATAATGCAATTTGTATGCTTGCATAAGAATTTCTTTTTCTTCAGATAAAATTTCTCTATAACAATGTGTCTTATTTCTTATGAATCATTCTGGATATTTTTCATGATACTTCCATTTTCTGTATCAATTATTTTGATCGTATTGATAATATGTATACATCATATCTACTTTTTATTCTTCGAAGTAACAATATACTACATTAGAATATCATCAAAAAATTTACAAAATAGAAAGCTGAAATCGTTCTGTGAATATAATAATAGAAATAAACGCTCTGCCACTTAATAATGCGGGTCACTCTTATTATTAAAAAAATATTGAGAACTCAACAAATTAATATACACCATTATATCGTTTATAAAAAACAATACCACTTTTACTTATTTTTATTTAAAATTTTAATAATTTTTTTATTAAAATGCTAATTAATTAATGTATGAACTTCCTACGTAAGATTAAACGAATATAATAAATCAAATTATAATAACTTGGAAATATAGTTACATTACCTTAATTACTGAAAAAACATACCTGAATCATTCATACTGTCCATAATGGTCATTAAACGTTTTAACCTAGCCATGGACTCTTGTTCTGAACCTTTTGACATAAAATCTTGACTTAAGCCAGGAATCATCCCCTATTTAAAAAATAACATTCATTTACTTTTTTTTGGTTCCAAATCACGGAAATAAATAGTAATGGATCCACAAATTTAATGGTTTAATTCGTTTTTTAATGCTGTATGATTACTATGCAATAAATACACATATACACTTTTACTTAGTTTTCAATTATGTAATATCATTTTAGAAGAAGAAATCAAGACTTGTGACATTATATTCTTATTGCACATCATAATTGCTCGTAAATACCTTTTTGAAATTTAATATTAAATATGAGAAAAAATGTGAAATAATTACTAATATTAATAAAAGTAAACATACATAAATTTACTATCGGAATAATACAAACCATTAGTTGAGAAAATGGGCCCATTTTCATGATATTTTGAAACTGTTCATACATATCCCTCAAGGTAAATTGACCATGCTTGATTTTTTCAAGTAATTCTTCATTATCGTCAAGATTTAATTCATTTACTTTATCTATAAGACCTTCTATGTCACCCATGCCAAGCAGTTTACTGATAAAAGGTTTCGTTTTAAAAGGTTCTAGGTCATCTATGTGTTCCCCTGTACCTACAAAAATCACTGGACTTTGCGTCGCAGCAACCCTAGAGAAACAAATAATAATATGAGAAATTTTATGGAATCAAAATTTACTAAGGATTTCTACAATATGAAGTACTTCCATACAAATATTATACTCAAATAAATTTAAATATGAGTCAAACTTACGCTGAGAGAGCCCCTCCACCTTTTGCATGGCCATCAAGTTTTGTAATGATTAGAGAACCAACATTTACACGTTCTTTAAAAGCTTTTGCTTGAGCTTCACAAGCCTGCCCTATTGTCGCATCCATCACAAAGATGATATTATCTGGTTGCTAAAAACAATTTTGCTATCACTTTTCATACAAAAAAAAATATACAAAAATGATTAAAACACAAATTATTAAGAATGATTTAATATAAAAATAAACATTAAATATATTCTGAGAAATAAATTTAAGTTAACACTTCAAGTATTATCTCATTTCAATGCGATACAAGAGAAGTCTAAATGATTGTCGAATATAATGATGATTATTTGAATGATTAGGTGAATTGAAATCAAGATGAAATATTCCATATCTTAGAATAAACATTTATATATATAATCCCATTCGCTCTCAATATCTTTCACTTTGTTCGCCAGATTATCCACGGGCAAATAAGATTGAGAAAAACCTTACCCCAGATTTGTGACATAACTGGGCAATACTAAGCACATATTTAGTGAATGACTTACAATAGCATTAGCAACTTGAAGCATTTCCTCGAACAAAGACTCTTCCTGCTTGTGTCTGCCACTTGTATCGACAATAATGATTTCATAACCCTCTTTTTTAAATGTTTCCACACCGTCCTGTGCTATTGCTACTGGATCTACTTCTGTGTAACTAAAAAAATAATACTTACATTTGTAAAGGTAATATCTGTATTTTTTAATTGCCTCACTATTTAATATATCAAGAAAAATTAAATCAATATTGCACATACAAACACAATAAATTGTAATTTTACAAACCTCCCATAAAATGGAATCCTAGCTTTTGTTGCATTCTGTTTTATTTGATCATAAGCACCAGCACGGAATGTGTCAGCACAAACCAAACATGCTTTCCAATTTTTCTTTAAATAATGGTATGCAAGTTTTGTGCATGTGGTAGTTTTTCCTGAACCTTGCAAACCAACAAACATGATAACATTTGGTCTTCCTTTTACAGGCTGATAAGCTTTTACACCTGGATCAATCAACTGTAAAAAATCACATTTGGTATATTGGAGATGTCTAAAAATGAATAAATTTCTACTAATTGTATTTGAAATCTTCTGTGAATTTTATTTTTAATGAATTTACATTTTTAAATGTATTTTGTATTTAAACTCAAGCATTCCTTAAGAAAATAAAGAATAACTCTAAATAGTTTTGAAAAATAAGAAGAACAGTACTCAATGTACAAATCATAATAACATTGCAAGTCACAATAAAGTAAAGTTCATAAAAATTATAAATTTTGTTATCTCTTTATTTTGATAAAATCAATGTTGATAATTTTGTATACTTACTTATTCTATTGGAATATAAAAAAATAACAATATAACACTCTTACTAATAAAGAATAACATGTTGTAGTTACCTTTACAAGTTCTTTAAACACAGCACTTTGTATCATTCTCCTCTTATTAAGACCACCTGCCATGTCATCAAAATCAATAACGAAACGCACATTTTCTCTTAATTTCTTTACAAGTTTTATATTAACATCTGCCTCCAACAATGCAGCACATATCTCTTTTAACATAGAATTAAGTACCTATAAGTAAAATAATAAATATTACCACAATATTAATGGACACATTACTATACCTATCTGGTAATATTTGTTCTTTTCAACAATGATAATTAAACATATCTTTTTACAGAAAGACTTAAATTGACCAAACACAATGTGGTTTACCTGCACAGTTATACCTATATGGTGCACAGGTATAGCTGCACAAGGTAAGAGTTCATAAACAAAGGATAAACTGCAGAGAGCATAAAGATAAACTATAGTTCTATTAGTTTGTTAATCCATGACATCAGTACAAGATGATGTGTTCCATATTTCTTTCTCTATTTATATATATTGCTTCTTAATTTTTTTGACTACAGTATCTTCAACAGCATTAGGATCGAATTCCATTGATTTTTTTCCTAATTTAGCATAAGCAGCCAATCTCTTTGAACGATCATAATAATCCTTGCTCTTTCTATATCAGAGACAAAGTTCTGCTTTATATATATTATTACACGTACGATTTCATGACATTTTTCAATAAAAATTCAAACCTAGACTAGTGAGCTTCACACGCATGCTATAGTTTAAACTCTGGCATAGATAAAAAGATTGAACATTTCTGGTATACCACAATGTGTATAACTACCTTTATAAAAAACATACAATGTATACTACAAATGTATTAATACAATATAGGTATACTATTCTGATCACATCATAAGAAGATTAAAAGAATTGCTTTAATTAATAATATAGTACAAATTCAGATTTGTCATATCTCAATTTCTGGTTTCAAAACATTAATGATGCTGTGTCATTGAACAATATTATTTAGAGATTTTGAAATGATTATCAGTGGTAATATTATCCATTATGGTTTACTAATAGTCAACCAGTTTTATTAAACTAATTCAAATACTGTTTCATTTAAATGTAAAATATGTAAGCTTTAAATAAAAATTATATTATTTGTTAGTCAAATATACATGTTCTATAATTGAATTGTCAATTATAGAAACCATATTGTTTTTATTTACAATATAATTACTTTGTTTGAGCAAAATAATGTCTCATCTATTGAATCATTTAGAACATATGTTAACTAATTAGAATGCTTCTATTAAAACTATAATCATCTGTATAGTTTGTAAATAACTCATGAAGTATTATTTTGTTTAAATATTAACTCAACATATTTATTACAATATGACAGCATAAAATGTCATTTAATATTCATATTTAGATATTTATAAAAATACTTATTACTAACAAAAATCTATGTTTCTTGTAACTATATTGTTTATCTTAGAAAAAAATGTCGTTAAGCAAATGAATAGTAACATTATAAAAGAACAGTGTTGTCTATATTGCTTAAATGTTTTTATTATTTTCTGTATGTCAAAATCAAAGTTTAGGTTATGTTCAGAAATAAATACTTACCTCTTCATTGATAACAGTTGCATTGCTTAAAGATCGTAAAGCAGATGTAATTTTACGACCTAAATCTGCGAGAACCATTTTGTAATCACTATTTAACTCTTACACAGTTAAAATGAAAAGATTTATGTACACAGTCGTTATCCAAATTTTGCCAGCACACTGTAATGAGACATTCGGATTTTAGAGCAGAATAAAGCTAAACCTTGTATTTGTTTATATAAAAAATAGGATTTGAAATTTTAAAACTGTTTAGAAACTGTTTTTACAAAAAATTCTTGTCAAATACTAGTTTCAGTTTGACGTACAATATAACCCTTTAAACGTAGACAAAATATACAGGTTATGTTACGTCAGGTTAGGCCATTGATAACAGGTATCAAATAAAGTATATACATTTGTAACATATGGTGTCAATTTGAAGATGTCACTGACACAATACATTTATGCTGATCAATTTAGCCAACTTACAACAAAACCGTGCTTAGTTTAAAACTAAGACGCAAGTCATAAATTTACGATATATTAATAATTTATAATTATTTAAGTTGGATATTGTTAAGTTCACCTATTAAATGTTTTTTATTTCTTTAACACATTTTATATTAAATATACACTAGTAAGGATTGTTTCTTATGTGCATACATATTAACATTGGTCATATTTAATTTAATTTTATATACAGTGTGTTTCATTTGAAGTATCGTACTCAATTATCTTCTAAATTATAGTTTGGAAAAATATGTGAAATTAAACTGACTCTGTTTTGAAGGGACAATTTATAATGTTTACAAAGTTTTGCTGAGTGGACATACTTTAAAGATTTTAAGATGACCTTGATCTTTTTTTAATAGAACTGTATTTTTTTATGTAAACGTATAGTGCATTTCAAGGTCAATTCGTTGAACTAAATATTTTGATCTTTGAAGGTCATTCAAATTAATTCTATGCTGTTTAAACTGTACTTTTTTTAGTGCGAATTGCGTTATGTTTAAATACGAAACGATGAAATATTGGAGGAAGATGAAATTTTTAGGATTATTAACGAAGATATAAACAACATTAAATGACTTTGAACGATCTTTAAATATCAAAAAGTTATGAGTCAATTGAATTTACAAAAAAGGGTTTACATAAAAAGTAGCCCCTCACGAAACAGGGTACATTTCATTTGACACTTTTTGAAACAAACTATTTGAAGATAATTAAATGTATTACTTTATTATCATTTTGTAAATATACACTCAAAATATTTATTAATGTACTATACACTTTGTACAATTGTTTTCTTGATGACATAAATTTGTTAGTGAGCTCTTTTAATTACATATAATTGAATTTAAAAAATATACTGTGTATATGTATATAACCACCATACTGTTTAATTATATCTTTTATATTTAATTTTTAATTTTTTCAGTTTAAATTTAATAATAGAATACTTTAAATTTAAGAGATATTATATTATACTGTATCCAATGATAATAGCAAACAGAAAATAGAATTCTAGTTTTTAAGAATATTTTTCTAAAGTATTCAATTTAATTATTGGATATTTAATTATTTGACATCTCATCATAGGAAAATTGTTGTTTCTAAGTTTCTTTTACTTTTTTAAATATTAATAAATCTTTTAAAGTTATATGTGTTAACAAGTAATAATATTTTAACTGTGGATATTGGTAGTAGATTTATCATTATTTATATAAACTAAAAACATGTAATAATATTAAACATTTAGCATTGTAGATGCGTAACATATAATAAAGTAATAATATGTTACCATCAACACTGTTTGAAATTTTGAAATTCCCGGGATTTTAATCCAATATGGTAAATAGTTATACTATATATATACAGCTATACATATATGTATGTGTATAAATAATGTTTTGTGTGCATGGCACAGTACCCTAGCCTATCAATGCGTAAGATGTTCATAGCATTCGTAGAAGGGAAGTGGCAAATGTATTTAGTTTTGTGAACTGTTTTGAAACTGTTGTATGTTAAAAGTTTTGTTTGATGTGTTACTGAAATAGAAAAACTAATAAAACTATTGTTGTACTTGTGAGTATTAGTTCTGTTTTCATAGTTTAGAAGATTTCATAAAAAATTTTGAAATATAAACTCATGCAGACGTTATCATTTTAATTGAACACCATGTGAAAAAATTTGTGAGAAATATGTCCTGTGAATCTTCTAAAGATCGACAGGAAAACGAAATTGAGGTTTTGAAGGTAAGTTTAGAATTGCAATTCAATTTTCATCTTATCTAAGTCTAAACTGTAAAATGTTATATACCCTATCTAATAAATGTACTATATAATTTGTACGTATATCAAATTTGCTATATACTTAAATTAGTTTAAAAAGTATTTTATGTATAAGTTTCATTCTTTATTTAAAAAATGCTTTGTATACATTCATTTATATTGCAAAAGAATAGTTTATAAATGTCAAGATATAGTTATCACTCAAAAGACTTTAGAAAAAAAGCCAAACTGTTCTGTTAGAACCTCATTTCACTATGAAAAAATATGAAATCATAATTCTTATCCTCACCTATTTATTTAGTGGTTAGTATTTTCTTTTTTACTCTCTATGACATATAATAATGTGCACAGAATAGCTAATATCGCATGTAAAAATTCTGCTTAAACAAGTAAAATTTTTGGTTTTGGCTAAGAAATATTTTCAATTGGATTATGTGATCTTAAATCTTTCTCTTTAAAATATGCCAGATGTATTTAATAGGGTTAAAGTTAAGGCTTAGCATTAGCGACAACAATAACTTTTCCTTAGATTTTTGTAACCAGTTTTTCTATAATTTGCTGTACAAATTGAAGCAGTGTACTAATGAAAAGTAATTTTATTTCCTTTAATTAATGTAATACATACAAAGGATTTCTTTATTTTGTTATATTTAATTATGTAACTATTTGCATGAGTGACTTCTACAGCTCCAGACATTCATTTATCCATATCGCTTTCCTTCTATTACTTTTCTTTGGTTATCTATATCTTTCCTATTTTCTTTTCCTCTTCAGTGTCCTCAGCAATTCTATCACTTCCTTTGATCCCTCCTCACTCAATATATTACCTCTATATTAATATCCCTTTCTAATTCCTACACTCTAAGTTTCCAAACAAATAAATGCATAGCTCATATCTTTAACTGTCCTCTTTCTCCCAATATCTGTTTCACCTTTATATTGTTCTTTCCCTTATTTATGCTAGTAATCATTGATTTCTGTCCTTTCCTTCTTTTCTGAGATATTCCAGTAATTCTATTGTTGTTTCAAATCTATACATGTGATTGAATCTTGAGTTTATGCACTTATATTACATTTCTCTGTCCCTTTCTTTAGTTCTTCTATTACTTCTTTTCCTCTTTCTCTCCTTTGTCATATTCTAAGTTGATTCAATCCATTCCTCATCAGATACTCTTTCCACCTTTTTGTGCTTTCCAATTTCTAACTTATGTTTTCTTGCTGCTTCTACCCTTCTTCTACCTTTCATTGAATTTCCAAGCTCTTGTTCTAGTTGCTGTTTTAATTTGCATACTTACCTCGCTCAGCCAATTTAGGAATCTGATTTGTATCCTACTCCTCTTTTCTTTTCCTTTTTCATATTCTGATTCTACTCTATACAATAAAATTCCTAAAACTAATACCTCAATTAGGTTTATTCTTAATTAAAGTTATCCCTAAAATTTCTTTTATACCCCACATCTGGGTTAGAACTAAATTAGGTCATGAAACATTGTTTTTATTTAAAACGAAACGGTTTCTAGAATTTCAGTGAAAACAATTTGTAGGAGTTTTAAAATCACAGCGAGTAACATTAAAACGGTAAAAACATTCTTTGCAAAATTTTGGACCTTAAACTTAAGTTGCAAAAAATCTAGCTGGCAAACATTGTTTTTATGTAAAATGAAACTATTTGCAAAATTTCGAATGTGACCGATTTTCGGAAATTTCGCCTTTTAAATTACTTAATTAAGTATTTAAGTAAAAAAACAAAGTTGCTATCAAAATTTTTGCAACGGTATGGACAATATTACCCAAAATTACTAACATGTAAATAATTGTCTTACAAATTTGAATTATTCACAGGTTTTTTTAAATATTTTTAATTCTTTTTGTACGTAGAAATAATTAAACACATTATAGCATAATATTAAAACTGCTCATACCATCATAAATTTCATAATTTATTAAAAATAGTTTTCCAAACCTAATTATAATTCAAAGGAGAAGTTCAATTACATATAGTTTGGTAAACGTAAAATTTATAATTACATCCTGACAATATAATTTATAATTCATACTGCATGATTCAAATAGTTGCAAATATTCTAAACACAACAGAAAAAAATTCAGCATGAAAATTTGTTTACACTGTTTGAATATGTCAGTAAATGTGAATAAAATCAAAAGCAGACCTTTATTAAGGTAAGGTCCTGTAGTAGTCAATTTGATGACATTGGAAATCCAATGTGTATTTGAACTGCTTTCAAGACAAAACAATTAATTCAAGTGTATACTAACGACATCTCAATGAGTTAAGTAGTGCCAACAAAAATGATCAAAATTAGTGAATCACGAGGAAGTTGTCCTTTTTTACCATAACATCAGACTATGTATAACATTATATTGTTAGAAAACATTAAACCTTGCACTGTCAGACTTTGATTATTTCGTTTTCTTCCAAAGGAAAAAGTTTAATTTCAATGATGGTATCAGATGGTATTGTAGATCAGTTCATTAAATGCAGAAATATGAACAAGGCTGGAAAAAAGCCAATACATTGTTGAATAAAGTTGTTGTTCACATCATACATACAGTTTTATGTTATTTACTAAAAAAAAACGCACAGACTATTGACTATTCCAATATAATATGTCCTATTTTCTTAGAATAATGCTTATATTTTCTGATTAAGAGGGTATGCATCATGCAAACCTAATGAAATTAAGTGAGTAACAAAATTTTGTTCAATATAATCAAAGTGCTGTATAAAGAAGGATTTTTATAGCTTTTTAGATAGGAAACGGTGAGCAATATTTCACCTTTATTCTCATATCTTTTTTATTGCTTTAAAGTCACAAAATATAGCTTTACACATTATTATTAAAATTTATGCCCAGCAAGATCTTATAAGGTGACACCAGCACTAAAGATGGCTGTATGATGTGTAATAACAATAATATATATCAATTCAAACAAAATTATATTCTTATCATAGTAGTGTATGATTTTTCAATAATTAAGAAAAAGTTTTATAAAGGAAAGTTTCTGTTTCAACAGAAGAAACCGGTCTTAAAAAAATTGAGATGGATCAGTCAAGAGGCAAGAGGAGGTATTCGTCCACTCCTTCAAATCATGTCTCAATTTAATCAAGAGATTAGGTGGAGTGGCTGACCAATTTCCTTTGCTTTCTGTACTGATTAATTTTTGACTACATATCTATCTTTTGGTTTCTGGAAAGTAACATACACAAGTGACAGATGTTTTTCGAACATCCGTTAATCACTAAACAAGTCACAAAATAACAGGAACTGCAATCTCGTTGGGCCATGATCAATAATTGGCATCAAGAAAGCCATAACCATCCCTAAAATATCATTGTTCCATTTGATCAGTATGCGTTAATTAAATCTAATTAAACCTTTACTTAAGTACATCTTTTCAAGTGTTCTTTAGAAAAATAGTGTGATATAAAGGTAAGTTCTCAAAGCTGATGAAAGTTCTATATCAAAAAATGTAAACATGGTATATAATCAAGCAAACATTGTGGTTAACATGTAGTACTTCATACCATCCCTTTTACATTTAATTACAGCAATCATTTTTTCGACAACGATGTATAGAATTTTCAAATATTTTTTTTGTATTTTTGTATTCATCTATCAAAATCACTTTTTTAAAACGATGAGGTTTCAAATTATTTCCAATTTTGATTTATTGCATCAACAAAGGCACCACAACAATTTTCTATAATTTTAAGACCTAGCGATCCTATTGATCATTCAAATAGTTAAATTTTCTGCTACAAAATTACTTATTGTTTTGGTGCATTGAACTCTCTGAAAACTTTTGACAGCAAGCTTCGGTCGATTAAAATAAAATTTGATATGAAATATGCAATTATACTTTCTAGTATTTACCAGTTTCCTAGAAATTATTAAAAAACTGTTGTTGCTATAACTACAATGGATACCTACGTTATACTACATTTACAAAAAAAACAACATGTTTGGTAGTAGTGATGACATGGAAGCTCTGTGAGTTGGCTGGGGAAGGGGTTGGCTTAGTAATATAACAAATGGGAGGGGTATTGATACTATCAAAGCAACACTAAGAATGACGTGACCAGAAGAAAGTGTCACCAAGACAAGTGCTGTGAATTATTTCTAACAAATTGAACCTTTTGTTTTATTAAGCTTTTGTTATAAAAATCTCCAGAATGATTAGAGAAGCAGGTAAGACAGATGTTTCATGGTTTTGTATGAATTCAATTTGAAAGTTGAAATTAAATTGGAATAAACTATACATATATACATTTTGTATTAATAGGAAGCAAACCCAGATTCCACATTGTTTCTTTTCCTGTATTCAAAAAAAAGGTGTACGAATCAGAATACAAGTTTCAAGACTTGAGGAAGAGAATTCTTCATATGTGAAGTGAAGATGACGAAGTAAAGCATGCAAATGTTTGTGATACATAAAAGTGTGCTTGATATGTACAGACAATCAGATATGAATATGTTAAATATGTAACACTTTGGAGCATAAGAAGGAGTTGTATTATCTCCTATGGAGGTACAAGTGAAGAAATTAAATATGTATTGGACATTATGGAACACAGCGGGAGTGTTTACTTATTCCAACATTTTGTTGAAATATTAAAAGCTGTACTAATGAGTTGTGAAATCATTAAACATATGCAATTCAAGAGCCAAGTAATTCTTGTGATAGTAAGGAACATATTAACAAATATATTATTTTGAAAATTATAAGTATATTGAGGAATAAATACTTCTCGTTATTAGCGGAAAAGAGTATAGACGTTCCAAACATGAAACACGTGTATTTTGGTAAGATACATACATGTAGATGAAGATGATATCAAAATGTTCTTATTAGACTTAGTTGAAGTAAAGGCTGCGAATGCAGAGAGCTCATTTCTATGTTTGATATATACACTGAAAAATATAATCTCTCCATTGATAATTTAATAAGTTTTTATGCTGACAATACAAATATTATAATGGACAAACGTAATTCTGTGGCATCTCGCTTATTAGAAGTTAATGCAGAAATTAGCGAATTTCAATATTCAACATATATGTATATGTATAATTTGTATCCATTTGTATAATTTGTATACATTTATACGTACTTTACATACAAGTGTTCAAAAAATTAGGACATTATTTTGAGTAAATCAACATTTTTCGTGTTTTACTTTGTACTGACCTTCACATTTCATTTTTAAAATTTCAATATGTTAAAAGAGACTGTGCGAGGGTATGTTGGTCATGCAAGGTTACACACAGACATTGGATGCAGTTATACCTAGTGTTGTTAACACAAAAAGCTTAACCGCTTAAGATAGTAAAAATTGCCCATAGAGGGTTTGCAAGTGAACTTACAGGTCTGAACATGTAGACAAATTTTAGGCACGGAGAAATTCTAATTGTGGTCATCCTGTCTGATTCTAACCTAGCATCAAACAAAGAAGTCTCCTATATCTATGATGAATTTTTTTATTAATTTTCTTCTTATATATACAATAATTTAATTAATTTATTATTATTTATTTTAATTTTATGTAGAATAACGAATAATAATGTTTGGAATAACGTGTAACACAATAGCGGGAACTTGATTTGTTATACTTTATTGATAAAGATATTTATTATTGTCATTATTTCTGAAATATATATTTTTGTACTATTATAATTTTTTAAAATTCGCGTAAATTTGCTCCTTATATTTCTTAACACTATTTCTACCACGATTTTGTGTATACATTGTATCTTTTGACACCTTTGCGTTTGACTGCAAATAATTGCGAAAACTGTCAGGATTTCAAATTACCGGTTAAATATAGATAATTTGAGTGATATAACAGGAACAATAATTAAGAAATATTACCTTCTTCATTTTTGTTTTTATTATAAAGATAATCGCACATTGTAATATCGTCAGCTTTAACTTAGCAAACTTTCAGTTTCATATATAAAAATTGAATCTTTGTAACAAAATATAGTAACCATAAAAATAACATTGTAATAACATCGGTTCCTTATTCAATACCACAGTTTTTACAAATCAATGGTTGCTCTTCCAAGCACTTTCCACATGCATACTTTTCGCACTGCAAGCACGTTTCCGTTACTCTATTACTTGAGCAATACTTGATTTGGCATTTTTTTTCGTCTACTTGGAAACGATGTGGTTTTACAAGAGACTGATTGACATTCTAGACGTTTTGGACGTTTTAGACGTTTTATAAAGTTCTTCACCTAACTGGAATAAAAAATCTACCCGTGAAATATTTTCGCCTGTCGTTTCTTTGTACAGGATCCATGAGTTTATGCCGACCAAATCGAGGATGTTATGAAATACATGCATAGGCCATTTATGGCATTTACATTTCACACTGTATTTTCTCGCCATTTGGTCGGTCATATCTATCCCCCATTTTGTACTATTATAAAATTTAATCTCATTATGAAATTTGGTCTCATTTCATCTTTCCCTAAGTACGGAAACCCATACACCACATATTTACATTTGACATCAGACGCCAACCAAAATTTGATGCCAAATTTATCGGGCTTGTTCGGCATGTATTGGGTGAACCTACATCTCTAGCTGTCGTAGGAAAAAGCTGTTCGTCCACTGTAATGTTATTGATTGTTTTCAATAAATGCGTTCCATACTCTTGACACTAAGCCAAAGGGCATAGCCGATTAAGATGGTCAAAACTGCCCTTAGAGGTTTTTCAATGAGTCATATACCATTCGATAGCTGACCAATAAAAACTCATCTGTGCAAAATTTTAACCCTGTAACTTGTCCGTGAGGGTAGTTACAGGGTTAAAATTTTCGCCGGGGATCGGCGTCTCGTCGTCGCGATTTGACTTGAAACTAACCCGATGAGGGTTTTTTTTTTTAATGGGGTTTGTTGTGAGGTAGAGTTTTCAACCGTACCTGAAGACTATGGCCTTCTTACCGGTTTGTAGTGAGGGATTATTGGGGAAAAAATTTTCAAAGAAAACCCCGGTTCTCGAAGTTGCTTACCCCGTGAGGTAGGCCAGTGTGATTTGAGGTGATTGGGATGTAGGGGGGATTTTGGATGAAGTTGAGGCGTAGAGCGGGATTAGCTCAGGTTGGAAGTGTCCAAGGGGAATTTTTTCTTGGTTTTGTAGGGTATCCTATTTATGTCGTAGAGACCTGTTTCACGTATGAGCGGATTTTCGTGATCGGAGACAGAGTATTTGGATATAGTTTTACGAATGAAAGAGGGTATCAGTTCCATGTTGGTTTCTGTATGTAGGTCATGGGTGTGATATCGTGGGGGTTTGCCTGTGATGGTTTTTAGGATTTTGTTTTGTAGGATTTGTAATGATTTAAGGGTGGATTTTGGGGCGACGCACCAGCCTCGAGAGCCATAGGTGGGAACTGGTCTAAGACAGGCTTTGTAGATGGTTAGTCTGAGGGTTCTCTTCAGTTTGGATCCCTGAGAAAGGAGATGGTGTATGGATGCGGCTGCTTTTTTAGTTTTGTTAACTCTATCCTGGGTAGCCGGGGTCCAGTTGTGTTTAGAGTCGAAGATGATCCCTAGATAGGTTACTTGGTGGGAGTAGTATATAGGATGGTTGTTTAGGGTTAAGGAGGTGGTGATGGGAGCCTCTGTCTTCCTGGGGAAGCAGATGGCCTGGGTTTTGGTCGGATTAATCTGCAGTTTCCAGGTTTGGAAGTAGTGTGAAATCTGGTCGAGGTAGTTTTGTAGTCTGTTGTGAAGTACTAGACCGCTTTCCCGGAGTATGTATAATTTTGAAAGACCCTGTATACATGTAAAAATAGACGATGATCAAGCAATTGTACACGTAATCATGTAGTGTCAATGAAACAATATTTTCTGTTGTACAGAGTATTTTCGGAGACGAGCTTCGTGATCTACGATGTGGAAAAAATAAGCGAAAATGGCAGCCGCTGGATATTATTGTGACTCTAACGCCCCAAAAAGGCATGTCCGGTCCAGCTGAAGTACACGCACAAATCGACTTACACGTAACATGTAGCAACAACTATCCTGACGAGTAAGTAACTTACTATCTATTGTTTTTCAATTTTATTAATTTGCTGTGTACAATAAAAATTCTGATTATTTTCTTTAACATAAAAAGGCCTTCCTGAAATTAAAAAATATGGCGACATATAACTCTAGATGAAATTATAAATGTATTTTAGTAAAATACACTATTAAATAATAACGATTATATTATATAAATCAGATTATAAACATTATAAAACTTTCTTAACTCATAACACCAATTTCACACGACTTTCACGATATCTACTGTATTGCAATGGAAATAATTTCTTTTTAAATGTTACATTTTGCAAAATTTCAAGGTTATATATCCCAAAATGATTGTAGAAGCAGTAGATGCGGGGTTTCCGAGGTTATTTGGAGTAACTCTTCCCTTAGCGAAAATGTAATCCGCAGCTTTGTTTACCACTTATTAACGAAAGTGATCAATGCGAGGCTGTAGTGGGAACTGTTAGGCGATCAAGAAGTAATGGACAAGTCACAAAATTGAACTTTTCAAATTTGTATAATACCAGACAATGATAATTTTAAGAATTTTATTGTTCATTCTTATTTTAGAATGTCTGTAAAATATTTAGTAACTTTTCAGATCCGAAATAGTAAGTAGTTTAACCGTGACAGCCGTTTTAATTATGAACTGAGTCGATTGCAATAAAGATTAACAATATATGATTAATAATAATAATAAATAATCACGTTAAAGAAAATAAAGGATATGTTTGTTAAAGAATTTTAAAGAATTTAATTATTTGAAGCACTGTGCTCTCAGTCGTTTGACCACCTTGAAATTGCCGCAATCATCTCTCATTGACCACTGTTTTTCGTTAATAACTCGTAAGACAAACCGTAGATTCCATTTCCACTAAAGAAAATATTACTTCAAATAACCTCAGGAACTCCGCATTTCCGGCTTGTACAATAATTTTGGGATGTCTCTAAAATAATTAATCAAATTCCGGTATCGTATTCTGCACCCCTTAAGAATGACAAAAGGTCAACGAAATATGCACGAAAATCTGTAGATCTAATCCAAACTTAATCTAGACTAACGTGTATTTATAACGTTCAAGGTATTGAAAAAGGCATTCTCGAAAATATAAATCTAGTGTTGTATAAGTGTAGTTTCAGCTTTTATTATTTATTTAAGTACGTGTACTATCTTTATAACGCTCTGATATTAGTATAGATCTATATTTGTTATTCTTATTTGAACATTGTGTTAGCCAAAACCAATACCATATATAATTATTAAAATTATACTATCCATAGAAAATGTTATCTTTTTATCGTGGAGGATACTTCCTGCCAAGTAGCTAAAGTAGGTGCACAATTTGATGTTTCATTTCGAATGAGATTCAAACCTGTTGCCAATCTACGTCCAAATTGTTTATTAGCATTATGTTATCAGCATGTGACACGTTTCTTTTGGCTGCCATAATATTTCCCAGTTTGAAGGATTTCTACAAAAGTAATGTGGAAACATTGAACATATTCCTACGCGATTAAACATATTATACATCCATCTCATATTTCTTTTTTTATAAAATTACAGAGCGCCGCGTATAGAATTGCAAAACAGCAAAGGCCTGTCTCATCAACAAGTTGATACATTGAACACAGAATTAATGAATCTGATAATACAACTGCAAGGGGAAGTAATGATCTTTGAGCTATCTCAACATGTTCAGAAATACCTACACGAGAACCAGAAACCAAGTTATCGTAGCTTCTATGAAGAAATGGTTTCACGGCGACAAGAAAAAATTGAACTTGAAAAGGTGGAAAAACAACTGAAGGAAGACAAAGCGAGACAAGTAAGCAACACGATTTATTATTAAAACCAACAGTTTAATCAGGATATTAATTTATCGTGAACCGCAATCATAAATGTATAAAGTAGTCCCAAAAATCACTCACAATTGGGAAATGAGTGGTTCCTGAGGTCATTTCGAGTAACTGTTGGCTTAACGCAAGTGCAGTCGGCGACTTTATTTAGGAATTATTAATGAATAACACTGACCAATGAGAGCCGAACAAGGCAAATGCTAGGCAGTCAAGCCAATAAGCAGAATTGTGTTACATCGATTCACTGGCTCGACCGTTTATCGTTTCCTTTTGAAGTTATTTAATGAAACTTCAGTGATTTATGTAGCCGTCACTTTCGACGTGCAGGTAAATTTGCATTGCAAAGAGACATTATACAGGGTGGGGCAAATAAAGTGTTACAAAGCAATATCTCCATTATCGTTGATGATACGCGGAAATGCTGAAGAACAAATTGTTTGGTTCGAAGGGGCACATGTTGTGGTGGAAATTGTTTTTTTAAAGGTCATATTTTTTGAGATTTCAAGGTCATCGATGTTTTT
Source organism: Augochlora pura (assembly GCF_028453695.1). Taxonomy (NCBI): domain Eukaryota; kingdom Metazoa; phylum Arthropoda; class Insecta; order Hymenoptera; family Halictidae; genus Augochlora; species Augochlora pura. The sequence continues at coordinate 23,177,508 of NC_135778.1, read as the reverse complement.
TCAAATGGAACTATATATTTTTTTTCGATGACATTATTACCGATTTTAAGACGAATCCACCGAACTATAACTCAAGGTCATTCTAGGACTCATTCGGGATCAACGTGCCCGCCGCTCGCCATTATCATCTCCTCCTGGCCTTGCGCACCCTCCTACGCAAGGCCATTGGGTGCCTGGGGAGGCCCCCCAGGGCACGACTGGCGGCGTCGGCGATGCGTCGTTCCCGACGCCGCCCGGCGGCCTCCTTCTGCAGCATGACCCGCTCACAGAAGGAGACCACCGCCTTCCATTTCTTCTCGCTCCCCAGCATTGCCCCAATTACGGTCGGAGAGCGAGAGGTCGCGCCCAATTTCGTCTATTAGGACTCGGCGCAGCGCTAAAGAGGCGGGACACACCTCCAGCGTGAGCTGCGCCGAGTCCACCGCATCGTCGCATGTCGCCGTCACATCGCTTACCGATGCGACACAGGTACTGGCCAAAACTACCATGGCCAGTTATCACCTGCGTCGCCCGGTAAGTGAGCCTGCCAAACCGCCTCTCTCGCCACCTGGTGAGGTGTGGCAGGAGAGCCCCGGCGACGCGTTGGCCGGCGTGGGACCGAAGTTCCTCACGCCACGTAGCCCACGCTAGTCGCCGGGCCCGAAGCTCGGGATCTTGGACGGCCTCCGGCTCCGACGGGAATCCCCGAGCTCGGCTGACGATGCGGGTCCTATATACGTAGGCCCGCACCGCCGCTTCGAGCTCGAAGGAAAGATCCCCGGCTAGACGTGGTGCGGTATCCTCTAATGAGGCGGATTGCCATCCGCCTTTGCAGCCGGCGCAGGAGCTTTCGAAGTCTCCTACGCCGGCCAGCCAGGACCGCAGAGGCCCATACTGGGGCCCCGTACATAATCATGGACCGCACCACGCCCAAATATAAGCGGCGTACCGCATCCCCGGATCACCCGAGATTGGGCAAAAGGCGGCTCCTGCAAGCCGCCGCCCTCTCCACTCGGGAGACGAGGCGGTTGAAATGCGCCCCGAAACTCCAGTGGCTGTCGAGGGTCAGCCCGAGATACCTCATCTCGGATCTCACCTCCACACAGGCTCCTGTCACCCGGATCCACGATCTCGGGGGTGCCCTGCACCGAGGCCTCTTGAACCAGATGGCCTCGGTCTTTTCAGGGGCAATCCTCAACCCCAGATCGCGGATCCTCGCGACGACGACCGCCACCGCGACCTCCGCTCGTCGGATGGTCCTCTCAAAGGAGTCCCCGACGGTGACCACTAAAGTGTCGTCTGCATAGGAGACTGTAGTGGCCCCGTCAGGGAGGGGGGCCACCAGGACGGAATTATATCCGACCACCGCCCTTAGATAAGGAGGCACCCGATGGACCACAAGTGCCTCCATAATGGCGGATCAGGGCTGGATGTTAAAGACATTGACGATATCTAACGATACCGCCAAGCACACCCCGCCCCATGCCACGGCCCCCTCCGAGAGGGATTTGACGCGGTCGATCGCGTCTATCGTCGACCGTCCCTCTCGAAAGCTGAACTGGCTGTCCGCCAGATCGGGGCCAAGGCGGGACAGGTGCCTGGTGTGGCGGGCAGCGATGATCTTCTCAAAGATCTTGCCCGCCTCATCCAGTAGGCAAATTGGCCGGTACGCGAAGGGGAACTCCGCCGGCCTCCCCTCCTTTTTTAAGAGGACCATCCGACCAACCTTCCACAGGTCGGGGAATGTCCCCAATCTGTGCATGGCTGTGTAAAGGGCCATGAGCCTCTTCCCCAGGACGCTCATGGCAAGCACCCAGGCGCGGCCAGGTATTCCGTCCGGCCTCCGGGCAGTATTTTTGCTCCGGAGACATATGATGGCCCTGGCTATTTCCTCCTCGGTTACCCCCAACTCGGAGGACCATGCGTGGTCCTCCGTCTCGGGATAAGGCCGGGGCGCCTCCGCACATGGCGGAAACACTACATCCACGACCCTCCCGAGCAACTGGGGGTCAAGGCTCTCCGTAATAGGGGGCGTCCAGAGACGAAGACGTCCCATAACCAGCCTATACGGGCGCCCCCAAGGAACTTGATTAAGCGATCCGAGGAGGTCCCGCCTTGTCTGGGCTTTTGCTTGCCTGATGGCCAGCTGCAGGGCAACCACCGACTCCCTGTATTGCCCATACAGCTGTGCAGCCCGCTCCTCATCGGGACGGCGTCGTCGACGGGCACGAGTGTACTGGCGCCGCGCGCGTGCGCAGTTTATGCGTAGCTCTGCAATCGCGCGCGACTAAAAGTACATCGCCTTCCTCGGGTGAAGTTATTCGACCTGCTACTCGTCCATGGTAATTGTATTCTTCGTAAAGTTCTTCTAATATTTTCCGGATCAACTTCCTTTTTCAAATACTTTTTTACATCTACAGGAATTTTTAGAGCACTTCTCCTTGAATCTTGTTTTATTTGGCATAAAACATACCATTTTATTATATTCATTTAAAATTTTCTTATTATTTTTTTTTGTTTTGTTTGCAATACGATTTTCATTTAGGTATTTTTTTAGAATATTCTGCACTTGTAGTTTGACTTTTTTTTATCATTTTTGCAATTTCTCTTTGCGAAAACTCTCGATTACAATGTAAAACTGCAAGTCTTCATTCTTCTGTCGTTGTTTGTCTTTTTCTATTTTCCATGTTTACTACAAATGTTTAAAACATATACTGAAACTTAATATGACAGTTCAAAATTATGTTATGGCAAAAGTCAGTTTTAGCAGAACTAAGAAGTAAAAGAATTGTAACAAAACATTGTCTCACGAAGACAAGCAGTAAACTGCTATAACAGTGTTTACTTAGAGGATACTGAACAAACGATATAGTCGGTCACACTAAAAATCGTATAGAACCATACTTTTTCTAGTTTTGTTCATAAAACATTTTTTATAAACAAGTAACTGTTATGACCTGTACAGAAATACTCTATGTGCTTAATTTAATGATTTCTTGTAAAAAAGTAACATACAGTTTCTTATAAAGGATATCTTCAATATCTTCAATGACACCTGCTAAACGAATGAGTAAACCATTCATTTATAGATACAAGTCTATGCAGTAACGACACATTATACATATTACGACGTATACATATGTATATAACTTATAATCAGAAACAACTACATTGAAATGTATAAACACAACTAATTCCATAATTAATTTCATCTATTTTATAAAATTGGCATACTCTCCAGGTTTTGTAAGCAAAAGCCCTCAACAAAGGATGACTAAATTAGTCATCATTTTATGAATGAGTCGATGAATTAGTCATCGAAGTTCAAAAAGACTTTTACAATTTAAAATGCAAGGTTATCGAGTACAGTTTATAACTCAAAGATAGTTCATTCGGCTCTTACTAAGTAATATACTAAATTCAGATATTCCCATTTTAATAAAAGTGGAGAGATAATTCTCCAAAAAATATTTGATATATTATTTCATCGGTCATTGTTCATGTTAAAGAGATAAAAACAGCCTCCGATGTAAGGACTGGAAAACATTCAAAAGAATATATCGACATTTGTGTCTTTTGGAAGTATTATTAAATAATAATCCATTTTCACTCAAATTTGCATGTACGATCTATGAACCCAGATAGCGTATGCGTATTTTCGAAATATTTTGTTTTTTACCATATTACAATAACTATTGTGTAAGTAAATAGTGACCTTCTATCTCTTACAAAGGAAAGTATTTGAGCCTGTTTATTAAGTAAAACCTAATGCAATTAATAGATACAAGGATTCTAATTCGCCGTCTAAACCGAAATGTAACTTGATAAACCAATAAACTATAAGTTATAGTAACTCGTAATAATCGCGAGAGAATCGTTCCACGTGCTTTTCGGAAATAGATTAACCCGCGCGAAAAAGGTTTGCTTGGTAAAAAAGCATTCTTTGAATTGTTTATCAAATAGTATGAGCAAAGATGAATTTCGATGAATTACGATCTAAAATCTAGACAATTTAACTATTGACCGCATTCTATCCATGTATCAAAGGAGGTACAGTTGTCTTAGTTGACGACATTTTGAATCTGTAAGTAGAGGAAAATTCCCTTTCCTTTAAACCAATGGGAGAATTATCTCCAAGAAAATAACTCGGGAAAGTCGTCTCCTATAAGGATTCTCAAGCTAACGGGCTCAAGTTCTAGACTTCATCCGAAAATTACTCGTTTCTCACATGGCGGTTCTACTACAAACTTAATGAAACGAATACATATATACTTATATAAATACATTAATTTTTTGGTTCTCCTCAATTTTTTGATATATAATGGCAACCTTGAGTTCTTCAACAATTGCCTTACACGTTTCTTATATTTTGTTATACCCACTGCTAGAGCAAATTTAAGGTTCTGTAATCTATAATATGATGGTCTTCAATTGGCCTTCTACTGTAAAACTTGTACAGAGTATCTTCCACTATTTCTGTGAAAAGAACTAGAAACACTAAACAGGCTAAATTTAAAGTCATTATATTATATAATCCTCTATTAATGATATTAATAGAACAAATTTTATTTGAAAGATTTTTTATAGAGACGAGTTATTTTATGTAGCAGTTTTTACTGACTGTATGTATATTTATTTATAGTATCTGTGTCTGATTTATAAAATTTTATGATTAACAAAAAAAAACAAAATTGCAGGTATTGCAGGATCAAATTCAAAAGAGACAAGAGGTTTTAAAAGCTGAAATTCGTAACCGAAAAGAGTCGATTCGCTTGAATAGTGATCGTTCAGACAATTTGTCGCAATTGATTTCAACGTCTCCGCAAGAGAGAACACGCGTTTATTCTCGAAGAAGATGCGCCAGTAGTTCCGAAAGTACTGATGGTTTTTTATGCGAACATACAGGCACAAAATCGTTGCACTTCGATCATAACAAAGGTAAATAGTTGATAACGTTTACTTTTTACATTACATCCAAGTAATACGTACATCAGTTTTCCTCTACCAATATTTATCCAATTATGTTTTGCACATTAATTCAACTTATTCTATATTATTCATAATCTCGTAGTTGAAGCAAATAGATTACAACGTGATAAAAAAATACAAAATCTTAAATCATAAAGATTCTCCATAAATTCTTTGTTTTCTAACAAACCGCACTAGTTATTAATAATGATTTATAAATGTAGAGATCGACGCTTCTCTGTCACTTTGTATAGAAATTTCTTAAGCAACCCTTTATTCTATTATTTCTTAGTATTTACTACGTTTATATATATATTTTGTGAATGAGGAAGGGAACGGATAAGTTACTTATTGACGTAACCTTGTGACATGATTAACAAAATCAACCTATTGAACAGAAAATGTATCGCTCATAAAACGCTTGATCTACGTAAGCAATACAAACTATTTCCTTTTTAAATAGTTGAATTCTTATAAATGGTAATCATTTTTGGTATTGCTTCAGCAAATTTTAGTGATAAACGAATAAATACATAATATTTGTTTGTAACTATTAAAGATATCTATCAATAATACCATTTTTTTTTTAATTTATATAAACATTATCATTTCATTTGTGGATGCGATATACAGGGTAGGGCAATAACTATTGCCACCTCAAATATCTTCAAAACTATGAGTTTCACAGAAATATTTGCTGAAACAAAATTGCATAGTACGAAAGGGGCCATCCGGTGGCGATAATAGTTTTTTTTGCAGGTGGAGGTACTTCAGACATTCGAAAGTCACCTTCATTTTTTTAAATGGATCGGTCTGTTTTTGCTTTCGTATCATGATAGAGAATCTTAAAACGAGTTCAACGACCTATTACACAAGGTCATTGAAAAAAAGAAAAAATTATTGCAGCCTGTGCGTCAATAAGTTCTGACGCTGTAAGACTTACAAGTCAATCAATCGTAAAAAGAATCCAATATTGCATTGATAGTGATGGTCATCATTTCGAACACCTACTATAAACGTATATTTTATTTACTACCAAAACCGTAAGTATTATCGCCTTTCTCTACTTTCTATGACCTTCAATGACCTTGTGTAATAGGTCGTTGAACTCGTTTTAAGATCCTCTATCATGATATGGAAGCAAAAACAGACCGATCCATTTAAAGAAATGAAGGTGACTTTCAAATGTCCGAAGTACCTCCACCTGCAAAAAAACTATTATCGCCACCGGATGGCCCCCTTCGTACTGTGCAATATTGTTTCAGCAAATATTTCTGTGAAACTTATAGTTTCGAAGATATTTGAGGTGGCAATAGTTATTGCCCCACCCTGTATTATCGCACAATTCATTTTCTAGTTGCATTTATTAACATTTAATGTGTCTATTGTGAAATTAATCTGTTATGTTAAATAATTAATAAAATAAGATTTGTATAAGTATAAAAAAATGATGTTACTGTAATAGTAATAAAATTGCTGGCAGAACTTTGATCACCGAAATAATTACATAAACTTAAACTGGCATTTAGGAAGTATTGTACTCCTCACAGATGAACGGGATGTATACAGAGGAAAATGCATGGGCCACAGTACCAAAGGATCTGTTGTATATGCTGGTGTGGATATGATAACTGGTGAACTGTTTGCAATTAGTGAATGGACATTTAAAGGAAACCACAATATCGACGAAAATAATGTACAACATATTACTAAACAAATAGGAAGTCTCGAGCAAGAGATGAATCATTTGAATAAATTGCACCATCCGAATCTTGTACACTACATAAGTATGAAGTACTTATTAAATGGAGATGAAACAGTTGTTTACATTCTTCAAGAATTTGTGGTAAATATGTAGTTAGTAAAACTTACAGATATGCAAGAACTATCCACAGAGAAATGTTAGTAATAGAAATTTTAGTAACAAACTAATAATTAGATGAATAAATATACAGAGCAATTTAATTAAATTGGTCATCTAATTATTTGTAAAGTATTTGATTATAACAATCCTGCAATATCAAGGAGTGCACACTACATGCAATTATTAATTTTTTGTTATTTTGCTTACTTATCAAGGTTATAAAGGTTGCACTATTTTTCAATGTTTTTTTCTTAACTATAACAGGTAAATTTTAATTCTCAAAAGAGAGTTGAATGTTGTATAAAAATACTATAGGGGTATATACTGTAGGGGGACAGGAAAACAAACTAATAATTATTGAGATAGTCATTAAATGTGTATATTACAGGAAACTTACTAAATTATCCTATGTAAGGTATTAACAGCAATCATAACAAAAGCAGTGTAGTATTATTCTAATTTTATGAATGCATATAATTATAGGGATTGTAAAGTCACTTTAAAATTAATTTTCCAAAAAAGATTGTATATATTTATTGTAATACTAATTATAAATTTTTGTACAAATATTTCCACGAAAAATATAAACAAGAATTTTAAACATTAATAGTTGATTATTAGATAGGTACCAGCTGTTCTTTCTTCCTGTTGGAGAACATTCCTGTGGACATCGACCTTCTTCGTTATCTGGCAACTGGGATTTTATTTGCTTTGAAGTACCTCCATGATAATAATGTTGTCCACAAAGACTTACGTGACACAAGCATCTACATTGATCGTACAGGAATAGTTAAATTATCAGACTATTCACTCAACAAACGTTTGTCTGATGTTTATCAAACATGTGCAGTTGTCAAACCTGAACAAGATTTTCCCAGTATCCAAGGAAGAGGTGGAAAGAAAGCTGATATTTATCGTTTTGGCGCACTTATGTTCTCTTTATTAAATGGAATGATCGTTTCTGGAGATGAAATTAACCCAGCAATGATCAATCAGGTATTTACACGTTTACCATAATTAGAATTTTCATTACCTTACTTTCATTACTTTGCTTTTATTATACCCTTAACTACTTACCATAATATTTATTGCGTTATACTGTTTTATTGCGCATTTATACGAAAAGTGATAAGTAAATCTTATATTTAAAACTACACATGTTTTGCCAGTTTTCACCTGAATCTAAATAAGATAGACAATTATAATGATAATCGTTAAATTTGTTTAACAAAACTAGTTACTGTTCTAGGTCTAGCCGTATTAATATTCACTGAAATATATGATGTGTAGAAAAAGGATAACAGTAACTGGACAAAAGATTATTTACAAATTATCGAAAAATATTATTTTGATGTCAAAATAGCTGTAAATTATAATAGAAATAGAAAAGTAATAATTAACTTTTTAAAAAACCCAAGTCTTTGAATTATTTATAATACTTTCATTAACAAAATATTAACTAGCAAACATGTTGTATAAGAATAAAGAAATGTTTTCGTTATGCGAGCTCTTTTCATTGTTTTGTCTAACCTTTAGCAATTTATTATACTAATGTTATATGAATTTTGCAGCCTGATCTTCAAGATTTCTTACAAAAATGCCTCATCAACGATGAACGGAAGCGTTGGTCCGCTGAACAACTGCTGCAACATACATTCATAAAAGCTCCTCTAGCTCGAGCATTGTCACCACCAAAGATGCCACGCAGGGAGGAACAAGAGAATCAAGAGCCTGATGAAAGTGATGCAGATATTAGGCAGTTTGTACCACCTTTGGGTGGTCACTCAAGAATTACAAATGAATTTGAGGTGCTTGAATGGCTTGGTAAAGGTGCTTTTGGTGATGTACTTAAAGTGAAAAACAAATTAGATGGTGGAATTTATGCTATCAAAAGAATCGAGCTTAATCCCAAAAACAAGCAACTGAACAGAAAGATAACCAGAGAAGTAAAATTACTGTCACGCATGAATCATGAAAATGTGGTGCGCTACTACAATTCTTGGATAGAGAGTGCTACTATAACTGATGAAATAGAGAAAGTATACGAAACGCCGCTAGGAAAGAAGAACAATGACTTGTTAAACGTAAGTAGGCTTATTACGAGATTTGGTATTCCTATTATTGTATATTAATGTATAAATTCAATAGAATGTATAGAACGGAAAAATTTAGATTGAACACTCGTGGTCAATAATATGAAACAACCTCATGTTTGCAGCAACTTTATTATGTATAAAGTATCGCAAAATCTGTATGTTTAATAATTGAAGAAAACTAGTTTGTTTTGTAAAATTGGAAAGTGGTTTGAAAAAAATATGCTAATATAGTATACTATTATAACCTGAAATTAATTGTTTAGCATTTGGGCACAGACGATATCGAAAAATTGGCACCGCCATTACAAGACGTCGAATGGAATGTTTCATACAAATCTCGTACAAACACCACACTACCACCGGATAGTGATGAAGACAACAGCGATGCTTCTAGTGATACCGACAGTGATGAAGATTGTGCGTTTTTGTAAGAAATCAATCATTTTTGAAGCGATAAATTATATGTGTAAAAATTCAAAGTAGAGCATGGTTAGATCACTTCATCCAACAAATTTTAAACTTAAATAAATCTTTTAAAAAAATTGATAAACGAACCAAAGTACTCGTAGTTATTATGAATAACATGTTTGCTTGTTCTATAGTACAACCCAATTTAATTTTTTTTAAATGTTGCTATCTAAAAAAAAGATTAAGATATATCATAAAACTATAAATTAATAAAATTAGTAAAATATAAAATGTCTAATTTTTTGTAGTTATATCTAAATATACGCAATAATAACTTTTGAAATATGTGATTGTAAACAAAATAAGCACCAGGATAATCTATATATTTTTCCAATTAGTTTGTTTAAATAAATATGGTTAATAATAAGCCTAAATTTCACTCTTTATTGAATAAAAGTTAAAAATGCTGTAATGAAATAGAATATAATATTTCAGTTTCTATTCTTCGTATAATATTATTATTTGAATAAATTTCATATCATTCTTTCTTAAATATAACAATAAGAATTGAATATTTCGTGTGCTGTCTCTTACAATAGTTCGACTTAAAAAATGTTTAATGTGTAGACAATAATTATGAATTATTTTCCAGAGTGCGGAATTTGTTGCGAATAGACTCTTCCGATAGTATAGAATTTGAAAGGGATTCAAATTTCCAAGAATCTGCACCGGATACGAAAAAGAACGAAAATGGAGATACAAATAAATCAGAAGAAACCACAAGGGAAATACAGTTCATGTACATTCAAATGGAGTTCTGTGAAAAGAGCACTCTTCGGACAGCTATTGATGGAGGCCTTTACGAGGACCGAGAAAGAGTATGGAGATTATTTCGAGAAATTGTTGAGGGTTTAGCACACATTCACCAACAAGGCATGATACACAGGGATCTGAAACCAGTGAATATATTTTTGGACAGCAACGACCACGTTAAAATAGGAGATTTTGGTCTCGCCACTACAAATATTTTTTCGACATTTGTACAGACCATGGAAATGGATAAAGAATCACAAACTATGGAAAAAGGTAAATACCAAATGATTAACAGAAATTCGTTGAATTCTCATTACTCATGCAAAATTATGAAGAAACCGAATATAAAATCTTACTCCAACGAATGTTAACTTTTTTTATGTTTCAATGAAGAATACAGGGTTGTGAATTCTTGGTTTTTACACTTTGATTTTTAATTTTTTAAAAAAGAAGAATTTAGTATAGTCTAATTTTTAACTAACATTTAAAGAAGGTACTCTTTCTGAGACACTAATAATAATTTTCCCAAAAATTATATTTGTAGTAATTACTACGTTTGAAGTAGAAAAATAGATAGTTGACACGAAACATTCAAAACAATTTTTGATCTGTTCTATTGAAACATAAAATTGATATTAAGTAGTGTTATTTTTATTCTTTTAAACTTTAGATAATGTCATATTGGCAAACAAAAAATAATTTTATTTCGAATAATGTCCAAAGAATTTATGATAAAAACTATTCTATTTTTTCCTAATTTAGCGATGGTGTTCTCCTGTATGATTTTGTAGGATTCAGTTTTGGTACAGAAGACGTAGGCTCTTTAACAGGACAAGTGGGCACAGCATTATACGTAGCACCGGAATTAACAACGAAAGCAGTGAAAGCCATTTACAATCAAAAAGTCGACATTTACAGTCTGGGAATAATATTATTCGAAATGTGTTACAAGCCACTGAAAACAGGAATGGAACGAATTGCAATTTTACTCAACTTACGATCTAAAGAAATTATATTACCTCCAGAAATGCAGCAATCAGAAATGACAAGACAAACACATATCTTACGGTAATTAGAAAAAAACTTTATTTAAGCATTGACTATTCTAATACTTTTCTTCCGACAACATTATCTCTGAATTTATCTATTATTATAGGTAACATGATTAAAATAAAAATTACAGTCTAGTATGTTTTCGAATTATCTTTTAGCATGAATTAGAATTTGTATAATTATTTTTAATTCTAATTACTTTTCAGCAGCGTATCATTGAAATCGTTCTATTGATGAAGTAGAAAAAGTTATGTTTTTCTGGAGCTACTTTTTGAGCTATTCTTTGAACTTGTAGTAGTTCTGTGTAGTGTAACCAATTACAAATACTTTAATTTGTATTATAAGGTTTTTAATATACATTATACGAATTGCATGTTATAAATATGTATTTTAACCCTGTCAGCTTTCAATAATTCGGTCTTTCGAAAGTAGATTAATATTGCTTCTTATTTCTAAGTAATGAGTCTACATGTGAAAATATTGGACCATTATTTTTATCGACAACCATTGTTAGTACAAATAAGTTAGAACAAATATAAATTCTATATTTTTCATTATTAGTGCCTTAAAGATGTATTCTTATAAACCTGAAATATCATGAAATTAATAACCTGTGAAATACTTGATTATTTTCAATTTTTATAAAAACCAAGACTAGTTCTATTCATATGTTTTGAAGTAATATTTATTTACTTAATCTTCCATTTTTAATAATTCTAAAATTACTTATTATTATAATTTTATCTTCAATGATCAAAACATTGAAATATTGTCAGGGTAGTATATTCCATACACATTGTATCATGTTTGATTTTTATGAATAATTGTATTAACCCTTTCATTTATTATGATAAACCGCTCTTTCTGATCAGTTGTTAAATCTATTAAAATTAACTTGTAATTATAGGTGGTTATTGAACCATGATCCTAGTCAACGACCGACATCACAAGAACTTCTCTCTTCGGAATACCTACCTCCCCCACGTCTCGAAGAAACAGAATTACAAGAAATGATTCGACGCACGTTATCGAATAATCAGAGTAAAGCTTATAAATATTTAATTTCTTGTTGCTTTACGCAAGAAGTTACGCCAGCCGACGATATTACATACGATATGAATTTACCTAGTAGAGGCTACATAAACTTTCTGTCTTGGAAAAAATATCAAGAAGGAGTAAAGTGCAAAGTAATTGAAATTTTTCAGAGACACGGTGGTGTTCATTTAGACACACCGCTTTTGATGCCAAAGTCGCGCCAGTCTTATAGTTTTTTAGATTCTGGTGTCAGATTAATGACTCGTAGTGGAAACATTGTTTGCATACCTCACGATTTACGTGCGCCTTTCGCAAGATACGTGGTGTGGAATAATATCCTACATATCAGAAGATACGCTATCGAAAAAGTTTTTAGAGAAAAAAAGGTATTTACAAATTCCCGATTTCGTTGTAAACAACTACTTCCTCTGGCAACTACTTCCTATTAAAACTGACAATTCATAGGCAGTACACATAGGCTTACAATTTTAAATAATGAGGCAACAGCCCTCACAATCCCCCTGAAAACTGCATACTAATTGATAAACGTTTATATTTCATAGGTTCTGGGCTTTCATCCTCGAGAACTTTATGAATGTGCATTTGATATAATAAGTCCAACTGCCAATAATTTCTTAATGGAAGCTGAATTGATACACATTGTCTGGGAAGTCATCAATGAACTACCTCAATTACAAGAACGAAATTTCACCATCCGCCTGAATCATACTTCATTATTGAAAGCTGTGTTAATATACTGTGGAATCGATCCAGAAAAATATCAAGATATTTATTCAATTTTACGGGACGCACGCGATGGAAAGTTTTCAAGGTTTCAAATCCAAACACATCTAATAAGTCTTTGTCTAACTGATCAAGCTATGGAAACCTTATTTAATTTACTTGAGACTGAGAGTTCTATTGCTAAGATTCACAGTGTGTTGAAAACTATAACAAAGAGAAAAGGAGATGCTGCAGCATTAGCTAAGGAGGGCTTAAAAGAAATTGAGACTGTAATGGAAAATATTGAATCGTTAGGCATTAAGGTAAGTTTCAAATAACAAATTTAGAAAAGTAAGACAAATTAAAAATCCAAATAAAATATCTTTAGTATACTTTTTATGTTCTATTTTAATACACTTCTATTGAAACAACTTTTCTAATACTTTGTAGTGAAAGTTTTACTTAAACATATAACGGCACCTGATTTCCAGTTGCGAAGAGGTTGTTTTCATTTGCTACAGTATAGAAGAATTTTGACAATATTTTTTTCAAGTTTAATTTCAAATATTTATTGTGAAATTATCATTATTATTTAACTTAAATGACTTTATACGTATGGCTAGACAATCATTTAAAAATAATTTAATTGAAGTTTATCAAAAATAAAGCTACTTTTTTGCCATTCCTAAAATAAAAATCGTGAATTAGGTAAAGTAATTCATTATATCCTAAATAAGTTCTCTGAATATTCCATACGTTGAAATGTCCCAAAAGCGCAGAAATTTAAAAAATGTGCAACGTACATAACATTACATATTGTAATAGAGCTCTTTTAGTGTGAAGTACTATTCTCTACTAAATGTAACTCTCCTGGAAAGATTTTCCTTATGGTCTAGTAAGAAGATTTTTGCATATTGATACTAATATTTAATCTATTTAATAATAATATTTGATCCTTTGTTTCATTGTCAAATTAGTTTAAAAGAATAAGTATTCTATTTTTTTTTTCGTTGTGTAATTTTCTATTATGATTAATAATTGTAACGAACATTATATTTTTCAGTGGACAGTAGTAGTTGTTCCTCTCCTAGTACATAATATAAATCAACACAGTGGTACAATTTATCAAATAACGTGCGAAGTTAAACGCCGTAGAAAAAAATGTGGAGAAGCAATAGCAGCAGGTGGACGTTACGACAAAATGTTGTCGTCTTTCCAAAAACTCAGAATGGCCTGCAAAGAAACTAAACAATACGGTGCTGGGATCAGCATCTCGTTGGATAAACTTGTATCAGCGGTTTTGGAATCGTCAGAATCATCTGACAGTAAATATGGCATCGATGTTGCAATTTCTTGTCTGGGCAATCCTCATCGAAAGAAAGAGATGATAGATCTTTTGAAAGAGTTTTGGAGTTTTGGATTAAAAGTTACAATTTTGGATTTGTCATCCATTGAAGAAATTCTCGAATATTGCAGAGAACATTCGATTAATCAAGTTGTTATTTTAAAAGTCAATGAAAGAGGAGGAGTGAGAGTCCATAGTTGGGAAAGAGATAGATATCAAGAAAAAAAAATAGCCAATAAAGAAGTTGGGGAATTTTTTCAAAGACTGGATACATCGATACCTATTTTAAATAGAACTGAAAGTAAAGCATCGACAAGCGAGAACTACTTAAGTAATAATAATCCAAGTAATATCAATATCAATTTTATTTTGTCTGAAAAGGACAAACTTTCTGGTAGTTCTCGAAGAAATTTGAAGAATTCGATATTTGCACAGATGTCCACGTACTTTCAAAGAATCGCACATAAAGTGCCAATTGAAATTTTTGCAATGTACTTAGAAATGAGTGTGATTAGAACAATTATAAGTTTTTTAGAAATCGATGAGGAAGATCAGGATTTTTTGAAAAGTATACAAGTCATTATCGATAAGTAAGTACATAATATTCCACTACAGTATTACTCATAAACATAGCACAATATATAAATTTTACTAAACAACAAAAGAAAGTATAATAATAGTTCATTAAATGAAATAAATTTAAAAACTAGTTTTGAAGTAAAAGTAAACCTTTTCACTAGCAAAAATAAAAATATTAAAAGAATTCAGTATGATGAAATCATATATTGCATAAAGAAAGTTTAGACAAAACTTTTGAAAATCAGTCATATCTGATTTGGCTAAAATTCTAAACTTTCACAGAAATTAAAAAAACTTTAATAGATATTAGAATTACATTATTGGTAAATATCAGTAAATTTTCTTTTTTTACAGGACATGGTACCATATATCTTTTTATACTGAATTCTTATAATATTTATATCTTTATCAAATCTAGTTTTCAAAAGTATTACGTTTCATGAATTATATTTTCGTTTATTATTTATTGAAATTTCATAAATCTATACATTGTACTATTTCTTCGTCAAAGATTATAAGTAATCTTCAATACATCTATGTACATTAAATTTTTGATCTTTCTTTTCAGACATACAAGACACAAAAAGTATATAAAGGAGATATGCGAGGAATTACGGGAAACGAGGAAAGAAAAATTACGACCTGTGTTGATATTATATAGTCTAATGGATAATCAATATATGACTCTTTTATAGTTTATTACTTTTTAAAAGTTCAAAATTATACATGGATAAGATATTATATAAAAGAAATAATTTGTCACGTAATTAAATGAGATACAATAAAGTAATTTGATTTTTATATTAAATATTCTATTCTAAAAATGTTCCTTTAAATTATAAAATAAATGTACAAATAAAAAAATACCTAAAGTACTTTGATAATAAACAAAATCAAAAATAACTGTAAAAATCTATTTTCCTATTTTTTGTATATTTTAACATCTGTTAGATAAGCTAACTGTGGCGACTACCTCCGCCATTCGCCAGCAGATGGATTCCTTTTCTATAACTACCTAAAACCGTCCCGATTTGGATATACTGTATATGTATACAGTACATAACAGTATACAACGAAACCGTCCTTACCCTTATCCCTGTCTAAGGCAGGGCCCGCTAGAACGCCTTACTGACGAGTCCCCTAGCGGGCCCGGGACGAAACAGTTTCCCCTTTCTTTTCCCGCTCCTCGCTCCTCCAAATTTCCAATTTTCTAAGCGCGCCACACTAACATACATTCAATTTTTAACACCTTACATTTTCTAAATTTCTAAATATCAACTTGTATACAACATGCACTATCGTCCAAGCAGTTTCCTACCCTTGCCTCATATGTTATGAATGTCTTGTTGCTTCCCTAGACTTCCTGTTCTTGAAAGTTCGTATACAAAGAAGAATTTTTAATACATTTCATTCATTATATAATTTAAAAAATTTTACATCTTTTTGTGCTAGCATTCACAGCGATGATACAATAGGTCTAATCAGATCTTACGCAATTTTCCGTAACATTTTTTGAAAACAGATACATAAGTTCGAAACGTAAGCCAATAAGCATTGAGAAGCGTGCATAATTACGCTAAAGGAAGAGATCGAATGTTCCACCCAGCGACATACAGTAGAACTCCCACTGTATAAACTAATTGCGGGGCAAAAGTTTTTCCATAACAGAATAACAAACGGTTAGCACTCAATTTGATTTAATATTTGAGACAAAGTGAAATAAAATGAATGTAATTCATTTTGTTCGTACATATCTCCATACCTAGAATACATAATTAAAAAGTAATAATATTTAGTTTTTTTCTGGGGGGGGGGGGGGGCAGGGAAGCGGAAAAATCTTCAGCAAGATACGCGGGGTGGGCCGTATGTTCCCCAGGTTATGTGGAATTCTTACCCACTAAAAAACCGCTCCCCAAACTCGCGACTTTGAGCCCCCTCCCGGAACCGTTTATCACATTACTTCGGGAGACGAGTCGCCATTGCTCGTCACTTGAGACGCGGTGCCCTTTTCTGACCTCACAGCAGGATTTGGCCCGTTTCGAATCGGCTGGTCGGCCCGCGACCAGCGCCCCCGAGTCTCTTCCTGCCACCTTTGTTGCCAGGGGTGGAGGGCATCTCGACGAGCCACCCTCCTCGCTTCCGCTCCATCTTTGCCGGCCTGCCTCGCCTCATAGACCTACTTGCGTTCTAAAGCAAGCAGATCTATGGGCAGCATTCCGGCGATCACCAGAACAGCCGGCTCCGCAACAGTCCGGTAGCCACTCGCTACACGGAGCGCGCACCTTCACTACACCGCCGCCATTCTGCGGCGGTACTTGTCGAAGCGGAAGGCTGGTACCCAGACCTCCGCAGCGTAAAGCATGGTAGCTTGTACGGCGGTCATGAGCAGCCTCCGCTTCGAAGCCTTTGGCCCCCCTACATTAGCCATGAGGCGTGCAAGAGACGACGCAGCACTCGCCGCCCTGTCAGCCGCCTGCCAAATGTGGTGCCAGAAGGCCCGCCTGGAGTCGAGTTGGACCCCCAGGTACTAATGGCGGCTTTGGCCACGATAGTGTGGACTCCCACCTAATAATATTTAGTAGATTCAATAAAGACGATAATTATATTTCGAAATTGTTTAAGAAGTACAAGCCATCGAAGTTCCCATTTTTTTGCAGCTTTCTACGAAAAATACCTTCACATTTAAATTTACATCAACGGAACTCTTAAAGGTACGAAGTTACGATTTTTACTGATAATCTTATAGGATCAGGAAACACGACAGCATCTCGCACCAAATTGTTCAATTGCGCACGCAATGCTTCTTTAACCCGTATATCTTTTCTTTAAACAAAAAGGCACCAAATTTTAATAGCTATTTATTCTTTTAAACCATATTATAATAATTTTAACGATTGTCCAATTGATAAGTGTCAATGTGCGCATAAAACGTGATCTCACATATGTCAATTAATATCGAAATATTAATTTGACGTGCAATGTCTCATTCAAATGTAGGCGCAATGGCAAATGCCAGATGAACTGATGAACCAGTGCACATACGACGCATGCGCAGGGCAGCTGCCAGGTGAATATTTTAATTATAAACTACGATGGTGACGCGACATAGAGCTGCAGATAGTTTTATAATGTTTACCTGATAGATGACCTGCACATGCGTCGTCGCACGTAGTTAATTTTTAATAAAAACATCATCCCCCTTCCTCAACCTTTCTCTTCTATAATGCTGTTGTCCTATCTTTCGGTAGCAAGCAACCCTACTCTAGGTCGATATGCGCACGACGCAGCGATACAGTTTCAATCTATTTTAACCTATTTTCTTTCATAATATCCTGCAATGTTATCCTTTGTCACAGAAACGTCTATATAATGTATTAAAACTCATTTTATTCATAATAGCCGCATTTTATGCGGTTTATTTGATTGAATTGACAATGACTTCAACCTTGCAATCATGACATTTTCTCATTTACCAAGTTCACGAGTGTTCACTATCATGCATGCCATATGATTATCATAGCGGAGGGCCACCAAATTAAAATAGATTAAAACCAAGATGGCATCTAACGTGGTCGCTACAGCGACAGTTCGTGCTGTCAAAAGCAGGAGAATTCTCCCCACCAGAGCGGCGCTTACTTTAGTGAGTGGATAATAAGCATCTGGTAATTTAGGTTGTCGTATACATAAATTAATGTCTTTAGTTTTCATCAATATTATTACTAAAGTTGCTAAAATCTATGGATTCTAGAATACAAGGTTAAGAGAACTATTACTTTCGTTTCTAATATAAAGTATTGTATATCATAATAATAGACTATAAAGTATTTTAAATGTTGTATATATTGTCTTTATATTTGAAACATGACACAGTTACTTAAAATAACTATTAAGAATGTTAAGTAAGTTTAATATAATGACAAACTATGACTGTAAAAGGTACAAGATTGTGTTACGTGATCGTTTTCTGTCACAATATCATTCTACTATAAAATCTCTTGTATTATAGGTTAGATGTAATGTGAATTAGAACATGCAATGTGATGAAATTGTAACGTAACGTTAAAATTAATCTATTCTATAACTATAATTTTGTATTACATTGTAGGTCTTTTATATTATACTACAAAGCCAATATGTGTATAATTCTGATAACATTATTTTTATCACTAACATTAATTTATCATTCTTTTCGGAATTACATATGTATTATAATTCTTTTTGTTACAGACATCAAATGCAGTAAAAAAGATTAAGGAACTATTGGAAAATAAAGAGAATTATGTGAGTAAATTATGTTTATATGTACATATTTTTATTTCTTATAGTTTTATAATGACATGTCATAACAAACTATTGATCATAACATAAAATAGTTCATACAAGGTTGGTTAAAATAAAAATAGATTACTATTTAAAACAAAAATGACAAAATCAATAGTTTGTGGTAAAACATCTGTTTAAGAGATACAGACACATTGACCTTCATGTTGACATATTTTATCAAGGTCATGATACTATGTAATATCTGAGAAGTTCTAGTTAATAATTGTTGCTCATAGAGAAGTTAAGTTATATATATATTATAAATGTAATTTTTATGAATCGAATCTAATTTTTTGACAAAGTGCACAGTTAAGAAAAAATATTTTTATGGAATACTTTGGATTATTACACAAAAATACTATCCCAGTTTTTTGATACATTTTAGATTTGAAAAATAAATTATGTATCATAGTATGGGAGTAATGTTGTTCAATTTTACATTTTTGAAAACCAAGATCACTAACTACAACCTTTCAGGTGCTACTCAGAATCATGAATTTAACAACATATGTCAAGATGAAGACCATTGGTGCTGTGTCCTCTAAACAGAAGTTGTATTCAGTTTATAGAAACAATTTTTAAGATATATTAATTAATCTTACAGTCTGTATAAAGACGATATTTTATTTTTCAGATAGGTCTGAAGGTTGGTGTGAAACAGCGAGGGTGTAACGGTCTCAGTTACACTCTTGATTATGCTAAAGAAAAGTCCAAACTCGATGAAGAAGTTGTTCAAGATGGAGTTAGAATTATAATTGACAAGAAAGCACAATTATCTTTACTGGGTACAGAAATGGACTACATAGAATCTAAATTAAGTTCTGAGTTCATTTTTAACAACCCAAATATTAAAGGAACATGTGGATGCGGAGAAAGTTTCTCCGTTTAATTAGTGAAAATTGTAGTAAAAATAGATAAGCATAAATTAATTGTAATTTAAAGAATATAATCAATTGTTTTGGTTTTAAATCTCGTAAAAAATCTTATATCAAAGCTATTTTCATTTCATTAAAATGTAATAATGATTTCATAGTTAGAAAAAGAATGTAATATATAATTGAGTCTGGCTATGCGTAATAGTATATATTTATTTTGTAAGTAAATACATTGTACATAATTATAGACATATGATGAATATGGAAAAATACAGATAATTTAATATAATTGAACACATTTTCATACTTAACTTTTTATTTTTTGTTTTAACATTAACACGTAAACAAAAGCAACAGAGCTGCGTCTTAATTATTATATAATCATTTGCTAAATAAAATCAACATAGTAAGAAGCCCGCGGAAACGAACGAAGTGGTGGTTTGCTGCGCGCGAAAATTTCACCAACTACCTTCGAGCTGCAACCGGAAGACGGACCGGCCGACAAATCAATGTCCAGCGAATTCATCAGCGCTCAGCTAATTTTCCTATTAGCTAAGAAGGAAGGAAGGAGAAGAAGCTGGAAGAAAATGCAGAACTCCACGGAAAACCTCAGATTTAATTCGACAGTCAAAGAAAGTACATCTCAGAACTCTATAAATAAAGTACCGTTTGCTTAAAGTATTCAGAGTTTGTATTGTATCTCTCTACAATCTTTCACGAGCAGAGCGGTTCAGCGCTCCACGGGCATCCGAACCATACCGAATTCCCTACACTGAACAATTCAGACCGTAACACTATTGTTGCGGTCTGGATTGTTTGATGTAGGGAATTCGGTGTTGTTCGGATGCCCGTGGAACGCTGAACCGCTCTGCTCGTGAAAGGTTGTAGGGAGATGTACAAACTCTGAATACTTTAAGCAAAAGGTACTTTATTTATAGAGCTCTAAGATGTACTTTCTTTGACTGTCGAATAAAATCTGAGGTTTTCTGTGGAGTTCTGCATTTTCTTCCAGCCTCTTTTCCTTCCCTCCTTCTTTAGCCAATAGGAAAATTAGCTGGGCGCTGGTGAATTTGCTAGACGTTGATTTGTCGGCCGATCCGTCTTCCGGTTGCAGCTCGAACATGGTTGGTGGTTCGACAGTACGCATGCGGGTGGGAGTGCACGGGAGTCGAGCGCGCAGGGGTGAAAAGCCCGCCGAAACGAACATTGTGGTGGTGTGCCGCGCGCGAAGATTTCGGCTCGAGGACTGAGTAAGAGAGAGAGGTCAGAGAGGGTTTCGAGAAGTCCTTGTCTAAAGATTTACGACGTTCTGTACTTGAGAGATCCGGGTTTGCTATTGTGACTCCTCTAGTTCACGTGAAATCGTAGAGGGTCTTACGAGAGGCTAGGTGACTTTCTCTACATTCCTCGATTAGTATCGCTAGATAAAAAAAAGGCTCAACGAAGAATTTCGTGGGAACTCTCTCATTATCTCCTTACATATTCTCAGTTATTCCTCTCGGCCGATACTGTATCTCTATATAAATATACGATATAAATTTGTATTTACATTCGAACTTTCCTCTTGTCGCCATTAATTGAAAGCGTATAGTCTAATAGCGCGGTCGTAATATAAACTTGTGACTATGTTCGCGTCGCTCATGAAACGTGATAACGTAACAATAGTAATCGAATTTTTCCTGCATAGCTCCCGGCCGCAGTATAATACGTTAGCAAAAATGGGTATAGAAATTTTCTTTACTCGGATTGATTAACCATTTACTGCTGAGATAGGATCCACTGCAAATGGAATGCGCAGTAAAATGGTGAGGATGTGCGCACCACGAGAGTAAGAAAAGCATCCAGAAGTATGTTCCATTATTATATGTTAGATATCCATGGTATACATTGACAAGAAGAAATACGTTAACTGAAAAAAGAAATTCTGTTTTATAAGTGTTATATTTTTACATTGTTTCACATCTTTAATGGATAGAATGTCATTACCTGAAACCCATCAAGTAGAATTAATGGCTCTAGCAGAATTAGCAGGGGTTTCATCAGTTCCAGGAGTCTATCGGTAAATATTTATAAGTATAATGACATTCAATGGTTTTATTTATATATATTTTTGTATTTTCTTTTGTTTAATATATCGCTATTATAAATCAAATGCTATGAATGCTATTAGTTTTACTAAATTGTTTCTTTAGAGTGATAATGGAACTTCTGACGTTACATATATCCCCAGAGGATATATATATTCTTCTAAAACAAATATATCTCCAATCAAGTAAAGAATCTACAGAGAATCCTGAATAAACAGTTAAGGTATTAAACTTTAATTAAAAATTAATGTATTTTTTGTATAGTTTATATTAATTTCCATTAAATTATTTTTCCACAAATGTAGTTTATTTATTGTTTTTCAGTTCTATGATTTCCAACACGTTTCCATAGTTTTATAAACAGATCAAAATATAAGATTAATATAACGATTTTATTATAATTTTTATTGCAAGGCTTACAATGACTTTTGCCCTACATTTTTTAAATATATACCTTTACATCTATTGATACTTTTTCTTATACTTATTTTAAAACAAATACTAATATATTCAGCAGTTGGCTTGATTTGACATACACTAATATTCTTACGCATTCTCTAAATCCCTGTGACAAACCATGAGGACTTATACCTATTTCGTACCTCCTCTTTGATTCTAGTCCTGATTTCTTTGTTCATCGTTAGTTGTCTGTTACATTGTTTTTCTTTCTCTTTTCATCACTCTACTCACTCCGCTTTCCTTCATTCCTTGCTGCCCTTTGTCTTTTCTTCCTCCCTATTCTCTTCATCTCCTTCAATCCCTCTCCTGCTCTACGTAAAAATTTTTCCATTGCCCATATTTCACCCACTCTCTTACATCTGTACAACACATGATTTATTGTCTCCTCTTCTTCTTTGCAAACCCTACATACTTTATCTTCCGATTGTCTCCGATATTCCTTGAACTCGTTACCACATTTGTATCTGGTAGTAAAACTTCTCTCTTCCCTGTTTACTCTACTATTAGATACTTTGATTTCATTTATATACTCCTCTAATTGTCATTATATTTAAACTCTTTACTTTTCTGCATACCTGCTATCTGTACTATAGTCCCACTTTCTCAATTTCTTATTCTTTCCATCTCGCCCCTCTTAAGGTTTAACTTCTTTTTCACTTTTTTGCTAATTTCCTCCCAGTTATTATAGATTTTTTCTCGTCTTTCTCAAGCATTCTTCCATGAATCTCTTCCTTAATATCCTTGCTAGTTCTTCATAATTCACTGCTCTTTTTGTAGCTTTCACTTTCATCTCTTCTTCCTTTGTTTCTTATAGTGTAGTTAGGTCATCTATTCTACTCAGCCCCAAAATCCACTTTGAATATCTTCCTTTTATTACATCAAATCTATTATCTAGCCCCCACTCTAAGATCTCTGCCTCATATGGTACCACATTTCCCAATGCTCCATGTATTCTTCATTGCAACTGTTGCCCTTCTTATTGTGTCTAGCACATGCTCCTTAGATCTCCCATTATTCTGTAATACATGTCTCGGATGTCTCATTGTTTTTATTTCCTCCAAATTTTCATCTCCCATTTCCACTCCTTTCTTCTCCTTCCATTGTTTCTTCTTTCATACATCATCACCATAGACTTTTTAATATTAACCGTTAAATCTTTTTTCCCTACATACTTCTTGAACTGTCTTATTGTTTCTTTCATTGCCTCTTATCTTTTGCTTGTTCACTACAACTCCTCTATCCTGTACCTTCTTCATGTCATTTCCTAGGTCTAATATGAAATTAGATATAATAATAAACTTAATAATAAATTCACCCATTTAGTTATAGATCCACGACATGCTCGGACACAGCTTGATGTGTATATGATAGTGACGTATAGAAAAATGTCTCCTAAGCATCGCTATCCGCCACCGTTGATCAAAGAAAATTAGATTGTTTGAATAAGGGTAAATATTTTACAACATTAGATATGGCAATCTGGATTTTACCAAATCCCAATAAGCAGAATATTCTGTTGAGAAAACTGCGTGTATGATTCCAGACGGATATTGTGAGTCAAACGAACCTGCGATCTTTCAGCGTGCCATTAATCGAGCGTTGAAGAATTTAACCCTCTTAGTGCCTCGTAGTCGCCGTTGGCTACTCTTGAAAAAATATTGTTTTAACAATATTAATAACCCTTAATAAGTCTCGCAGAAAAAACTGCGGAATACTGTACGGTGGCCGACAATATGTGTACTTCGTTTTCCTGCAAGCGAATTTCAACTGTTTTTTTAACAATCATGTAACGGTTGTATACAGATCAGTTGTAGCGTTCATCATACATTGTAAGAGATCAATGGACTATCCTCCGAGCATGACAGGGATTTATAACTAAATAGGTGAGTTTCATATTAATAAAATTGTTTACATTTCTGAAATAAACAAATCCCATATATCCTTTAACGGGGCTCTTTATCAATAGCATACCTTTGCAAATTAGTTGCTGAATTCTATTCGGAGATGGACTTATTTTGTAAATTACGATATCATTTACGGACTTCGATGGGGCTACTTATATCCTCCGTACAAATTGCATAAAAATTTTATAT
The DNA here is from genome assembly GCF_028453695.1 of Augochlora pura. Classification (NCBI taxonomy): domain Eukaryota; kingdom Metazoa; phylum Arthropoda; class Insecta; order Hymenoptera; family Halictidae; genus Augochlora; species Augochlora pura. Next base: position 23,152,808 of record NC_135778.1, on the reverse strand, counting down.
AATTAATAGAAATATATATAATTTAAACTAGTGTCAATATTGTGTGAAGAAATGAATGCGGTATAAAACATTTAAAAATAGTCTTATTTATACATGAAATATAGATTTATTATGTGCGCACATTACGATGTGCCGTATTGAAGTATTCCAAACAAAGAAAGGGTGAGTCAACACAGTCTTCGCAGTAATGGTTCGATATCTGTCGCAACTTTTCGATTCTACTCCTGTCGCAGTGCTATTGCTACGCCACTGTAATTTATCGATTTCTTCGCTACGCCGATGATGAGGTTCGACGGAGTCGATGAACACGTGTGCTGCGTCACGCGCCGCGGCTCCTTTGACTCTAATTCCCGGAAGACAACTCATAATACTATAACAAAACTTTTTTAATTTTAAGATTTTAAAACTGAATTTCTTTTTAACATATTGCTGATAATTTTTTGATTAAAATGAGACTAAACATGACATAGTTTTACCGTTTTCTTCAATAACCGTGACGTGTCACAAAGTTAAGATTTCTAAGAGAATTTCATAATAGCATTTCGAAAAAGCCTACAGGCAGGACGTGCCGTAAACCGGGATAATCCGAAGGGTCATCTTGGTCGAGTACGCGACGGTACCGAAACCGTAGGAGGTTGACCTGGACGATTTCCCATAGAAAATTACCAATTTATTAATAATTAGCAATTAAACCATCTTTCTATGAATCTGCAAACCATCTTTTGCGTTATCGGTGCTGAGTTTCAAGGAGCTCGTATCTAAACAGCTTCTCACTGTTCAACCATGCTTACTCCAAGGCCCCTTCAAATTCCAGGATTGATGGAAAAAATACAATAAATTGTTCCGCCACACTTTCCGTCAAACGCGTAGAATTCTGAATGTCTCGAAATCGAAGCCATCTCAAAACCTACCGCGTCGAAGTCGGCGCGATCTCTGCAGTTCCTGTCGCGAACGCGAGACGATTTGATTCACTTGCGGTCACGACCGTGTGGCCGATGGCGTGTAGAGAAGTCTACACTTGCTGTCGCTCGAATTACACAATACCATATGTAGCATTGTCTTTAATACTTCTTTTATAATTACGAATTGGTTTTTTTAACGCTTTTCTTCGTAAATAAAATAAAATACTTGATTCGTATAATGAATAAATACGGCGTAAAATATGTCGTGTTTGGTATCATTTTAATTGGAAAAATCTGACCAATATATTAAAAAAATTTTCATGTATAAAAAATTGGAAATAAGAAAGTTAAGTAATCGTTTTTATGTTAGCGTTAAAATGTATGTATTCATAGTAATCTACACCGGCATGCGGCGGCTGCCTCTCAGGTTACAATGTAATTTCGTTCGCCTCGAGTCTCGTTCCATCTCTCTCTTTTATGAGATGTCCCCAACTACAAAGGCGAGCCGTGAGGATCGATAATCATGTCTTCGGATTCAGTTCGTGACGACTTTCGATTCCTACTTGGCGACATTAACTGAATCATTACTGTATGTGTATATATGAATGTGTTCCTACTATGGGATATATTGAGCCTCACATTGCAGCGGGTGAGCAGAGCCTATACAACTATCCTTCTTTTGCTCACATTTTCGTGTTTTCATCTATTCCAGTATGTGAGACTTGTTTTGCTCAGAAAGCCCTCCAGAGGACTAGCATAACAACTTATATATTTCTGTATATTTTTAAGTAAAAAATATATTTAGTAATAAAAGGTTTCTATAAAACACCATATTTTCCAACTTTTGACTAAACGTAATCCCTTACATCGAGTACTGACTATCACAGTTGATAAGTACTGGGATAAATTATAGCACAGTGTCCACGTAACACCTTGAATCTTCAAGCACGTGGTTGAATAAACATGGAAAGCCAAGCAGTACTTAAAAAATATATTATTTTGATGTAGACAATAATTTAATGATACAAAAATACTGGTTTCAATTATTCATCTTACAGTATCCCTTAAATTACAGATAATAAAAGAGAAATATCACAGATTGCATGCGTATCTTGCATTGTAAACATATTCTTTTGTACAAAGTCACCAATGCTGTGATCATTCCGCTTCTTTGATTTTCATAGTTATCATTTTCGTTTGGATCTTAAACTACGAGTTTTCACTTCTGTAGGCGTACTTGTTACTGTACACTGAAAAAAATAAAAAATATATTAATAATCTATGGAGTTATTAAAATTATTTCATACAAATTTACCTCGACTGGTTCAATATCATGAAAAGATTCATCTTCTGTCACGTATAATTTTTTTTTACGGATATTTTTTCTTCTGTCCGAAAGAGACTCCGTGGGAGGTGGAAGCACAGTACGTTTATCACTCCGCCTAAGGTTAAGTAATAACATTTTGAATACGTTTTGAATAACATTTGTTCGAACTACCATGCCAAGAACTCATAGTTATACAATAGTAAAACGAAAAAGTTCTTTGCATTTATTTGCCTTTTTTGATTCACTCTATTAAGAAGAAGTACAGGAAGCCGACGAAATAAAACGAGTATGTAGTTATAAAAATGGAAATATAGTCCAGGTATGTTTATGAAGAATGTTCTGTTCAGAACCTCTTCATCTAGTCCAATGTATACAATAACGCTTATGTTCATACTTAGTCTCTGAACCAGGTAGTTCGATTATGGATACATCATCTGAGGTAGGAGAATATTTTCTCAGTGGCCGCCTTGTCCTACGTTCTCTTGTTATCACTTCATCCTCTGACGCGTCTTCGTAACGGCCTTTCATTTTAACATGATGTACTGTTGTCTATAAAAGAAGTATCATTATGTACAACTTACTCGTAAGCATTAAATTTTATTAAACAATTTTTAATGAGGAAGTGTTACTTGTTTTTGTTTCTCTAAATCCTCTTGTTGATTCCTTACTAATGTCTCATATTTGGAAACCATCTCATCCCTATTTTTCATAAATGCTTCCATTTCCCGTTCCTTCTCAATCAAACTATTCTTTAGTTCTTCATTCATATTCCGTAACCTGTCATTTTCTATTTGCCTCTCTTGAGTACTTTGTTGAAGAAGTTCCAAAATCTTGGCATTTTGTTCATATGCTTTAACACGTGACTTTAAGTTTTCAATATGTTCTTCACTTTGAGAAAGTTTATGTTTTGTTTCTGTCAATTCTTTTATTGTATTTTTCATCTCTACTTCCATAAGATTTTCGTCGCTGTCAGCAACATCCGTTTTCTGAATTAGAAGTTTCATTTCTGGAATAATGGCAAATTTTCTTTTTCTTCACTACAGAGGTAACATTTATAATTACTTACTCAACTATAAATATATATATCTGACCTTGTTGAAGCGACAATATTTCGGCATCTTTCTCCTGTTCTATATCCTTTGCACTTTCCAAACGTTCCTCACATTCCAAGAGCTTATAATTATTTTCATCTAATAACTTTTGCAGATGTTCCTTCTCATCTTGACATATTTCCAACTTCTTATTTAATTCTTCTATTTGATGCTCAAGTTCTTTTACGGTTTCAAGTTTGAGCTCCAGTTCCATGATTTTCGCAACATGTACGTTCCAGTACTGCAAGAATAATATAATGTGACAGAATAAATTGCCATGTTTTAAGAAACCTAAACTACGTGAGCGACAAGACTTTTAAGGAATTAAAGAAGTTGAAATGGTTAAAATTTATGGTGCTGTGCAATTGCAAGATTACGAAACTCTACGTACTTTCATACACTTGTTATAATTACTCTTAGTATGTAAAAGTTCTTTTTGAACTTCATTAATAAGTCTTTCATAATCCTCTATCTTTATATCTAGTTTGGCCTTAGATTGATCGCTATCTTCTAATAATTTTTGACTGTGTGTTTCATCAACCACACCTTGAGAAAGCTGCTTTGTCAAAGATTCAATCAAGTTTCGATATTCTTCTAAAACAAGCTTGTTTTTTATGTTTTCTTCTGACAGACTTTCCAATTTCTGCGTCAACGATGATATTTCTTGCCGAAACTCAACTAACATCTTAAATATAATGGTTCTATCAGAAATGTGTCAGAAACTGATGTGTATATATTACTATGAATCTACGTACTTTACATTTTTTCCGTAGCCGGGTTTTCGCATCATCGTATTTTACCATTAATTTCGATAATTCGTTCAGAGTAAGCTCGCATTTATCAAATTCGCCACCAAAGCTTGTTTGAGTATCTTCTTCTTTTCTAATAGGCTGACTACATTCATTTTGAATTTTATATCCATTCACATAAATGATTTCTGCTGCTTCTTCGTCAATTTTCCGTTGAACGGGTTCTTCACTTCCAACTTTAGTTTTTATGTTATCCATTTGCAAATTACTTATTTGGTCAGATATAACCTTTAATTTCACTTTAGCATTATCCAGTTCGTCTCTCAAACTCTGTATCTCGGTCGTACTTTGAGATAATTTCTCTTTTAGTGTTGAATTCTCTACTTCTACAGCAAGTATCTTTTCTCTCATTTGAGCATCAATCTTTGCATATCCTATTCAATCGGCAAATAATTATATGATAAATACTGTCGTTAAATACCATAAATCAAAATCTTATACCTACCTATATTTGGATCGCTATTATCAGTCTCAGTAGACTTATCTAACGATCCTACCTTGTAATCGGTAGAAATTTCCTTTTTAATCGCGATCCCTTGATATTCAACATCCTTTGGAAAATCATGAGATGTTTCTGGAACCTATTGTGACAATTAGCGATGTCAATTGCGATTCATAAGATTATTTACATATTTTACAAAATTAAGGTATAGCATACATCATTGTTATATGATGAATCATGTATTGAACTTTTAAACGCAGCTGACTTTGTTAATACTTGCACATCGTGTAATAATTCCAATTTATCACATTCCAATTTATTTATTGTCTCCAGCATATTTTGTATTTTGCACTCGTAATCCAGCAATTTCTCATTTTGATTTTCTAATTTTTCATCTAGCACCTCTCTTTCTTTACTCTCCTTTGTGAGGCAAATATTAATATTTATAAGCTCGGCTTCTAAATCATTTATCGTCTCCTGTTTTTCTAATAACTTTTCTTCCTGTTCTTTAATAGTATACTCTTTCTCTCTTATTTCCGAAGTAATAGTAATATACTCTTCCTTTGCTTCATTTAAAAATACTTTCAATTTCTAAAACGATATCATTAAAATATAAAATGGTGTATGTATTTACGATCATAGACAATATTAAATAATTATTAATGCATGCACCTTCACTTGATCCTTTTTAGCAAACAATTGAGACTCTAATTCTTCTACATAACATGTTGTTTCTTCATTAGTGCAAATATCTTTCTCAGCTGCACTCAACAAAGATTTCATGTTGCTCACATCTTTTTTCAATAACTCTAATTCGAAAGATAGCTTATTCTTTTCGACTGCCAAAGTCTGATTTGATTCTTTTAGTTGCTTCACACTACTTTTGAGTAGTACAAGCTTCGATGTTAATTGTGAGTTTTGAATCTCCAAGTTGTCAATGTTTTTTCTATCGTCAACATTGTCATCTAAAACGGACGAACGTTTTCTCTTGTTAGAGCTACGTTCATCTAATTTTTGTTTATAGAAATCCTCAATTTGTTTCAAGGACCATTGAAGAGTATCCTCATGTTGTTCCTCTACGTCGTTCATACGATTCCTACATCACAATTAATGGTATAATTTTTTAATTACAATGGTTATACTTTTCTAATCTATTCTTACAACAAATCATAAAAATTAGTAACATACTTCCATTCACTTTCGAGATCTTTCATCATAGTCGTAAAAGTATCCGCCATTTCTTGACGAATCTCTAGATCGCGACTTAATGCAGAACTCTTTAAGAATCTTATTTCATCTTTTAGATTTTTATTTTCACAAAGCAACTCATCGTAGTCTTCAGTATGAACATAATCAGGTATAGAATGATTACTACCAGTGTTATGACATTCTGTCAATGTAGATAAAGTATACTTAACATAAATCAGTTTAAAACATATAAGCAATTTTAAAAAATACCTGTACCTTCACTTTCTAATTCTGTAGCATCCCAATCAGTAACTGTTTTTATACTTTTTCTAACTATTTGTGAAAATCTCGACTTTTTCTTATCTTCTTTCCGTTTCTGTTCTAAAACTATTTTTTTTGCAATAGCAGCAAAATTCAGAACATTTTGTGTTTCTACATACAAATTTGGTAAAGGATTGATATTCACTATCAAAGCCATACGTTCTTTACCAGAAAGTGCTTTCTGAAACAGTCTTGTTAATTTTGACTCTCTAAATGGACCTATATGTTGTGATTTTTGTTTAAATAACTGTCCGTCATGAGTCATTTTTAAACATTTTCCTAATACTAATAGGCTTGTATTAATATTTTGTGCTTCTTTTAATCTGTCCCCAATATTTAATGTTTTTTTCAATCGCTCTGAACCAGCTAAATCGCAGAAGGCAAAACTGTAATATTTATAAAAACAACTACATATATAAGAATTACTCTCGGCTAAACATTATAATCAATAAGAAATACTATTGCTTACGTGCTAACTTCAACAGCATTTGGTTCATTCTCAACAGAATATTTCAATAATTTGATAGTAAATATGCAATGCGACCTGGAACTTCTTGCATTTAGAGCTGTTGCAGCTACTTTTAAATTATATTGTCCAGCCATTAAAACCTGATAAGCCTCAGAGCCTGAACTAACGCATACTGTTTTGAGACCTTTGATAAAAGCTGTACCTTGTGTATCAGTTACTAATTTCAAAGGGGTTCTTCTTTTTTGTGTCTCATTCGACAAAAGATCATACACAATTTCATTATAAATTTCTGCAAAAGATACCCAAACTGAGTAATATGCACTAGTGCATTGACTGGGTCTGATTGGTGATTCCTCTTGCAACAACTTTTGCATTTCCGTGTAAGCATTGATATAGTGATTTTTATCCATTGAAGCAAATGTTAACAATTTTGTTTTCATTTCTAATTCTTGAGGACGTTCAAGGGGACCTAAGGCAACAACATCACAATGATTCACTGGTTTGTAAGATGGAGACGATTTTGGAGTAATGTTGGAGAAAACAAATTCTAAACATCTAGGTATAATGCCAGGAGATGTAGTACTTCCTTGTAAAGTAAATGATTTCCCTGAACTGGTGGTACCTATAAAAGTTATAATACTCATGTAGGAATTAATAACAGAAGTAATCAAGTCGTTCGTTTAATCACTTGAAATATAAATATTATCTATAAGATATCTTATATCTTTACCATAAGTCATGATAGTTGAATTCTGACCAGCTAAAAAATCTACCATGTGCTGTTTGACAGCTTGTTCAAACAGTTCTAGCTGAGTAACCTCTGGACCAAATGTTTGACTAAATGTATATTTTCTATGTACAATATCACTGTTATTAGATCTCTTCAAGCAATTACTAGTATTATCCAAAGTAGGAAGTTTTGTCAGCAACGTGGTGGAATTCAGAATTTTATATGCCTCTTGTTGCTCCTGTGTTAATTTAATCTGTTTGGGAAATGGTTTCAGTCGTAAGTAGACTTGAATAGTCTGAAAACTCTTTGACACTGAGTTGTTCGTCACTTCTATAGAATCGCATTCTTCAATGTCATAAACAGACATCAAATTCTTTTTTGTGCTTTCTGAAATATGTGGTCTTTGTCCATAAGACAAAATACTTGGGTCTCTTCCAAATAAATATGATACTTCATCTTGCGAATTTAAGTTATAAGAAGGTCTAATGGAATCTAATGTATTGTCCATCTACAATAATTCAAAAATATTAGCCATATATGTTATATATGTAATTATGTGTAATTAAGAATTTAATTTATAATTATTAATTTGTAATTAACTGATATTAGTAACTTATTATTCGAATAAAATTAAATTAATTGTTTGAACATCAAGTAAATTAACTACTATAATTTTTTCCATTGAGATTAATCGATTAAACACTTCATGATATTCAATTGACTTCTTTAATCAATTAATGTTCAAATTTAGTGCACGAATAATTCATGATTTGTTTCTAAACAAAAATTCACAGTAAATAATTGACCGATAATTGGTATTCTTTATACAATAATTATTTTAAAATGTATACATACCTGTCTTTTACGTTTATAAAATTAGAAAACCACTTATGAAATTATACAGAAACTTGAACAATTAATATAAAATAATCATTGACACCGTTTCTTTTTCGTTAGGCTTACAATTCGCACAAACGGTTAGCGTTCCGTTTTGAAATTTTCAATCTTTGTATGTGGCGTCACCATTTCCGGCGGCCGAAGCGAAATATTCATTTCTTTTTCGTCCTGCTCGTCTTTATCTACAGAACTGAGCATCCCTAGCCGCGCAGGCAAATACATGTAACTATAAAGCATAAATACATGTTACAAACGAAATATAAGATTAGACTAGATACTCAATACATTTGTATTTTGTCATTCAGCAAATGGAATTCAGGAGCTTAGTGCCATTTCCGTATTGCCATCAGCGTTACCGATATGTCAGATGTATATTATTATAAGAAATCTTTGCACGTTTAGTAAATTTAAAAAGTTAACTGTGCAAGATTTATTTATGTTTTTATTTAAAAAGCTTCTTCTTAATTAAATATTGTGACTACGATACTATTTTCGTCTGTGACGCCACACGTATTTGTTATGTGTGACCAGAGAAGTCAGTGCAGTAGATAAAGAAGAACGTAAAGAAAAAGAAGGACCGGTTCGTTTTAGTCCCGTCGGAAGTGGCGTCGCTACATGTACTAATATATATTCAATTGTTGGGTGATCACACGAACGTAGTTATACTCAAGTTCCTGATTATTACTCCCTTGTTTTGTACTGCATCAAATTTTTATAAAACCCAGCATACTTGATCCAGTGTCTTATCAATCAAAAATTCCTGCACGCAGCGTCAAAACATTGGCGTCTGTTTAAACTGGATCGCCGCTCGGGTCGGATCACGTAAACACGACCAGCTTTACCATTGGCATCTGTGTGGAGTTTCGTGCTAATGCTTATGTGTGTGAGTGTAACCGACTGATCTCCATGCGTCGGCATTGCTCGTTCCTACATCCTACTTGTTTGTTCTATAATTTCCATTTGTTTTATCTCGTGCTCCTCCTTACCCACCCCCTCTTCCCCCTCCCCCTATCTCTTCATGTAATTGTTTGCATGTTACGAAGTTTTTTGAAATTTTCCTTCGTTTTACTAAATGTTTTCCCTTCCAGGTTACATTTTCCTGTAGTTAACGCCATCTACCTCATTTGCCTGGTGAGCCGGTACTACCGGCAGGAACGGGCCTCCCCCCACCTCACCACAAGCATTTAAAAAAAAAAAAATCACGCGAACGTAGTTATAAATATGTAGTGCCTCTGGTTATGCTAATCATATACTTAGTTGATGCCGACAGGAGGGAAATTCGAATATAAATACAGATTTATATCGTATATTTATATAGAGACACTGTATCGCTCGAGAGGAATAACTAAGAATATGTAAGAAGATAATGAGAGAGTTCCCACGAAATTCTTCGTTGAGCCTTTTTTTATTTAGCGAGACTAATCGAGGAATGTAGAGAAAGTCACGTAGCCTCTCGTAAGTCCCTCTCCAATTTCACATGAACTAGACGAGTCACAATAGCAAACCCGGATCTCTCAACTACAAGACGTCGTAAATCTTTAGACAAGGACTTCTCGGAACCCTCTCTGACCTCTCTTTCTTACTCAGTCCTCGAGCCGAAATCTTCGCGCGCGGCACACCCCCACACCGTTCGTTTCGGCGGGCTTTTTACCCCTCCGCGCTCGACTCTCGCGCACTCCCATCCGCACGCGCACCGTCGAACCACCAATTACCACCAATCTGCAACCGGAAGACGGGTCATCCGACGATTCGAGTAACCTTTACCTTTGCGAAAATGCATTCCGCGGCTGTGTTAACAACTCATTAATGAAAAACGGTCGCAAATGAGAGGAAAGCACATGAGAATTCAACCTATTGCTACGCTCGCGAGCCAATGAGCTAAAACCTACCTTACTCCAGGGTAGGGCAGAAGGAATCTGCGCTCAGACTTTGAGCCGCGTTCGACGTAACGAACAAGGGTTTTCTGAATTTTCTATTAATTTCACAAATCTCACACATATAATTAATAGAAAACTTAACCACTTTACAACATTTGTAAATGTTGTAATGTAGAAGTTGTAATTCACGTATGTAAAACGATACAGATTTCACTAACGTTCACTTTCACTGCACTATTATTCCACACTGATCACGAATTATTCAACAATTGACACATGTTCGAAGTTTTCAGCGTTATTTTGTGTGATCCTGAAAAGGGCCGATTAATTTCAAATACGGTGTTGTAATATCTCCTCTTGTAATCTTCTTACTGCAGCAGTCACGTTGCCTTTGCATTGCGCATACACAAACAATATTTGGTACTGCTCTTGCGACATGTACATTTTAAAGAACGGAGAAGTTATAGCGACGAAATCTTGAACGGAACTGACGGTCTCCACGAAGATGTTCACACAGATTGTGACGATTGTTAGAGCAACGGACATATGTTTTAAAGCCAGACTGGTACGTCGGCAGAATAGTCGAGAGTGGAAGTCATAAAATAGGGAATGAAAGAAACAGATGTCTCGAGTGTTTTAGAACATCGAAGGATCTTTCGCAAGCAATTAGGGAAAAGACTGTGACCGTGAAAATTACGGAAAGTCCTTCTACGGCCACACGCGGGCTGCAGATGTTAGAGTGAGGCAGCTTCAAGTGACCGTGGCATCATTGCCTAAGGACTGCAGTCCCTGCAATGTATAAGGCGTCTAAATGCTAAATACTAAATGTCTAAATGCAATCCATGGCTTTGTTTATGAGTTATTAACAAAAAGTGTGGCCGATGAGAATATAGCGCGCAAACTCAATGTGTTGCTACATGGTCGAGTCAAGGAGGGGAACCCTGTTTTACTTCGTGGTCGACGGTAAGAGGGGTCTATGCTTTGAACCGTATTTAAAGGCATGAACAAATCGCGTAGGGTGAATTTTCTGATTTTTTTACTATGTGACTTCATAGTGACTGAAGATTTGTATGCAATGTGTACAAAGGAGATCTTGAGAAAAAAATTCCCAAAAAATATCATTTTTTTAACTCTTAACTGAGCATGACCCTTAAAAATTAAACATTGATTACTGATCGCCACAACTGATAAATATTGGGATGGCTGACGTAAAAAGAATTTGCAGATTTATAAACTAGAAACTATTATTTAAAATGTAGCTTATGCGTTTTCGTAAATTTTAATAATTGGAGAAATTATCTCCGTTTCAAATGAAGTCAAATTCACAAATCTACGTTTCACGTTCGCAAAAGGACAATATGGTCCAACGCTGGATAATATGGTCGAGAACCGATACCGATTCCATTAATGATATTGAAGCAATTCAATAACAAAATATTAAAAATATTAAAGTTTGAGACTTCTGTGAGGATTTGAACACTCGTTTCACTCCTTTCGAGATGTTTAATATCTCGATTTTTCCCCTTTTCTATTTTTCACCCCTTTTCGAGACCTACTTAATTATCTATTCAATATTTTATTAAAACATCTATATTTATTTCATATTTAAAATGATTAAAATAATCACAATAACATTAAACTAGTGTAACCATTTTCTAATCGTACTACTGAAATCGTAATCTATTCTCAATCTTACAAATGCTCCACGTAAATAATCAAATATTGTCGTAGCCATTCGATTTTCTGGTAATTTAAATTTTTCCAATCATACACGATATCATTTAAAAATTCGGATTAATAACGTGACAAATAATTGAAAAAAAGACATCAGTATTTATGCTCGTCCAACTGCCCGTAGTTATGCACATGCCTAACTTTTAGTAATTCCTTCTTTAAATCCTTCTTTTGTTTCGCATATTTTTTATTCATTAGTTTCCTTAAAGTTTTGTGGTCAAGGTACGTATTTTTTTAATTGTCTGAAACATTTGTACATACAATTTTTTCTGCTTCACCTTAATAGCTTTTTAAACACTTGGATGTAAAGAGGGCCTGAATAATGAAAGCGAGTATCGAGAGAAAAGTCTTTAATCATTATGAAGACACAAATTTCTTGTGCCTAGTGAAGTTTTTGTACTACTCTTTAGGGTATTTATGATCTCAATTTTATTTCTTTTTATTTTTTTTATTTGTAACACGAATTACGTAATAAATGAATTTTATACCACAATTTTTATTATTGTTTATAATTTTTATATAATATTTATAAATATTTAATATTAAAAAGGATAATTTCATAACGTAAAAATGAAAAAGTGCCGGCTATCTACTTCAATTTATCCGGCTTCATCCATATTTTCAATGCCACTTGGTCCATCCAAAATATTGTAGAATCAAAATCTACATATTGTATATTTCCCGATAAATTGTTCTTAACTTGTCCTTCAGATCAATTTACTTTATCTCCATTCCAAAAACCATGCCAACTTGTAGCTATTCTGATTTTCTGATTTGCTATGATATGAAAAAATATTGCCGCTAGTTCAGCATGTTGATATTTAATACGGCAGTATTTTTGCATCGTGAAGCGTGACCCTTTGCTGCAGGTTCCTTCTAATAAAAAGAAGTTCAAGATCTGTTACATGTTTTTCTAATGCCCCTTCCATGAATGACTTCTGCATTTTTTGTTGCTATTTTATCATAATCTAGTCGAATGGTAACAACGCAGAACTTTTTCAGTTCCTTTGAATATAATCCAATGTTGCGATCGCAAAAATTTGAAAAAGTTGAAGCAAATATTTTTGACACACTATAAATTAACAACCCTATTACATATGATAAAACACTTTCACTTCATGCGGCCTCTATTTTGAGTTAATACTCCTAGACTTAATTTTTCACACCATGCATCCAGATAAGTAGAGGTCCTGGAAAGATTAATATACAATTTTTTTTGGCATGCAAGATGGGCACCTCTAACGCTTATTGCTGCAACAGGTAAGGATTGGATTAAAAATCTTATTTGTAATCTGTCATCGCTTGAGTTTTCCATCTTTTACTATAATTACGTTTTAAAGTATCCTCCTGACGAAGTCTTTTTCCCACAGGGTTTAGCAAAATTAGTTCATTATCATTGTTAGGAGATCGGCTAACCGTGACTCTAACGTGTTGCGGTACTGAGGGATAGGAGAGTGTTAAAGGTCTTGAACAAAATCTACTCTTGCTGGTTAGAATGCAACCCAAGCGGTTTATTAACGGGGCTTCTACATGGCGGTATTCGTCGCTTGTGGCCTCCTTTGCCGCTTCCTCTGGCGCAGTCTGCTCGGTCCGGGCGCCGCTCAAGTGCTGGCTTGCGTCTGATTTCTGGAAATAAGAAATATTGGCCGAAGCCACCAGCAAAAATAGTAAAGCTGTCAATCAGCTATTTCGTTCTCCATCTCAGTTGGTCAGCAGCGAAACGCTTGTTTCAGCGAGAGGAGGGAGACCACTCAGTCGTTGAACCGTACTGAGTGAGCCAGTTGTTTGGCCACACCGATACCTCCTTGGAAAGACAAGGAAAGCATTCGGCGGCGAGCGCGTGGAATTATACTTTGTTTCCGAAACCACGGTCTCGTTCTCTCTAGACAAGGACAGCCGATGTCTCGTCGGATATACCACGATGGTCGGCAAAAACCGCGCCACGAAAATTCGGAATATTACGTCGAATTCGCGGGCAGTCCTTTGCTTGAGAGATGCACTTCTGTCCGCAACTCGTCTACTGGAGGTCGTAAATCTCCAGCAGATCTGTTCTGTGAACGACAGGACGTTTTGACTCTCTTATTGAAACTACGCACTCCTCATCCGAGGTGCACGGGCCTCGAGGAGCAACGGGGAGAGGGGCCGCACTTGGGATCTGCAGCATCCCAGCTATACCCAATATACCACATTGAGCAGTGTCCTTAGACGACTACCGGAGCTCGATGCCTAGGCAAAGGTGGCTCGTGCACCTCCCACAAGCCTGCCTAGGGTGGGCGTGAAACGATACGCTCACACGCCCGGATGGACCCCATCTATTCGTGGATCCACCCAAGATGGTGGTCACAGCGGGACCACATTTATTCGTTGATCCGCGCCAGACGCCGTGTATGTACTTCGAATCGAAGTGCGAGACAGTTGCCCAAATCGGAATCAACTGTCTAGCAAGTCAGGGAAAGGTTGTTAAAGCGACCTGATCATTCTGCACATGCACTGTAAAAGTACAGGACGGGCAGAACTCGGACTGTTCGCGTATCACCTGACTGCTTTTAAACGGCCATACAGACTCAAAGCTCGAGCACAGCAATAGTGCAGGCCGAGCGACGAATGTAGACTAGCATTCGAAAACCAACGTGTCTCTTACGAGGTTCACAGCACTAATGATCTACGTACCATGAGCAGAGGTGACCGCGAAGAGTAGCTTCGGGTACCGTCGCGGTGCATCAGCTAAATTCGGGGAGTTAGCGTTGCCGTTCTAACTTGGCGATTCCCTCTCTCTCTATACCTGGTTACCAGGCAAATTTACGGTGACCGTTAAATTTGCCTCGTCCTTTGTCTATTGTCCCGATTTTGATATCGTCTCTATTATCGTTCGTTTTTGCCGAGGTCGCCGAGTTTCAACGATCGCCGAGTCGACGATTTTCGACCGGGACTCGTGACTCCAAACGTTCTCAGGCAAAAACTTTAACTCCGATAAAAACTTCTTATCGCTGAACAAGAAAACTGCAATTCTCCTATTTCTAGCACAAATTGTCGTTCACCAAAGGTTCGTGTTTGTCAAACAGAGTGGTATGAAACATGACGATTAATCTTATTCACGAACGACACATGTCAATATAAAATTTATCGTAGTTTCGCCAACTTTGGAGATGTCGCAATCAATTTTGCTGGATGTATTTAGAATGTAATGATAAATCGATTTATACATTCTACGCAAGAAGGGCTTGAGTGATCTCAGGCCATTAGATATTATCATAACAAAAAATCCGGTTTGTTAGGGTTACAATTTCTTAGAATAATAACCGTCTCCCTTCCGATAATAAAGTAATTACTGCATTTTAGCACAAATACCGGCAACCTTTTTTGGCCGCACTTTTTTGGGTCAAAATCAAGTAAAATGTAAGTATTAAAGAGACGTTAGAGTCAGAAATGTTTTCGTATTAAAACAGTTTTCCTATTAACAGTCACATGAATCATTTTAAAAACACTTGTTTAAAATTCATTGTGCAATTTATTTCGTCATTTTACTCCGAGACATTTTTTTTAACTTTTTATGATATGGTGATATTATACTTTATTTTCGGAACTAAAGTGGGTCACTTGAAATTATCAAAAGGGTCATAGGTTGCCGACCTCTGTTTTAGCACAATAGAGCACTGCACTCCTCATCGCTAGCATGTTTTCGATTGATAGTGGTTCGATGGAGAGTTTCGACAGTTACGGTCACTAGATTAATATCACGTAGTAAGCCATTATATTCGTCTCAACAAACGATCCAATATTATAAATAAAGAAAATACAGGGTTTCATGTTAAAATATTAGGAATATTGTTTATACTGTCTAACGTCTTCATCTATGTTGTTACGAGCCGAGGGCCACTGCACACGTGGCCGGAGGTTAGATTTGCCTCGTAACTTCGAAAGAAATATTAATTGATACACCTCGAGCGGCAAAGGTGTATCTTTGTGAGATCGTTACCAACAACTGACTCGAACTGGGAGATGGAATGAAATAAGCTTGTACACTGAATTGAAAGTAAAACTAATATAATTTAACAACTTCAATCTATTACAAGTGTATGAGTGTAGTGTAAGATTCGCGATGGTCCTAAGACACGCTCCCTGGTTTACGCACCAAGTCGGCGGGGGTTAACTATTGCTCGAAGGAGAACTCGGCTCGATCTTGCTACGTCTCGCGTCGCGATTTGATTTAAAACTGCCCCCTGAGAAGAAAAATCTTTTCCCTTTTATATTAGGCTGAACTAGAATATTTGGTGGTGGGGACTGGGCCTATGTGACCAGATCATCCCGCGGATGATACAGTGACATGTGGCCCCAGCCCTTAAACTGGCGTCCGTTAGAAGACTAAACATTTTTGAAGATTGAATCGTGGGGGCCTCCACCGCGGATGATACAGTGACATGTGGTCCCAGCCCTTAAACTGACGTCCGTTAGAAGACTAAACATTTTTGAAGATTGAATCGTGGGGGCCTACACCGCGAATGATACAGTGACTCGGAAACGGGTGGTCCCAGCCCTTAGGCTGGCGTTCGTCGGAAGACTAAACATTTTTATATTATGATCGCGGAACCGTGCTCCCGGCCGACGTTAGCTAGCGTAAACCCTCAAGAAGGAGCAGAAAAAACGTCGGGAGTAATCTCCGTACGTAACAATGTATACCAAACAGCCTTGATTTATAGGAAAGATAATGAAAAAATACTGCAAACTGTCTGCTAAGAAATATTTTTTAAAAAACGATATGTACATTCATACACACGCGATGTTTAATCATCGGTAAACGCCGAAGGTACATGAGAAAAGTGAAGCATTATTCAAAGATGCTGTAACTTGGAAAAAACCGTAGCCATGTTTCTTCTTTTTTCAATTAGAGAGAAAGGATTAAACATCACTTCACTCCAAACTGTATCTTGGAAAAAATGTTGTAAAGTACATTTCGTGAAATCTTGCCATATTCAATATGGCAAACGTAAACTCACACTTAATAGTGATGAGGATGTATAGGAAAAGTCATCATCCTACGATGATTTTTCGCAGAGTTATGATCCTTCAAAATTTATGAATTTTTATCCGTTTATGTTATAATTGTATAATTTTTGGGGGTAACATATATCATATTTGTTAAAAGTCAAAAGGAAGTCCTTAACATTAGCCTTGTTTTTAATATTTGTAAGCCATTGTTATTAAGTTTCAGACTGTACGTCATGACAGTGATCAAAATATGTCATGTCATTTGAAAAGCAATGATAACCTTGAAATGCCGGAAACGATGATCCTGAAATCTTCACAATGATAATTTCCTTACCGAAGCACATGTTTTCATTACACATTTCCTCGTATTATTAAAAATAACCATTAGGTTTACTACAGGTGAACATGTTAAGTGACTCGTTCTACAATGAAATGTTGAGTTTGAAAGATATTAATGCCAATGTGTGGGATCAACAGAATATTTATACATAATAATACAATAACATGTTAAGTTTAAAATACTTTTATTATTTGTTTATAGTGCATGTTTCTATTAAGTAGGCATTATATTAATTTGAAGACTTGACACGACCAGATCATAAAATAAAATACAGAAGTCTAGGTGTTCAAGTATCTTTATTTCACGTAGAAAGTGTGAATTCACTTAGTTACAATTTATTGCATTGATTTAGTGTTTTTTAAAAATAATGTTCAGTAAAATGTTCTCAGTAGCTTAGTAAAATTTCTTACAATCAGTCCGAAATAAATTATTTTTTAAATTAAATTTTAGAAACTGTAGTGAAACCGACAAAATATCAGACTTGACATGACCAAAGAAAACTCCATGGTCGCTGATTTCGAAATATCGTTAAATCCATGCATTGTCAACTGGAACAAATGTCACAGTTAACAAATACTGTTGCTTAAATTATTAATCTTCTAATTTTCAAAACGTATTGAGCAAACATGAAAATAATGATTTTTTATTGCAGTTTTTTATAAATTATATTGGTCTTTTCGAAACAATCTTTCTTATATGATGTAGTTTTCTGAATAATTTAATTTCACAATTATAAAAAGCTATCTATTTACCTTCTTGTATAATATTTTAGAAAAATAAATTACACAAATGGTAGTATTCTTTTGCTACCATTCACATTATAGCAGTATCAGCCAAATTCAATAACCATTTCCTACGTTCATATTATTCTACGCTTTAATATCGTTAAATACGGTTTAAAAAGTGAAAAATTGATATAATGATTTAATTTGGTAATAACTATATAGAAAAAATACTGTACATTTATAGCTATCATTCAATGTTTAAATACACCATGTAAATTGCATAAATTTAATTAGTGAAATTTGATGCCATTATTACGCGACATTAAACTAATTTGTTTTCTATGACATTAGTCTATGCTCATGTTGCAAAGCTTAATATAAATAAATAACATGCATATAATTGCCTTACTACAAATTTTAAATAATTGCTTGCGCTAATCAACACCACAGATTGCGTAAGAATTATCTTTGTTACCTAGTATTGACGCACTTGATGGCACGATTACTCGAAGAAAAATCGTAAATTATTTTAACGAGGAATTTTCGTGTAACAAGTTTACAGAAACGATATGCTTCTTTTTTTCTGAATAAAAAATACAACATTCCAGAAATATGTCTTACAGATCATTAATGTCTGTAATACAAGTTTTTATTTACAATTAGAGTCAGTCTATTGTTACATCGAGACTCTAGTATCAGAAGTTTTAGGAGTTTCATTGCGAAATCAGGTTTTCTATGTTGATGTGTACGATAACTCATAGACCAATCAATTAATATCTTTTTTTACAAAAGGTTGATTTTAGTTGTTCTACTTTCTTCTGTGAATTATAATCAAAATTACAATGCTATTTCTTATTTGTAAATTTTCCTATCCACAGAATTCAACTTTCTTCTAAGAGCTAGACCTTTATGAACATCATCGTTTTCTATTTAAAATAATAAACATCCAGAAAATTTAATGTTTCTTACATTCATGTACCGGAAGCAATACTGCACCCCAATAACGATTACATTAACAATACAGGTGGTTCTCAACTTTCGCACAATTTGCTATTTCGCTCATTTTAAAAAATTCAACTGTGTTCTTTGCGGTTGAATGTTCCCTCTGAACGGACATCGTGAGTCGAACAGACTACATTGTAATTGGATGGCCCCTCGCAGGGGACATAAAACTGTAGCCATCAAATTACAATGTTGTTCCAATCAAGAAATCAAGGCTTTAAAAATTAAAAATATGAATGAAGCCGTTATGCATTTAGACAAATTTTTATCTGTTATAGAAGAATGTGATCACAATGGAGAACGTATATGTTAAGTATGTAGGGCAATACAAAAGACACTGTGTGTTATAGAAATCTTTATCACGAAAAAAAGGGTGGTAATTAACTTACTCTTGACAAGTTTATAAAAAAGATAACCCTCAAAAGCTAAATAAATACTTGAAAATACTGTTTATCTACTTTCAAACATTCAATATTCGCACACACTTTCAGGAGCCAATTGTGTGCGAAAGTCAAGGACCCACTGTATAAGATAAAAAGAGATTAAGATAATATTTAATCAGGTCTGAAGTTATGTTCTATAAAAATCTACTCTGCCATCGTTAACAATTATCTCTGAGAAATTCTTACAAATTTCTTATTTTTAGAGCTGTTACACTGAAATCCTCATTTCACATATCTTACCAATACTTAAGAAATTTTATATGTTCGTTTAAGATACAATAAACTTCCATTTATTCTATGCTATAAACTCAATTATGATTAATTGAATAACAAATTTTTTTAAGATACATTAAAACAAATTATTCTCCTATCACGGTATGTACAAATTATTATAACTTTTTAATATAAGTATGTTTTTGGTATTATAAAAACGCAAATCCAACGCTTCATCCAGAGTTTATACAACGTCAAAATTTTGTTGAAATAATAAATATATTTTATATTTTTGGCGAAAATAACTCTTGAATGAACTCTTTAATTCTACATGTTGATTAAGTATCTTAAAAAAATTGAACAAACGGAAGTTTTTGCCGTTTTACGCAAGATTATATAAAATATTAATAAGAAAATTTTATTCACTTTGTTAAAGCTAAAACATTTATGTTAATATGTTACAAATATTGTAACATTTTCTGAAGTCGAATTCATCACGAGGAAAGTACGTATTTATCATACATTGAAAACAAAATTCTTTTCGCAATCTTTGCTAGATACGCAGCAAAATATGCTACGTCATCAAGCGCGTAAAGGTACTACACGTCTTCTTAATAAATAAATCTCTTAATTTTTATAAATAGATTGTAAAACAAGCTAAAGATTGTTTACAGAAATAATTTGGTTGATCCAGCCGATGAATGCTGAAACTTTCACATAAACGCCAGGTACATCCAATCTTCCGCAACCAAAACCCCATGAAACAAGTCCAGCCAATTCATAAAATCCATCATCTTGACATACTAAGGGTCCTCCTCCGTCACCCTAGATAATATATAATTACAATTACAATTCTCTTCTTTAAAAAATATATAAAAACTATTAATATGACTAACAGATGACAATAATTAAATTAATACAAGATACATAGATTTTTATAAAACTTTTGTAAGAGGCATATTGCTGGATGAAAAGATCTCATAATTTATAAAATGTATTATGTATTATGCATAGAAATATTAAGAAAAATTGTCCAATAAGGAATAGTGGTCATTTTGTTAATTGGCTAAAGATTTCTTCATTCACTGTACAAGTAATAAATTAATAAACTATAATCCTATAAATAAACTATTTCTTATTCTTATAAAAGCTAATGTGATCTTCTTAATTAGACATTTAAACATTAGACAGTTGAAGTCAGAGTAATGAATTACTTATCTAAAATGAGAACACATATAAAAATTTTAATATTTTACTGAATAATACATCTTTGAGCTAAAAATTTTATAAACGTATGTTGTATAAAATGCTGGTGAAGTATGATAGATGTTACAAGTGTACCATTAGATACTAAAATTACTTTCAAGAATGCATCCTTTGCAAATAAATGATTGTGTGCAGGATTTTATTAGTTTGCAATAAAATAAACCTTTAAGATATCCCAGTTTATGGATAATAAGTGCTATTAATATTATTATTAATAATATTACCTGACACGCATCATTGCCTTGTTCACCACCAGCACAGAAACTACTTGCTGGTAAGATGAATATTTTTTCTGTGACTGCATTTACTTTTCTTATACATTCAGCATCGCTTACAATTGGTATTTCTGCTTCACGTACTCTCAGAGGAATGGGGCCAGCTATATAAATTAAGAAAGTTTATGTTCTATTAATCAATCATGTCAGTGATATACAGGGTGTCCCAAATTTTAATGTTCAAACTTTATCAGTGTATTCTATGACACAAAGTAAGAAAAAAATGTTATGTAAACATAGGTCATATAGAGCTTTATTAAGAAGTTATAAGAAAAATTCAGAAGAGGAATAGTAATCAACTTGCTGTTACTCAGATCGACAATATTGTGTTTTTCAGTGTGTTTATGTAAGTTATGTTTACTATCTGAGGTCACCAAACATTTAAATGAATCTTCGTCAGTAATAGCTATTAGTGTAAGGGATCTGAGAGTTCGCGACCAGTGTGGGCCGCGGCAGGGTACCGAGTGCTGATCAAGGGCGTAGTTTATGATTACGGTGCGCAAGTGACTTCAGGCTATTTTTGAAATTTATCGAATCTTTCTGTTTTAATGAGATTTGTTAGATTTAGTATTTTAGCTAAAGATCCCACACGGCATGTGCTAATCTATTCAAGCAGCAAGTTGATTACTATTTGTTTTCTGAATTTTTGTTATAACTACTTAATAAAGATCTATATGACCTATGTTTATATAACATTTTTTTTATTTTGTACCATAGGATACACTCACAAAGGTTGAACATTAAAATTTAGAACATCCTGTATGTACTACAAATGAACTTAAGCTTATACCGGATGACTTCTCAAATATATTGGGACTGATCTCTCTATCATTTAGAAAATGATTGAGATGATTATAATCTCTTTTTCAAATTACCGTGTATTGTTATTACATTTAAAGTATTCATGACAAAAAGGGTTTACTTACAAAAGCAAATCTTGCAACAGAAATGTAATTATGCAAACAATTATTCATCTCATTCAACTACTATGGACCCACCAATTTGTTTATACAGTTTATGTTTATATTATTAATTTCGCATTTATTTTTCATTTTATTATGTGTCAAGCAACAACTGATCACATTTAAACTACATTATTAAGTCTAATTTCAGCATTTACAATAAAAAGATGTTCAATTTCGTGTTAATCTTTACCTTCACCCATGTAACCATAACCAGTGACAGTGCATCGCTTTCCAGCTGTGTGGCTAACTCCCCGTGCAGGTAAACACACAAGGCAAACACCATCCTTCAATTCTGCTTGTCCATGAAGTTTTAACAGTGCTATGTCATTGTCCAGTGTTTGACTGTTGTGATTATGATGAATGTATGTAGTTGCAACTCGTAAAGTCTGAGCACCAGGACTTCCATATTTCCGTGTCAGATCATGATCACCAACTCTTACGTATATTGCATCTCCCGATCTCACAATGCTACAAACAATCATTACTTATACATAATAATGACTAAAGAGATACATTTTTCAGGGAAATCACTTTAATTTTAAATGATCATGCAGAAACGACAAATAAAATATTAGGTCGAGTCATAAATAACTTCTATTTTGTTTTTATTTTATTTATTTTGAATCATTATCTATTTGTAGTTTACTAGAGTTCTATATAACATCTAGGTTTTAATTTAATAAGTTTCTTGCAATATGGCACACATATTCGGCACTTAGATATTGGAAGTTCAAACTATAGAAATTAATTGTTGATTTCAAATGAACTATCCCTAGAACTTACTTTGTAACGCAATGTGCTGCTGTGAGAACCCACTGTGTCCCGATAAGTGCACCTCCGCATAGGTATTGGTTGAGGGAGTTAATTAAAGCAACTTGCCAACACCATTCATTTGCATCAGCATCTTCTCCTCCAACAACACGTGCACCTCTTTCAAAGCTACGTGCTTGGACCGGTCCACGAGAGGTTCCTTTTACACCACATACATACTTACTGTATACAGGACTTCTTATAGTAGTTGTCATTGTTGTTGTTTCATCTGTTAAATAAATAATATTATTCCAATCTCTTAACTACTAAATTGCAGATAATAGTAAACTAGTATTTTTATTTTAAATTGCAAATACATATATGGATAAAATGAAAAAAAAAAAACAGCAATACCGTTTCCTGCCAATTAAGTAATTATAAAACTCGGTAGACCTATTTTATGGATGATAACAAATTTTATATGTACTTTACTTTATTATTGCTCTCTTGAATTTTTGTGCATTAAAACTGTAATACCGAATTAGTAAAAGTAACTAATTTCTGACCTTTTCTTTATAATTATTAATATTGTAAAAGTGTTCTTGAAATGAAAAAAGAAATTATGATTTTGATAGATGTAAGAGAGGACTGATGGATGAGAGGTTTAAGATGGTGCAAGGAGGAGGAATGTATATTTTAAACAGCAATATAAAATGATTTGAAGAAGAATATACACAATTTGGTGGAAGAGGAGCATGAATTATTGATCATGAGATAATTAATAGAGAAGGATTTGAAAAAACTGAGAAATTAGAAAAGGAAATATGTGAAACAAAGAAAAAGGAAAGGAAACAAAAAAACTTAGACGGATTAAAAACGCAAATACCATAAAGCAAATATGGATATAGTGTAACAGCAAGTGTCATATAATAGTATAAGTCCTAGACACAACTAAAGGTATAGGTTTTTAAAACCATGCACTTGAGATAATTTAAGAAAGGTATAGATTTTTAAGTTATCGGAATACCTGGCAAGAGAAGCAAAAGACTGGAGTCAGCAAGTAGTGAAAAGCAATAGAAATTCGATACGTGATTCGTTCGGAAACTTAGAACACATGATAGTAAAGTGTAGGCCGCTAGAAAGGAAGTAGAGGAATTGAAGGAATGACTCAGGAAACTGGAGAAAAAAGACCCACATAATAGGAAAGAAGCTAAGTAATTTTCTGTAGGTATCAAAATTAAAATTTTCTTAATTTGAATGTGATATCGTTAATTAAATACTATTAATATTATTATAACATAACGTGAATAAGGAAGCAACCGAAAGTACAAATTAAGGTCGATGACGTGAACAATTTGTTTAGATTTTCTGCTATTACAATAATAAAGTAAGAAATTCCATGTGTAAAATCTAAGAATTCATTTTTCGCGAAATATTGATGGCGAAATGTAATTTCTTTTAAACCACTCACAATTTTTGTTGAGTGTACACTAATTTGTAGGTGAAACTTTTTACTACTTTTTTTGTACTACTATCGGATACATTAAACTTTTACATTAAAATCAGTTTTATTTGTTACAAGTAGAAAGTTCCTTATTAGTTTTTTATTAAATTTTTTTACAAAAAGGAAAAAGGTTGAGAAAGAAAAGAGGTTGTTGTCTTTTTTTAATAAAAACAAATTAGTTTAGGAGTCATTAATTTTGTCCCAAAATCCACAAAAATCAAACGTACCGAATCAATTTCTATTAGCTTTTGTTGCAGTGGCTAAAAGCAGAGTTTCAGAAGTAGGATAAATGTGATCGCGTAGAAACCATGAGGACATACATAGTAGAGTAACAGAGAAAGAAAAGAATGGGATTTGTATGAATAAAATAATGACCATGTGGTTAGTCCTCAAGGTAGGGAATTCTTTCCGTAACATTACGTAGAAGTAGCGTTGTCAAAAACAAAGATACAAATTGTTCTGCGTGACGTCATAAAATATTCCGTTTATTTTCGTGATTTGTTTGTATCGAGTGAAAATTAATAATACTGAGGATTTTGTAATTTAAAGTCATTAATTTTATGTATGCACAACCAATTTCGTGTTATTTGCTAGCCGCAAAAACAAATATGTTTCCTTCCCATTCCCCAATCTCCATTTCTACTATTCACGTGACGTCACCAATGTTCCGTTTGTCCCCATTTTCGGCAACGCTGCGTCTGGCCATTCTGGTTTTTATACCATATAGTATTAGGTTTATAGAAAAACGTCTGTAACCACGTAATTTAAAAACTTCAGTAGCTAGTTAAAGATTTTTCTTGCAAGCAAATGGATATTCTTTTTCGTACTTCCGTTGTTTCGTTGTTGCACTTTAAGTGCGTATCACATCATCCTTCTTTTCATATTATAATAAAATGTGACATGTAAATTCATTAATAAGAAATATCATTAAATACAGTGATATGAAATGTTCGAAATATTTTCTTTATTCATGATCTCGTATGGTCTTCAATTTTCAAAATTTATAATTAGAAGTTTACAACAAACAGTACCACTTTAATCTTTTTAATTTCTTTCATATAGATTGGTAGATCTAGTTACCGTTGAATGACCTATTTGCCGTGCCTTTAATTTTTTTTCGAACATAATTAACTTTATTTTTATCGAATAAGACATATTAAATTTATTTATTCAAAGATAAATAAAATAAAGGAATAGCATAATAATAATTATATCATAAATACATTATAATACAAAAATACAAAAACTTATTAAAAAATTAACAGTTAATTAGTCTGGGAAACAACAAAGGCTCAACCACTGATTATTCTAACAGTAATCAATTTCACTATCCCATCTATCAATAATGAAAAAAACTGGTTTCTTATCAAATTAAATGTAAACCGTTGTGAACAATAATAAAAAATTTACTGTTAGTGAGTTTCTAGTCTGTATAAAAATAAACAAAAAAGTAAAGAAATACTCTTAATTGTACAACTTACACGTCATCGTTGTGAGCGGCGTTGTGTATGGTCTCGATGTAACATACATTGTATCATTTCTATTATCAAAAACTGGTTCACTTGAGTTTCCACCACTAAATTCTCGTATCAATGATTTTGGCGCGCAACATTGATGTCCTTGTTTCTTGCATTTGAATAAATTTGTTAATTCAGCATTTCCTAAAAATAGTATAAGAACAATTTTTTCTCGTGCGAACTTAATTTCTTATAATCTGGTAGCTAGGGAAATAAATTTCATAATATCAAATGTATTATGGAACAATCGTATCGTTAATTCAATGTACGCATTTCAATATTTAGAATACTAAAAAAAATACAAATTCAGAATTTGATGTTGGACATGTTTGGTATAAAAACAAACGACACTAACGCAAGTTAACACTGTGTACATATGTGCATATGCGCGCGCATATAATAATGCATTGTTGCTGTATAAAGGACAGCAAAAGGTTATGCCTCAGTGTCTATTATATCAGAAAAATAGAACAACAATCTCGAAATATTTAAAAGTATCAGTTAGATTCAAATATTTGTTTCCATCATGTGTATCCGTTGCAAATGACTTTTCATAGTACCAAATGTGCTATTATTAATCACAGACTTTCTTCAGTATTTGAATGATGATCCCTACTCGACATTCATCTTTTGCAGTAGAAATTAATATGCGATGAACATACTTTAAAAAATTATCTCGACTTATGAATATCACAAAATTGTAATTATACCGCTTACTTCCGTGAAATGAAGAGTTCTTGAAGTCATTTAAAGTAACTTTTTCCTTAACACAAACGCAATCCGGGTCTTTGTTTACGAGTTATTAACGAAAAACATTGACCAATGAGAAGCGAACTTGGCTGGCGCTAGGCGGTCAAGCCAATAAGCGGAACTAGGATTCGAACGTTCGTCCGCTCGGCAGCCTTGAATCAGTTTGTCTTGGCTCATTAGTCACTATTTCATATTGATAATTGGTAAACAAAGCGATGGATTGTGTTTGCGCTAAGTAAAAAATACTTTAAATTCAGGAAACTCTTATTTCCTGATTTGGGATATTATATCCTAACTTTTGGGATACCCTGTATAAGACAAAGTTATTTTGACTATATGGCATTGTGGCTAAACACTTAATGAATCATTCAGAAATGGGAAATTGGCAAAAAAATTAATATTTCAAAAAATACTTATTAATTCCACTCGGCGCATCAAACCCTTTGTAAGAAACAAAATCTAAAATGGACGAATACTTACTGAAACAAGTGAAAGATAAGTAAGAAACGATACAGGAACCAGGACATTCTGGGCGAGGATCCGGCGACGATAAAACCGTTGTAATCTGCGGCCGTGATGTAGGCTTGGGCCTCGGCCTTGGAGTCTGATACGAAGAAGATGGTGTCACTATCTTTATTTTCTACGTACCAATGTTTAATTTCAGTCCTTTTTAAATTATAGATTATCCGTTATCTTATTTGTCCTAATGTGTATGTGTTTTTTCTGTTTTATACAGAAGGTCCAGCTAAATGAGGCCATCTAAATATTTCCATCATTTTTTATAAGAAATATTTGTGGCACAACTTGAATAATTTTAAAAAAATATGACAAGAGAAAAATTGTCTTAATTTACTCGCAAATATTCTTATGCAGGAAACGTTTAATTTTTCTATTGTGTCTTATAGCATACTAAAAGGCACTTTTAATATGTTTACACAACGGTGAATTTAATATGTTTAGCATCGACAAGCCACCGTTAAAATTTAATTAACTACACCGAAACTGGAAAGTCAAATTCAGGTTGTTCGAATATATCACAATGAAAATGGATTTTTAAAATTAGTAAAAAATTAGTCTCATGGTAAAAATTAGTACAACAGAAAAAAATTAACTTTTTTTGCACAAGAATGTCGGTGGCGTTGAACAAAACTGAAAAAAAACATGAATAAACATGTTCGTTTTCGTTTTAAAAACATTTTTCAGAACATTCAAAATAAGGGAGATATTTAAGTAGACTATTTTAGTTAAAACACTCTGTATAACAGTGGTACTAAACCGTTTAAGCTTAATGCATCTGCCAGAAATGCACAATCAGTCAAACAATATCCGCTCTTCCGTTAAGATATTTTATCTTTGTAGAAGTTAAATGATATAACTTAAATTCTCTTTTTCCTGATATCAGAAGAACTTTTTTAGAAAATTTCAATTGAAAGTACTTCAATTTATAGAAGTCTGCATTAGTCCATTGAATATAATTCTGTTTTAAAAAATTATAAACAGTAATTCCTAATTCAACGTGTGACTGAATAAAAATTATAAATGAAATAATAAATAACGTTATCAGCAATTTTTAAAATTTATCACGATCGAGAAAAGTAATCTCCTAGATGAAAAATGATATGTGTAAAATTTTACTTTTTTCAATGTGTCTTCTAATTACATGTTTTAAAATAAATATCATGTAATTTTCGATACGACAGAATTGAAATGTTTAAAGTAAAGTGTTACTAAATCGTTACAACATTGTGTATCCTCAGTTGATAACCATTGTTATACGAGACTGAATAAATATACATTACCTGCGGCGGGCTTTTCCTGTTATCGCAACAGATAGATCCAGATTGGCAGGTGGATGTTTTCGGTATTATCACATTTGGTCGTTCACAGAAGGCTGCCATAATTGTTAATAAACAAAATCCAGGGCATGGTTGCAGTTTCGGCTGCGGCGATTTTGTGGTTGGCCGAATCGTTGTTGTACTTTCCTGATTGTTCAAATAAAGTCAAAATTACTACAAACGATGGCAAATGTATTTGTACGATGCTTAGTGTTAGTAAAAACAATATTGCAATTTAATTTTTTTTAACAAAATACTGTATATCTATTATACACTATTGTCACTGGAACGAAACTATGTACATGTAGAGAGAATGCAGTCAGATATGGGATACCATTTTGTTTTTCGAATGCCACATATACAAAGAAATTACAAGAAACAGAAGAGCTTTTATACTTGCCGATTATTAATAATACTGTGTATCAATTGGGATATTAACCTCTTAAGCACGACTGGATTTTGCGCGAATGAAATTTTTTATAACTATTTTTGGTATTGCTACATATAGTATTAACTATATATATTCTTCTATTAGTGTGTTGTACATATACACTTTCACTTTAATCGTTTACTTAAATAACTAATCATACAATTGAGTAAAGTACGAAACACCAAGAAATTCACTAAATGGCGCGTCGTGTCTAAGAGGTTAAAATTACAAAATTTACAAAAACTGAAATTCTTCAGATTTTTAGAGATAGCATTACTATTAGTATACTATTTAATAACTTTTAGTTTAATAACTTTTCTCGGTAATGCTAACTTGCTCGATAGTGTTTTGTTGATCTTCGTCACTGTTTTCGGCCAATAGCAAGCGATAATTGTAGCAATGGGGCAACTAGTAAGAGGGGGAATGTAAACACAAAAGTGCATTCTTGTCGCGTGAGGACTATAAGTGTATCATACAGTTTCTATTGAATTTGTTACCGTTTTTAAGAATGCATCGATGACACAACAGGACCCATCGTCAGGACATTCAGCTTCGCCGTCGACCTTATCGCAAAGCAAAGCGAAGAAACCGCTGACGCATTCACCTTTGCATGGTTTCTTCGATGTGATCTTCGGCCTTATCGTTGTCGTTGACTGTTTTGTCGTTGCGACGGTCGTAGTTAACGCAGTTGTAGATACACTCGTCGACGTCGATACATTCAGTTTCGCGATCGTGGAGGAAGGGGATCCTTTGTGCAACGTGCTAATGCCGGTCTTCTCGTCGAAACGACTCGAATTTGTCCGATCGATTATCAACAATTCCGGTGGCGGTGAATCCCCGAACGCGTCTCTAGATACGCAGCACTTTAATCCTGGCTTACACAGACTGTCTATTACCAAAACGGCATCGCAGTAATCCGCGATTCTCTCCGCCATGCAAATTCCGGAACACGCTTTCGCTGTAAAAATAGATCTGCGTTTATTAAAAACGGACATAGAATGCTCCGTTAAGGTAGGATGAAATAATAACATTTCAAACACAGTGAGAAAAATCTTGTAGCAAACAGAAAATATAAAAAGATCATGAATGATCTTGAATGACCTTGGAATTATACAAGGTGTCCCAAAATCGAAAAATGAGAGGTTATTTGAAGGAACTTTTTCCTTAACATAAATGCAATCCGCTGCTTTGTTTACGAGTATTAACAAGAAACACTGACCAATGGTGGATGAGGTCGGCTAGCTTAAAGCAGTCGAGCCAACGAACGGTCGAAGACCAGTTTCGCTCCGAAAAAATCACTTCAAATGACTTCAGGAATCCATCGTTTTGTGATTTTGAGTAACTTTTAGGACACTCTGTATACTACATCAATTATGTTATATTACTTTATTAATACACATATTATATTAACATTTATACTACATTTATTAAAGTGAATGTAATGCTTTTGCAAGGAACATGTTTAACAGTTTCATAATTCACAATAACACTACCACTATGCTCGGAATGGCATACTAGCATCTATATTTACTTATTGAATAGCATCTGAAAAGATAGAGGTTCTTTATGCGATTTGTAATATAAGTTATGGAAAATAAACATTTCTCCTTGCAACTATAGTTGAGAATTCTTGTTGCTTAGATTACAATAGATTGCAGTATTTTTGACAATTTTCCTTTCACGTCTCGAAAAATTACTAAGAACATACATATTTTCTTCCTTGAATATCACTGTAAACAGTTCTGCAAGAATTTATCAATCACATTTGTAATTTTAGCAAAACTTTCTTCAGTTACAGTAGATATATTTGATAATTATGGAAAGGATACTGTAAAAAAATTAATAATACTGTCTCGAATTTTATAATATGCCTGCAAACTATCGCAAAGAAACTTAGCGTTAAACATAACCCCTTATACAATTGATATCTAGAAATGATATCGTTAAAAATAGGAGATACGTACGCAACGTTTTGTTGACTGTATCCACTTGGTTATCCTGAAAAATAAAAGAAGCATAAATTTATTACAGAAGATTTTTGTCGTGTGTCGGAAATATTTCAAGATGACTCTATCAACCAAAATGAGGTGAAGACTAAGGATGATGAATTCTATCGTTACCGAACGGCAATTAAAATATATAGAACAAATATATAAGATTTTAAAAAAGCTATAGTGGCGGTTAATTAGTGTTTATGAATGTGTGAGAAACAGTCGGACTACGCTTGCAATGATTTACTTTACAAAAATTGTTGTTGACACAACGACACCACAATAGCTGGGATCGAGAAATTCAGTGACATTCTATTATAACTTTTGAACTAT
Source organism: Augochlora pura (assembly GCF_028453695.1). Taxonomy (NCBI): domain Eukaryota; kingdom Metazoa; phylum Arthropoda; class Insecta; order Hymenoptera; family Halictidae; genus Augochlora; species Augochlora pura. The sequence goes on along the minus strand of NC_135778.1, from coordinate 23,121,696 downwards.
TAAACACATGAAATTTTTACCAAACATGATTAAAAAATTTTTAATTATCGATAATTAAATGTTTTTTAAACTTTTTATACAATACATTACATCTGTGTTCCAGTATCCTCGGACATCATTTTTTCTACAAACCTCGATATATAAAATGCCAATAATAATGTCCTTCTTTATTGAGAAATTAAAGTCGTTGTGTTTTTTCAAAAGTTAAAATACATATTTTTGATTTCATAATATTTAACGACCTACTAAAATATAATCTTGAAACTCTGAACAGTTATAAAGTGCATAGCATGTTGCGAGGTGGAATTTTCTTTTCAGAAATAAGGAGAAAGTGAAATTTTTAATAAAATTTTTCATAAACTTTCAAATAACTTCTTATTTAGCATCAAATAATAAAATTAAAGAACATACATTTTTTATTTCTGTTCGTAATTCCAATCAATTTCAATTTTTGGAGAAATTATTTTGAAACTTCTGCGATAAACTAGTTCCACTAGTGTCACAAAAAATTCAAGTCATTTAGTTAAATTTTGAAAAAGTTGCGCATTTGAAAAAGTGTTAAAATACTTTCGCGAGTTACTGTACGTAACTCACGAAAGAGTGTTATGAGTTGTACATTAGTCCAGTTGACGGTAGCCAGAAGAATAAATTCGATTTCAAATCGATGGAATACACATACTCCAGCACAGCGGAGATGGAGGTATAGCAGGTGTTACTATTCTATTGTATGATACGATTGTAGTAGACAATTATAACGTACATCCATTATGGCTTCATTTCAATAACTATTTCTTATTTGAAAAAAATATTTCGTATGAAACTTTTTCTATTTTGAGAGGGACATACGTGAACACTGGTTCACGTTTTGTTTCTATGTATACGCTTCAAGGACACGCAGAAATCACCATTGTTTTCTAACTCGAATCAAGTAATTTATTGAAATTCTAAATAAAAATCTATTAATCTATTTATATCGAAAGCTATTATTTTGAGAGATATTTTGAAGTTATGAATCCCTATTATTAGAACATAAGAGTACATTTCTGTAGTATCACACGTGGCATTTTTATTTTTTGGAATGCAGAGGTGTTTGCAAATGCGCGAGCACGCTACCCTGCACATCAACACATTTTCAAATACGTCGCTTATACAAGATATTTCAAAAGTCACTTGCAATCGAGAAATAAGGACTCCATTAGCTCATTTCCAGTAACGAGAGTTTGATGAATCGTGCCCGACGAGAAAAACAGAAGAAAAGGAGAGAGAGGCATAAGTAACGAAATTGGAGCGAGGAAAGTGATAAATAAGTACAGAAAGATAGAAAGGAAATAGAGAGAAGTTTTATATAACAACCAAGGAATGAGGAGTGTACTTCGTGAGGATACTGCATGGAATGAATTGTAGATTAAGGGGACAAAGCAATGATAAGAATCACGATAGAGGAGGTACAAATAGCAACAAAAGAGATCACGATAGGATAAGAGGGTTGGATATACGAAACGGAAAGTGTAGAAAATATGTGAAAGAAAATATGGAAAGTAGGGTAACCACAAAACTGGGGAGAAAGTAAGAGAGTGTTAATTAAGAGAAAGGAAGGGAGGAAGAAAACAAAGTTTTACAGGGGAGTGATAATTATGAGTGCAGTATGCAGGGTTTACACAAATGTAAGAGTATCAGAAGGGTTAGTTAAGAAAGTAGAGAAGAAGGAAATGCCAAACAATATTCAAGCTAGATTCAGGAAATTAATAGAACCCGTGGATAATGCGTATGCGCTACATTATACAGTGGGCCGCATTAATATTCGGACACCATCGTATTTGAGAAATTTTTACACCGTCTCTTTACTATTTGTTGAGTTAATGAATTTATAGGTTTTTAATAAGACAGGACACTTACTTTAAATTCTAGAAACATAAGTTTTATTTACATAATTTGTATAGTTTTAGTGTTACTTGATATTAAATGAACTAGTGCTTAATTTTGACGTCAAAAAATAGCCAACAACGATATATCGTTGTTCGGTACTAAGAGGGTTAAGATGAATACTTTGCTTAACGGCAATGTTTGTAAACATCTGATGTAAGCACTATCTCATAGAATTAGTTTCACTTCAAATCTTGTTCGTGTTGCACATATTAGCTGTGAATATGCCACGCAAAGGGAATAATATCTCGTTTAATATACGCCAACTTGTCATTTATCATCGCGAAAAAAGGATATTATTAAATTTGAGCAAGAGCACGATTGCGGACATTGTACGAAGATCAAATCGTGAGAATAGAATTGAATCTATCCCTCAAAAAGGTCGTCCAAAGTTTCTTAACGATCGCGATAAACGTGATATTATTAGGAAAATAGAAATAGACCGTAGTTTAAGTGCCACAAAATTGACAGCAGATTTTTTTGAGCAGACCGGCAAGAAAATTCATCCAAAACAGTTCGTCGGATGCTTCATGAGAATGGAAATCGTGGCATAGTTACAAGAAAAAAGCCATATATAACGCTATTAATCGAAAGAAGCAATTACTCTTCGCTAAAAAATATACTTCTAAAGAAGAAACATGATGGAAAAGATGGAGAGGAAGTGTGATGGTTTGGGGTTGTGTCTCAGCTGTTGGATTGGGCGAATTAGTTTTTATTGATGGAATTTTAGACAAAAATAAATATTTAAATATTTTGAAACAAAATTTACTAAAAAGTTATTAAAATTTATTAAAATGAACTTTCGTAGCGATTTTAAATTTTACCAAGCTGATGACCCCAAACATAAATCACGTATAATTCAAGAATATTTATTATATAATTGCCCAAAAGTATTGAAAACTCCTCCACTCATCGGATCTAAATCCGATTGAAAATTTATGAGATTACTTAGATCGTCGAATCAGAATGTCGCCAATAAAGTCCAAAGAAGAATTAAAATTGTGATTAACCGAAGAATGGTTACGAACTCCATTAGAATATTTAAATAAAATTATTTCTGGTATGCCTAAACGATTAAACCATGTAATTAGGCCAAAGAGTAATCCAACAAAGTATTAACATCGATTTGTTTTTGTTAAACTATATGGATATCCTTAATGACCAGATATTAATTTGTAATGTATCCGAATATTTTAACGACGTCAAAATTAAGTACTAGTTCACTTAATATCAATTAACACTAAAACTATACAAATTATGTAAATAAAACTTATGTTTCTAGAATTTAAAGTAAGTGTCCTGTCTTATTAAAAACATATAAATTCATTAACTCAACAAATAGTAAAGAGACGGTGTAAAAATTTCTCGAATACGATGGTGTCCGAATATTAATGCGGCCCACTGTATGTATAGTGAAGTACGTGAAACGGAAGGGGAAGTTAGACGCAAGTTATAGGTGCTGAGGGAAAGAAGAGAGATCGAGGGACTGACGAAGAGAAGGAAGGAGATGTACAAGGAGGGGGGACACAGGGCAACATCAGGAGGAAACAAGGGAGAAGGCTTTCGGACAACTAGAGGGATAACTCAAGGATGCTAAATAAGTCCTCATCTATTTAATAGTTCTATATTAGATGCGGAAGTGTATTTAAAGAAAAGGTGATGAAGAGAGATCCATTTAGAGAAAAAGACTTTACTGCGAAGACATGTTGTAAAGGAAGGTAAAAGAGAATGAATGTACAGGGGAGATGATATAATAGATTGGATAGTTGACGTAAATAGGTTAACACATTTTTATTCAGAATTACAAGGTGCATCTAATCGAGTACATAGGAGTTATTTCAGTTCATTTAAAAAACAATGATGACCGTGTTTCCTTCAAGCATATACATATATACAATTGAAATAGAAAATTCGTGCAATATCGAATAGGGGATACACAAAAGTTACATTTTAGTAGTATCTTGAAAACGTTTTGACGTTCACGACAACAATATGTAATGAAAAATGCAGGCTCTGTTTTAAAAATTCAACATTTACATTTGTAAGCTTTTCAAAGATTATTTTAAGGTTAAATAAATTACAATATCATCTACCCCCCCTCCCCGCCAAACCATACAACGTCTATCTGAAACATTTTTGCACACCATGGAATATTAAAATGGGAAAAACTATACATGAAACTCTATGTATAACAGGAAAACGTTGTTAGAACAAATAACGAAACCAGACTTAACCTAGGCCTACTCCGATCATTCTTTTAAACATTGACAATAAACCATTATTATTGTATTAATAACTTTTTAATAGGCGACAAGCTTATATTTTAATAAACAAACACACTGGCGGAGATGGTGTTAACAATACTGGAGGATGTTCCCCTATTGCATACAGGTATCAAATTCTTTCGTTAATAATTTTTTAACGAAAAACAAGCGAAGCAAAAACACTGACTGTTACTTCGAGGTATGATCGGTACAACCGTCATCAAGATCAAGATCATTTTGGGATGTTCCCCAATTGCAACTATTCACTATTCTTTTTATGAAATAATGACAGTTTAAGTATCAAAAATTATAGCAGAAAATCGTTTAAATTAGAAGTCTAGAATACCAGTATAACTCAAGGTATGCTTGGCTTGTTTGACTGAAAGTACAAAAATTATTGAAAACACTGAGATGTTCACTTACAGAGGTAGTTTTCACTGGGGCCAATGATGTCGCAGACGTTGTAGTTGTTGTTGGCGGAGGTGTAGTGACGTTCATAGACGTCATCGTCGTTTTAACGGTGGTGAGCATCGTCGAAGTTGGATTGTCATCTTCGAGAAGATTCTCGGTAGATGTTCCGGTACCGTTTATCGGTGCCTCGATGCAACATCGCATGCTAGTAGGGCATTGCACATGCTCGAGTACTTCGTAGCATATCAAGGTTGCGAACGCGTGCACGCATACTCCTGGACAGTCTGCACTGTTAGCTGTACTCGTTATGGAATCGAGCAAGCCTGTAACATACCGTACCGTAATATTATTCTAACAATAGCTATTCCATAAAATTATTTATTTATTCAACGGATTGAATGTCACGCTGTCCATACATAATTGACACAATTCTTGTCTCAGAACTCTTAAAAACTGTTTTCTTACAATCTACGATTAAATGAACCGAACTTCTTTAAGATCTATAATTACTCACTAACATATTCGAAAATCTATTACAGGGGAGCAATTTGTTTAAAATTCCTTCACAGAACTTGAATTTTTTTATACATTATGGTAATATCAGCAATAATCAAGAAATAATTAAATTAATGGAACTACAATAAAGCTCTTCTGTACAAATATGTATATGTATATGCGTTCCATTATGGGTCATGTGAGATTTAGCCACCGGCGACGCAATTTGTAAATCTTGTTAACTTATATGTACTAATTGTTATGAGCTACAAAGAATTAAAAATAGAAAAATCGTAATCTTTTTACAACTTTCGATCAATAATTGTAAAAAATCTAAACCATATTACAACATTCACATAAGTTAGCGACATATAGTAAACCGATTGTTTAAATTTTTTTAATAAACTCAGATAAATAATTAATTTTCTATAACGTTTTTATTTTGTTTTTCATTCCAACCACTTTTGTAAACATTTTTTAAACATTGTGTACTAAACTAATATCCCCAAAAAATTAAAAGCATTTTAACAGATTTTTAAGAAGTTATTCCTTTAGCAAAGGGCTGACGATGTGATACTTAACGTATTAATTATAAGATCTTGAATATATGATTTAGATGAGGCGGTATTAAGCAATTAATAATTACAGATTTGCATACTCGGGATGAATCGCTTAGCAGTTTTTTTTTTTAAATCAATTCTCCGTTTATTATTTTTAACGATACGAATAAATGTATACAGAAAAAAATGCATAGAGAATATTTTTTCTCAAGGTTATATTTTTCGATGTTTGAGGATGCAGAACTATTTCAGAGAATATCGAGCTATTATTCAAACACGTTACACATGTACACTGCTGTTCAAAAGTATATGGACAGTTACCAATTTTATAGAAATAACAAAGGATAATGTGAATTACTATTCTTAAATGATTATTGCTAAATTATATCCTAATATTTATAATGTATATTGATAACACTAAATTAAACAATTTAAGTATTTAAATCCTTTAAATTAATAAGAATTTGCGCAGGATATGTAACATTGCATTATTCTCTGCTTCCATGTGGATGGTTTGTATGATTTTCTTTTTTCATTATACAGTGACTGATCTACTTTAGAGCGTTCTCCAGTTTCCTTTAGGCTAACGTAAGTATTTTCAAACATGATCTAGTGTAAAAACATTTCCGTTCTATTCTTTTTTCCAAGTCAGTTCGAATTGGAAAGCTCGCGATTGCATAATAAGTACTGTGAGAAACGAATTAAGTGTCGAAATTCGTTCTAAAACTTGACATTACCTAAGAAAGAGCATTACCAATGGTAGTAAAAATTAACGAGATGTCCACATACTTTTGAACGACAGTAAAGACAGACTACTTATTATAACGACTACTAAGGATCTAGCATCTTGTCGACATAAATGTTACATCATTGAACATTAATATTATCATGATTAATTTGCATAACCAAAGCTCAAAATTGTATTTTTGATTGGAATATCGTTATAGCTACCAAAAAGTAGAAAATTGAACTATCGGGCTCTACTTTACACATCACTATTAAGACAAAATGTATTTATATAATGATTATAATGATTGTTAGGAGACATTTTGTAACAAAGTTACAACAAATCACTGTATATGTAAAATATATGCATAACGTGTTTTTCATTACGATACACAGAAAGTTGATTATGTTTAACTGTTCTGTGACACTATTGCTAGCAATTAGTTCCGAACTACTATTCAAAGTAGCATCATCAAAATACTAGAAATATTTATCAATGACCCTACGTACGTTTTTCGCACATACTGGTACCCCAAATTCTACATGTAAAAAATAAGAAAGATCTGAGAATAATTGAAAAAATGCAAATTGAATTACGCAAAGAACTTGGACTAATAGACAATGTGGAAAACGTATGAAGAATTCTTGGTCGAATCCTTGGCAAAAAAAAAATTGTTCGTTAAAGCTACAAATCGAAAAAGAAGTTGAAATTTGCGAACAAGTATACACATAGTAAAACAAGCCTTTTGGTGAGATACCGCGAGCTTTTCAAACGGAAGTCAATTTAATCTTTGTCGTAATGACGGAAGTACAATGCGCGACAAAAAGAATATGCATTCTAAAAGTAAGTGTTTTTTTATTTTTTTTTTTAATATGGCAAACAAGATTTTTTAAATAGAACAAACGAAACAAAGTTTTTTGGCTATATACATTGTATATTGTATATATAGACTATATTGTACGTCGCAAATAACTTTCAAACTCGATTTTCTTAAGAACTAAGACCTAAACAAAAATAATTATTCTATTTTTCTCATGTTCTTTTATAAAGAATTATCCGATATCCGAGTGTATATACTTTCAGAAACACCCTGTATTTTTCAGCAAGATAACGTCGCAATATACACTGCAAATTAGTAAAAGAATACTTTTCTCAAGAAAAAAAAAAGAATTGCGTTTTAGATTGGACGGCAAGTCATTTTGAAACGTTATCGAATGAAAAAGAATGTATTTAAGATGAGTAAGAGCTATTAGAGCAAACAGCTATTAAAAATCTGTATAAAACTTTGCCAAAGATAAAAGTAACTGTTAATAAATATAAGGGAGGAGCCATAAAATATTAAGGAATAAATATTACTCATTGATTCCTACTGCACGTAATTTTTAGTTAAATGTGCCATCATTTTCTCGCATCAGGTTTCAATAAAAAAAATGCTTTTTTCAAATAAAATTGTTTGGGCTGACCGAATTTAATTCTATCTCATTTGAATATATTTATGGCAGTGTTCTGCAAGATTGTATAAAAACAAAACTTTAATTATAATATTAAGTAAATAAAAATTACTTATTTTCAAGGTGTACTCTCTTTCTGTCTTCCTGAAACTGTATTTACTGCGGACAGATACTTTTGATAAAAATAAGTACATATATAACCTGAAACAAACCGAAGAAGTGTCAAAAATATAGTATCTAAACGGACGTTTAACCAAGATAATAATCCAAGACATGTCGTACTGACATTTTTACTGTACAATTGTGTAAAACTTAACGGTTACTTAAATCCCATAATAAACTGGGATGAATTTTATCGTACAATCTAACAAAAGGCAGTCAGCAACAAAAAAAATTGAAAAACAAATTAAGAAAAGAATGTAATAAAATTAATAAAAATTATTTGCAAGTCGCTTAAATCATATTATTAATTAAAAATAAAAGGCATCCAACAAGGAATTAAATAATTATATTGAAAGTATTATTTTTAACTGTTTGCTCAAATTAATGAAATAACCAAACCTTTTCGTGACAAAATTTTGCATTTTTCGAATTTTTCTTTTATATTAACACTATTAGTAATAAGAAACTAGCCACAATTTATGAATTCATAGTTTATACTATAATTTACACAATTTAGGAAATAAGGGGAAATAATTTAGGAAATTATTAAAAATATAGGACATATGTATATATCAAAGTTATAATATCGGAGGTTAAAATATCGCAGTGAAATATACACACATAATAATAAGTAGATTCACCCAACTAGTTGCTTGGCATTAATTTTTTACTATATTGTATTTTGCGTGCACTCGCATATGCCGCGCAATGCGATAAGAATAAAGTCTTGCGGGATGAAAATGTAAAATTCAAACGTTCTCGTATAACGATATCAGATCTTGTTAAATTATTACATACTTATATATACGTACATGTTATATAGTAATATATAATATATTATATTATATATTATATTATTATATATATATATATTATATATTATATTATATATAATATATTAATATATTATATTATATATAATATATTAATATATTACGCAACATACATAATATATTAAGCAACAAATTAGTAGCTATTTCAATCTCAGGATACTTGTGCTCTTTCTGGGATATGTTAACTTGAAGTTGGAAGTAACTTCAAGCTTCACATAAAAAATGATTGACATTCTCTTACTTACTATATGTATATGTATGTACTTTGTCCCGAGTGGCCATACTATGCCCCATGACAACATTGGGTCAGCACAGTACCGTCGTATGTTTACTGTATATTATTTGTTTAACTCTTAACCTTAAAAGGTACAATTACTGAAGTCATTTGAAGTAACGTTTTCCTTAGTCAAAATGTCTTCTGCGACTTTGTTAACGAATTATTAACGGAAAACATGAAACATGTTTTGTATTTTATTTTACTTAGTTTTAGCCGAAAGGCATCAATGTTGTATCTACCCTTCAAAAAGTAATGTGATCCCGAGGAAACATGATCTGATTGATAAACTAATTCGTTTCTTCTGTATATCAACACAATTTAATAAACGTAGACAGCTTATGTCATTCTGTAACAGGACAGCGGACCTTTATCAGAACAGCGTATACTAATCTTCATTGATAAGGATTTTTATTTTATACTTCAGATCATTAAAATAACAGATTTTATTTTATTTTTTCAATCATCAAAATATATTTACAAAATAAAATATTTTATGTACTGTTTAATTTATTATTTGAAATGCTATTCTACTTCAGTTCTTAAGAATCTATTATTTAAAATAGTGGTCAAATATTTTTTTCATACATATGAAAAAACATATTCATACATATTTCATACATATCACTCCATCAGAAACTCAATTGTAAACCATTTCGGTACTATGAATCCTCAAAGAATTGATATCACTGTATTGTTTTATTAGAAGATCAATTTTCTAAGCTGGACATTATTTGAGTTAAACACAATTCAATCGTAGTAAATGGATTTACATATATCAGTATAGGTATCCAAAATTTTGAAAGAAACGTTTACTATTATTCTAAAGAAGAAACCCAAAAGGTCAAGATACCTCATTAAAAAGTCAATTTTCTAAATGAAAAATTTTTGTTTACATTCCTCAAGATATTATTTCAAGATATTATTTTTATATTCAGCTGTTTTGACATGACAAAATCCTGAATGCACAAGAATGACCGCTCTCGAGTGTGCAACGTATTTTTGGAAAACGGTATAGGAAGATGGACATTGAACATTCCATGGTGTTACTTTTAAAACATTCCCATTGTCGGTATCACCTTTCCGTATATCGGGGGTGTAATCTATCTATGACAAATAAACTGCCTATCACGCATTCTCAACATTAACTGTATATCGGGTGCAGGTGCGAAGGTACCGTGAGTCGAGAGAAATTCCTGCATACGTAATCCTATGCTCCACTTATAAAACAAAATGGTCAAGGATGACTAAACTTGATCTTGAGAGTCGTTGTATCTCAGACAGAGCGTTTACGTCGCATAGGGGGCATTTCCATCGAAAACCTGACAAATATTATTTTCTGGCGATCGACTCATGTACAGAGTGATCAAGATAACTTTGTGAACGAATTTGATAACTTTGTATGTTTTACTTGTTTTCGATGATGCGACTATTGACAGAGTGACAGGTTTTTTTTTATTTTGAACGAGCAAGCCTTTTGGTAAACGAAATATTTTTCTCGACGTCATATTTTTCGCGATTCGAAAATCATCGTCTTCTACATTGTTTGTATTCAAGGCTACGCGGAGATCTCAGTGTCATAGGTCGTTAAATAGATTTTAAGCCCTGCTATAATTAGAAAAATATATACTAACCTTAAACATTAACGTTAAAAAATTGTATCGATTGGTAGGTTGTATGTACTTATCTATTATTGCGGATTTACGCATTACTGAGGTATTTAAACCAATGAGATTTAACTAATAAAGTATATAAAGTGTACACCCACAGTAATTGGTACATTTACCATACATGTACAGTAGGTCACGAATATATTGGGACACCAGTATAGCTTTGACATACATTTAGACTCTATATTTTGAATAGTTATACAATTGTGTACAGAAATGAGTTCAGTTCTGTTAAAATGCAGCATGAATTATGAATTTCTACAATGCGGCTAGTTTTTTCTTGATAATAGCGTTAGTATGAAAGAAAATTCTAAAAATGGAAAATTTTATGTTACAATAATTTTGGGACACTTCCTTAATTTGTTCCGTTTAAATTAAGATTGTAATAAATCTCGTAGACACGTGACTTATGAAAACAAACTAGTACATGTTGTTTAGTATTTTGTATTTTAGTTATTTTTAATGGTATTTTAGTATTTTATTATCATAAACATATATTTTTTATTTCAGGATCATATACTATGTAAGAAAGTGCAGAACTTTTTCATTTAGAGGTTTAGCGTTAAATAACTTTCTTTGAAACAACTTTTTGTGATATGACGTTCTACAATGAAATAATATACTTTTTAGGAGAAAGTATAACGTTGTCATTTCAATAGAAACACAAAATTACCCTTGATATAAACATAAAAGATATCTTAAAAAATATTGGATATTGAATATAGGTTTATGATAAAAAAAAAGATGATCTCGAAATAATCTTGAAAACGTCTGCGCATTGAAAAACTAGTAGTGCCACTTAACTTTTAATAGTTATATATTTTCCTTATAAGATTGAAAATGTAACACAGTTTAGTGATTGAATCATTTACATTATTAAATTTATTATTGTTAATTGATTCTTAGGTTAAATTAGTTTTATAGTATATACATCACATATTTAGTTTTACGTATTGCATTAATTACTAATATAATTATTTCATTATATTTTAATATAATTTAGTATGTATTAATATTAATACAAACGTTTCATATAACGACATAATATGTAGTACAATATTTTCTTATAACCTAAGGTATAATAAACTTCTAAAACGTATGAGGCAATTGTCTCAGTAACAAATCTTTTAAAAACATTATACAGCTGTTTTGAATATTAAAACTAAATAAGAACTGCAACAGATAAATGAGGATTAAGTCTCCATTTGAATATTATAAAGATTACTCACAAATATCTATTCTAATTAGAATATCTAACTTGAATATTTTAATATATTGTTCACGAAACATGATAACTTCAATTCTGGCTGGAAAAATACTACATACAAATTTTGAGAATAAACACATCAATCCCGTCTATTTTACTTGAATGTCTTTCGGCTTTATTTAAATAGAAATCAAGCTTTTTCTTCGTGAATTTTTTCTTCTACAGTAAAAGAAGACATCTTTGTATTGGTAATTTTTTATCATTCTTCATAGTAAAAAATATACCCATGACTCAAATACTGATATTAGAGCTCAAGGTCATGTAAAGGTTATAAAATAATATTGTGCATTGTAGATTGTTGAACTTTGTTTGACGACAGCTGCAATCATATGGAATAACACATACTCTGTATCGTTTAAAAGAGGCATTACAACTGACTTTTCATCGAAAAAATATTTAAGATATTACTTTAAATTTTTCGTGAATTTTTAAATTCTTCAAAATATAACAAAAAAAAATTTCAAATGGGAAATTAAATATCAAGAAATAAAATATAAAATCAAATATTTTTTATTTTATTAACATAAAGCATAAAATAGAATACCTTCCATAATACTTAATCTGAAAATAAATTCTCAAAACGATTAATGTGACGTAAAACGGAATAACGCAAGAAAACAAAATTTGCAAATGAAATTACTGGGTTGTTCGGAAAGTAATTTCGTTTTTCCCAAGAAAAGACTTAATTTTTTCACAGCCAACTTCTCGCTTAAGCTACATAATCATTATATAATTGGACAACTGATGTAGTAAGTCTTGTTTGCTAAAAATTTTGTTCGATTCTTTGCAATAGTTTTTGTTTAGTAATCTATTGTGTTTCATTTCCACCAAGAAAAAAACGAAACGATTTTCCGAACGACCTAATAGTTTGCAATGAACAAATTTTCTACTTTTAAAAGTATGTACATTCTTTCAAGCAAATAAAATATTTTATTTTGAAAAATGTACACACGATCTAAAATGAAATATCTATTTACTATTTACCATCTGAAATACTATTTTATCTAGCACCGATATTATTTGAAAATTTTATAAACTGTGTATTGTAGTTCGATGCTCATTAATTACTTGGTATATTTAATTTAGCGTTAAATTTAAATTTCTTTCATAATAATTTTTTCTTGAGTAAAGCACTAAATTGTCCGCTACCAGACTCCGTAAAGCGAGTCTCGATCCACAGCCTACGTTGATATTGGCTAAAATATGTCATAAACTCGACTGTTCCTCAAGGACTACAAAAATTCCTAGAATTTGATGTATTGTTTTTAATATATTGATCGGACAATATTTCCATAAAACCACCTGATATTTTGTTGGAATATTATAATTATTCCATAATAATGAAAATAATAACAACAATAATATTTATTTTTATTTAATACCGCATTTGTTTACAAAATTTTTATCAGAAGTACATCAAATTTAGTGTCTGGGAATTAATATTAGAAAGATCAGTTATTTTAAAAAACGAAGTAACAATAAAGAAATTAATGAAATTCCAACATGAACCTCGTTTCTAACATTGGAGTAAAAAAGTTTTACTTTATAGATGAATCTCTAGCCTAGTCATGAACAAAAGCATAGCATCTACGAATATAATTTGGACTATAGAACTGAACTTCGTTCAACGAATCACAATTTTCGGGCTTTTCTACATGAGCCTACTCTGCGCAGAAAGGCTCTTAATGAGGGTCCTCTAATATTGGTCTTAATAGTCACTCAGCATAACCTTAACATAACCGATCACGTGAATGTTCTGTTTACATCCTGTACTATTGTGAAAGTCAGAATATAGAAAATACGATTGGTTCTAACATTGTTAAAATTTGAGTAGCTCATTACTGGTCAAAATCATAGTTGGTAATTGCGCACAAGAGATTACACGTCATTAATTTTGATAACATTTAAATACGTTGAAGTACTCAATATTCTGAATAACTTTTGTCGCGAAACTTGTACCTACCACTATATTGCATCTAGAAAAAGTTAAAGCAAATATTTAAAACTTAATTCAGACTTAATACAGATTGGAAAACTATAAACTTGCAAACATTATAAACAAAGGTGTTAAGTCTGGACTATTTCTTGAATAATTCTTTAATATTTTTTGAAGCCTTGAATATTTCTTTAAGAAATAATATTTCAACCGTTATATGCAGGGTGTGTTATTTAACTCTTTCAACTTAGTTTTTCTTGTAAGCTACATGTTGTATAAGAAACGTTCAAAGCGAAAATTAACTTTTTGCTATTTACTTTCCTTTATACATTCACGAGGGCCGTCTTGGCTTTTTACCTATGATGTGCATTTACTCATGTCATTCCAAAATCTGTTAAATGCAAAAGCAAAAATTTCTAAATAACAGAGATATAGAAACTAATGTTCTTCGAGATATTCTTTAATAATTTTTTAATGCAAAAAATGATCAAAATATTGTTCATTGCAACCGTTGCAAGCTTCATATTTGAACAAGCATAAATTAAGTCTGCATTAGTACAGTAGCGTTACTGTTTCCATGAATATCTTGGAAATTTAGGCCGAACGGCGACACTTACCCTTTTACGGTGTCTATACTTATTTCCACACAACCATACATCCGGTTTGTTTTAATTTTTAACTACTTTGACTCATACAGTTATCATGTATTCTGTTCTTGAAAATATGAATCATCATTATTGTTCGGTTAACTTTCTTACACGTGAATGGTTATTGATTAATAGTTGTATAAGGTTTATTTATCCTATGCTTTTAAGTGCTTTTTTCATTATATTTTACTATATTACAGTCAATTACCAAAATCTATGTATATGTATAGCTTCTGTATTTCATCAATATAATAATTATTAATCATGTTTTTATTTACTACTAATTAAAAATGTAGAAACATTATTAACAAAACAAGTTAATCGTCGTAATGATTAACAACTACTGTCCCCTTCTTGGAATATGTAACTCAAATAAATTTATTAATAATATGAATATTATATGTATATTAATAATTTTTATTATAATAAATTTACGAAATTATTTCTAAGAAATGCTAGTTTACTTATACACCATCAATGAATTTTTCTTTTTCGTAAAATATCAGATTTATTGTAAGTTGGAATGGAAATTCGCTATTTATTATTAAATAAATAGAATAAAATATTAAATAAATTTATGACCAGTTATTCAAATATTAAAACTTTTATTAAATATCTATTAGTCTATAAGCTCAGAAATGTTAGTCTAAGTGACATTGAAACATTAACAAATTGCGAAGACTTAAATGTATTTCATACCTGAATGCAAATAACTAATTTAGAGTAAATAAAAGACCAAGTACGGAAATTTAAACAAAATACACGTATCAAATTAAATTATTAATGAGTTAAATTTACTTAAAAACTGCATATATACAATATTGAAATTGAAATAAGAGAACTTGTTCGCTAGTGTATAATAACGCCAATGTAAGTAAAACGTGAATAATGATACAAAGAGGAGAAAATATTCCACCATCAATAAATGATTACATTATTCAAGTAAATTATTTTAAGTGTAACAAGTGGTGTAAAAACATTAAGAGTTAAACGTTAAAGACTGAAAGCCGATGAAAGTTCGGTAAAAGTAATAAATACAGCCGAACTGTTTCCGACATGTTAGCAAACGAACTTGAGAAAATTTGCATGGAGTCGTGTAGCCGCCATAGAGTTCCTAGCTGTGTTCATTTTGGCAGGCATAACGGCCCAAACAAACATAACGGTAGTTAATTAAACAGCTCGATTCCGTCGGGTAGGCGTGTCGGGACGCATGCGTGCATGTTGTATGTATGTGTAAGGACACGTGCCTCTTCTAACGTAATCGTTTTAGACCGTAGGCCAATGACAGCTGCATTTAGTATTCATCCGTAGTCCTTGATTCACGCCACCACGCTATTCTATTTCGGAACATCTCACAATCGCTTCATCATTATTCAATAAATTTTGAATCCTTTATGGAATTAAGCATACCTATGCTTCTTTCATTTACGCTCGATCTTTAATCGATACCAACTTCGGTAATTGTTTTACTCTCCGATTTCGATGAATTTGAAATACGTAATCAATACCGTTCTTCTGAACAGCTTTTCCTTACAAAATGTTATCGTTGTTCGGTTTTCATTTACAAAATTTATACAATAAATTTTTTGAGAATTTAAATTTGAATTGATTTTGGGTTAGCTCTGAGTTTGATATTTATTACGTACTTTGCACAAGATATCAATAATTAGATCATTGAAATTTGATTTCTCTTTTAACAACAATCTGAACATGTTTCATATTTTTGTTTTTAATTTGAAACTCATTCTGGGTTAAAACTGGGTTAGATCTAGCTTAGATTTAGTACATTTATTATGAAGTTTTCAACAAAATTAGAACATCGAAATTCTATTTGTCTTTTTGTAACATTACCGAACGTGTTACGCTACATTCAATTCGTCGATTTCTTTTTCTAAACATTTTTGAATCAATTACAGAGAACAGAAATGAAATTTTAATCATTTTAATCAAGTAGAGAGAAGGTTATGTACTTATACATTTTTCTAATGTTTTACAGTTTGTTATTCTATATAACTATTTTGTTTATAAATAAATAAAATCGGCATTCTATAGCGTATAACTATTTTTAATTCAACGTGAATCAAATTGAAACGGTAATAACATAGATTATTTTTCGAATGTGAGTATATTGGTCATCTTATTTCAGTAAAAGATTCAACAAGAGTCATACCAGAACTATTTAATGATGATAATATATGTTCATGATTTACGTCCTCTAAAAAAATTTGTATCAGTATTTGACTTTGAATTCAATGAATTGCTCACAAATTGTACATTCCTAGTACAACCGGTTCCTCAAGTGTTACTCAAGCCGGTACGGCGTAGCATTCGAGTCTGTGGTATAAAGACGTGTATTCGAACGATTCGATTTTGTTTCGCATGCTATACGTTAGCAACAAGCACAACGTCAATTTTCCTCTAACGGCATACATATTTGACGTATTTTCCTCGAAACGTGACTATAAAAACACGAATATTTTTTCCTATAGAAGGTAGATGTTTCAATTATTAATGCTCTAAAATTTTGAATATTAAATGTATTTTTTGCATGATAAAAATTAGTAATTTAACAATGTCATTAATGAAATAAAGGAAGGTATTTTTAACCTTAATTTCGCGACCTTGAACGAGCTCTGTCCATATTTTTGTGCCCCGTATTTCTGTGTTCGTCCATAGTTCTGTGCCTCTATTAATAAAAATATTGATTTATATTATATTTTATTGATTAATAAAAATATTGATAGATAAACATAATAAAAAAAAACTAAAACATCAATTTATATACAACACTTTTCTTCTACACGTTTTTAATTCGAGGACACAGAAATTGGGAACTTATTTATGCGAACGGTATAATGAATTAAATACTTTTAAATTACGCCAGCATAAAATTTTACACGATACAAAAATTTAGGTCTCCCTAAATTAATTAATACTATTTTTATCAAAGAAGTTGAGAGACACCTTTTCAAATCTTAATTTGCAATTAGTTTTTACCCACATTAGTCTAACCCAGTTCTACTCCAGACTTAACTGAATAATATAATAATAATATAGTAACTTTTTGGTCTTGAACTTAAATTAAACCCAACTTATTAAAATAATAATAGTATAAAAATCTTTTTGTTTCGGACCTAATCTAAACCTAATTCAAATTTAATCCAGCTCTACTGAAAACAATAGTAAAAATATAACATTTTCTTTTTTAAACAATCTAAAACATTGCTTTTTAGTTGAATCTCTAAAACATGAATTTTCTAATTTCATTGTATCTCCATTTTTTTAGTTTTTCTTACGAATATTTCAAAAACCAGAAGAAACCTCTTATACGGGGCGAGTCACTTTCATGTCTCAAATAACTTATAAATTATACATTTTACGAATAATTGTTAAACACAAAAGTTTTACAGTTTTAAAGCAACCAAATGATGGCTCGTCAATTTTTACATTTAAGAATTTGTCATAAAACGTATAATTTAAAAATTATTCGAAATGTCCAAGTTACATGACTCACCCTTTATGTATATGAAGAACTTGTTCAGAATCCGGACTTTGACAGTAGAGATGGTCCTTGAAATTTAAGATTGCTTCTCTAAACTGAATATTTTGCAAACAGTTTTAAGTCTCTATTTAAATTTTTAACTACCTCTAAATGTAGATGTCTTCATAATCAACACTAATATCGAATCTTGTATTATTATTGATGTTTCCCTCAAAGTTTGTAATCTATGCATTTGGTTGTATTATGCGTTGTGTCTGAATAAACGTATGCAAAGGTTTGTGAATGAATAAATAAACAAAAGACACAGTAGGAATTACCATCTTAATTCATTTCGTTGCTAGTTGTTCGATTGGAAACTTTTTTTAAGATGATTGTACATGTTTTATTAACCCTTTTCTCCCCGGATTTGTCAAAGTCAGTTTTTTTCTTCAGTTTTTTTTAGGGTAGACCTACAATTTTTTTGTACCTATCATTTAGGAAATGCTGAGACGAATTCGGCAAGCATCGTAACATATTTGCAAAATGTAAACAAGAAAAGCTGTAGCATTACCTATTAAAAAGCCTTGATAATTCTAAAAAAGAAGGATTTACAAAACATTTGATACAATCATATTAAATCTCACTTTAAACCATGTTATTTTAGCTCCAAAAGTTTCCAATCGAACTACTACCAGTAGAATAAAGAAATAAATTGAGCTGATTACGGTGCATAATCCACCGTGCATGTTAACGAAAATTGTTCGCCTGTATAATTATACACATTTCTGAACGGTTTTGCAGTAAGTCTCAAGGTTAGTGTCGCCTTCCCCATTCCATGGCTAGCTCGTTTAAATAACGTGGTCTTTTCTCTTTTAAAAGAGGCGCAAACTCAAGTCACTGGTCATCGTAAAAATCCCTAACTTTTTAAACACGTACCAATGAATACAAAATGATTGAAGCTGTTCATTCCAAATAATAACGGTAGATTAACAGAAATGTGTTACTTTAGTGCAACAAACTTTCTCCTTACAGATTTACATATATAATTGTTTTAGAAGAAACGGGTTCAATATTAGTGTAGCTAAAGGCAGAAAATGAGATGATAGAAAACCAAGAAACATATACACACAAGCATTATATTTATACATTCTATATTTGTGCGAAGCATTGCGCACAGCTAACACGATATTGTATCCTTGATTATTATAATGAATTTCACAAAAATGACTGGCATACTCAGATCATGATATACAGGATATGATACGTAACGTAAATGACTTTCGCTACTCTGACAAAAAAATGTTTGGAATGAAAGTTAATTAGTATCCAGTCGGTTACTTTTTTGAAAATAACAAAGTGATAAAATCATGGTCTCTTGAAGGTCATAGTATGATCGTTCAGTTCATTTCTCCATCAGCAATGATCCTACGAACGCCAAAATATAGGGTACCATTTAAAAAAGTCAAAGTGATCTTGACTTTTACTTGAAAGACGATAGTTCTTTTATTGTACTTCAATGTATAATCGACTAAATACTGACTAACTTTTCTTGGAACTATATCGACTACTTTTAACTGCATAAACAGTGAGAAAAAGAAAACAAAAGACAAAAATATGTCAAATAAGAAAAGATACGTATATAAAAACATTGTAAATCAAGTTCACAATTCATAGTTGCAAAGGTGAAATATAAATATTAATAATAGTGTACTGAAAAATAAAGATACAGATCCCAAGTGAACGGTGAGAAAAATGTGATAATTAACAAGTAATATAATAAACAAACAAGAAGAACATAGAAATTTAAACTCTGATTATTTGTTAAACAAAATGAAATATAAATACAACATTGGGGTCTAGTTGAAGTGAAAAAAATGAAAAAATAAAAACGAAGAGTATTGACATAATCGAGATGTGGAAGCTTAAATAAATAATAACTATTGATTAAAGTAAGACGAGATGAGGATGTAATATTGTATGAATTCGGCTAACACAATATAGCAGAATAGAATTTGCTTTCGGTAAAATTTTGACAAAAAAAGATTAGAAAAAGATAATAGAAGTTGCAAAACAACGTGAAACTAAAATTAAATGCCAGATTAAAAAGCATATTTTGAGAGAAAAGATTTATTTTAAGATATCCTTTTGTCTGGAATGAAAGAAAATTTTTAAAAATTTGTCTTGAATTTGTGATTCCGATTCCATGAAGGATTCCATGAATTCCTTTTGTTTGTAATAAATTGTTAGTTGTTTTGGTATTCGCGGATGGTTTTAACTTTAAACGACATTTAGTCGTTTTTTTCATCACATTTTAAAAATTTCCTTTACCACGCATTGGAAACATAGAGAAAGAAATAGAAAATATTTTCAATAAAAATTTTCAAACAATTTAAGTGAAGTCCACAAATAGCGACAGAATAATTATAAAATTTATGAGTGAACATGAAGAAATAATAATTAGAAGGATTAGGTACGAATGAAGAATAATTGTTAAATATTCTGCACTAACATAATGAAAAATAGAAACAGCAATTATATTCAATTTAAAATAATACGATAATTAGTTGTGTTGAAATTTGTAATCGGTTTTCACACGGTTTTCAAGTACACCAACAGCCTTCTCACCGGTGCGGTTGCAGCAATGGCAATGGCAATGGCAATGGCAATGGCAATGGCAATGGCAATGGCAATGGCAGTAGCAGTAGAATTGAACTCTAGCGTCATCCGCATTGCGTTGTGCGTTGTGCGAGTCCTAAGTAAGTGGGACAGTCACATCCTTCCAGATACTACACGACCTATCCAGTACTACTGACTACCTGCGGTCTGTGCACAAGCGTGCACGGCGTACGTTATCGCGCGCCAATTTCTATTTCTCGAAACCTCCTCAACTACGAACTCATCTTATTTACGGCTGCTTCTTACTACCTTCTAATTAATCCAATGTGACAACTGATTGACTATCACGAACACCTATCGATATTTGATTTTATACGTATGCTCGAGAAATTAAAAATGCTTCGATATATTGAGACATAAACAATACAGTCTTGAAAGGTTTCGAGTTAGCTAATAGTTACTCAATATTGCGTAAGTTATTTAATGAACATTTACGAATCGAAGGTAAATAAACAGCTTGTACTATAACTCCAAGAAATGCTCTAAAATAAAATTACCGTGTTAAGTTATTTCAGAAAAAGTGTTTAAATTCAGAAAATAATTCGCAATTAAAATTTTAAAGGAGGCCTTTGGTTTGTCTGTTAATAATAATTTTAATTACAAATTTGAATAAATGTCATTCGACTCGTTTGTTAAAAGTGGTGTTAATTAATTTCTTCCTAAATGATTACATCGAACATTCAACAAAATTATGTGCTGATAAAAAATTCAAGACTAAATTAATGTTGAATTTATTAAATTATGAAATTAATGTTGACTTGATTAATCAATTTGTATTGAAATATCAATTTTCTGTAATAATACAGAGTATCCCATATTTTTCGGTACAAGACTATAACGTTATGTAACAAATAAATAAACAAGTCCATAAATGCTTTGTTAAAAATAATCACAGAAATGAGAAATATAAAAGATACGATAACATCGCGTGCGAAGAGATTAAACAAAATAACTTGTCAATGTGAAAATTTTATGTCAATAAAGACGGTCATCGCTTTAAAATGGAAATACAATTGCTATATTTAGCAACATTTAAATCATACTTTGTGTTTTCGACATAAATTCTTAACAAAGCATTTATGAATATTTTTGATACAACATTCATTTTTATATTTATTTGTAAAATACGCTGCCAAATTATACAAGGAAAAATGCGGGTCACACTGTATAAAACTACTGTGTCAACTTTGTATTTACTGTAAATTTAATCATAATATACCTTAATAGTTCTACAGTCATTTCGATAAAACAAAAACACGTCAAATATAAAATTGCCTCGTGAACCTGGTACTTATTCTAATTGTAAATTTATTTTACAGCCTTCAAACGTACTGTGTTAGGTAAATGTTTTTTGTAATAATTTGAATCAGTAATAAATAATTCAGGACATCCTGATAATTTTTTTAACAAGAATTAACTTACATAACAATCTCAAAACAGCAACAAAATCAAGGACCTATTAAAATTTCTGAGAGATACAGGCTTAATAAACAAAATATAAGATCTATTTAAATAGAAGGTCGCTAATAGCCTTGCAGCTGATGCGACGTAATACCTCTGAGAAAAAAAAAAAACAAAAAAAACAATGTCAGTTGTTTTTTTACAAATTTGAATGAAATGTGTCTTAGATATTAATACATATTTACGATTCAGTCAAACATCGATATCATTATGCATAACAATTCCGAATTTAAATATTTGTAAGCCTTACCAGCTGATTACGTTAATACAGTTCCAATTTCTCCAGTACAGTATTAGTTTCTGAATACACATGTTACTAAAAAATGTTTCATTATATGCACTAACTTTTAGAAGATTATTGCAACGATTTTAAATTCAATTAATTTTTCGATTATACTAATTACACTTGAATTTTGATTAATTACACTTAAATACCGATTAGAAGATTTTTGTAACTAAACTGTAGGGTTCCGCACAAGCAACAATTGTTTAAATTGCGAAAAACAAAAACTAAATACTTTATTCGATCTGTGATGTAAAAACATTAGTGGAGTTTATAGATATTGTTCTATTAAAACCTGTTCAAATAATTAAATATAATGATCCGTATATTAAAACCTACAAAATTAATTGGTTAAATTTATTTGAGATTTATTCAAATGATTAAATAAAATGATACGTAAAATATGATACCGATTTTTAGGAGATTACTATAACAAATTTAAATGATTTGCCTTCCTTCGATTATATTATACTACGTATAAATATCAATTCAAAGTATTTCATATATTAATTCAAATTTTCAACTTCAAATTCAAAATTTCCCCTAATTTTTAGAAGATTATCATAAAGAAGTGTCTGCAGGTATTTATACAAAATCCTAATTCTCTTCTTTTAACTATTTTAACATAATTTCTAAATTATTTTAAAATTTTCGAAATTGTTTTATAATAACTTGAAGATAACGTAGCGGAAGCCTTAAATTCTTCTGAATTTATGCATAAAGAAATCCAGAATCGGATAAAAGTTTCAATTTTATTTTCTCTTTTAAATTACAATCATGTGCAATCAATTAAAATTTTTGTAGCAAATTCTTCTCCGAAAATGACAACAACAAAACGAAATTATGTAAAAAATAATGTAAAAAATGACTGCATTCAGGGGGAGATCCCGGTTTACCAACTTCAAATATATAATTCTTCGGTAACACACATAGACATTATAGTCAAGCAAAATTTGAGTGTGTATCACAAGCACATCAAAAATGTATACAAATTTTGAGATTAACACTACTTTTACGAAAGTAAAAGATCGAGACACAACTCTTAACATTTTTGTATAAATTTATTTTCCAAGAAGAATCAGATTTCCTTAATTGGAAAGACAGTACCTTTTTCCTGTAACTTTTATAAAATTGATTCAATAAAAATAAGTATGCAAAATATATTCATATAGACAGTGTTATCGAACCTAATTTGTCCAGTTTCTGAGATTTGTTAAAAACTGAAAATCTTCTATTTACAAAATAAGAGAATAAAGTATTCCCGTTAACAGAACGACGAGCAGCAAGGATAAGAATTATTTACCTGTCAGGAAACTACCAGCCAAAGAATCGTCGTCTTGAGCAATGGATCCCGTAAGTAGGAGAAAAAGGACGATGGCCCCGGGGGCTGT
The DNA here is from genome assembly GCF_028453695.1 of Augochlora pura. Lineage (NCBI taxonomy): Eukaryota > Metazoa > Arthropoda > Insecta > Hymenoptera > Halictidae > Augochlora > Augochlora pura. The sequence goes on along the minus strand of NC_135778.1, from coordinate 23,097,784 downwards.
TCGCAGTATCATCTTCGGCAGCCTCCCACGTTCGTTCCCGGTTCACTGTTTCTGTTCCCCGTCGGTCAATTCGAAACGGCGGCCGAAAAAACAGCCCAACGAAGAGAAGGAATAACAACAGCAACAACAATAACAACAACAATAACAGTGACAACAAGAAGAACGAAGAAGAGAGGAGAAGGAAGACGCGCCGTATCGTTTATTCAATGTGTGTCCGACAGGTTTGACCACGTGCGTGTCAAACTACTTCACCGCGAGAGTTCGGCAGCCACGGTATTATGCGAGCCCGCATCGCCTGCTTGGCTTGTTTGACTGACTGACTGACTAACTGGGGAGGTACCGGGGCCCACTTGTGGGTCAGGGTGCGGGCCCCCTCTTTTACGCTTTGCCCGGAAAAAGGAGAGAAAAGAACGAACCCGGAGAAGTAGAGAGAACTACACACACCGTCCGACCTCGCTGAGAATCAGTCAAACCGGGGAGTAGGGGTGACTAGTATGAATATTCGATACACACCGGGAAAACTTGCATCTTTCGGCTATTGCTATCACTTATTGCTTCTATATCTACTAATTCGGTTCATTCCTTGCTCGGTCACTCTTTTATGAATAAGAGATAAAAAAATATACAATTACTATCATCGTTAGATTTACCAGAAGAAAATTTGTAGTTTTATATGTTGCCCATTGTATTTAGCTAGAAAATTAATTTATTGTTATTCTGCTTTTTTATGTATTATTGTAATTGTTTATATTTGTGTTTATAAGTTGCGTCTAGACTATTCCAAAATAATTTATATAGGTTATCATTGTCTCTAACTTTTCTATTCTTTGGTTGCGATGATATCTCTGATATTAATATACTGTACATGTTTATATATAATTAGAACTGTTCGTATCTAAACTTATAAGTTTTATCTAAAATAATTCACACGATTTTCTGTAAACAAATAACAATAGGAATGTGTAATTACTGTGTTTTACCATGTTTAGTTCAAGATAACTGATATATTTCGTTCTATTATTATCATTACTTATTGTAGTTACAAATTCGTTTTAGCAAATTATGCATACTAATATTTATGTTTTTAATTGTTATCTAAACTAATAATCACTACATTTACTTCACGAAAATTCGTATTTTTATATGTATATGTGGCAGAGTCCTTAGTTATAAGTTACAAATGTGTTTATTTAATCTATGCGTTACTCTACATTATACAATTTAATAGATTTCATTGTACTACACTGTATAATAATTTTTATAAGAAAATAATAATAACAAGTTAGAGATGATATATTTCACTACATTTACGCCACTTAAATTACAGGTATTTATGTATGTGATCTTCAGCTGAAATGATTTAGATTAGTATTTACTGTATTATGCATTCTTTACTAAATTTTAGTTGCGTTGAATAAATAACACTGTCCACACATATATTCTGTGATAACTGTTAGATACATAATTGTCCAAAAGAACACTTAAAAAATATAATACAAGGGAAGTTCTATAACAAAATAATCGAACTAAATCAATATCGGGTAAAATGTTTTACGCTTCATTTTTATTAGACAATAGTACGTACAAACATTCAAACCTCCATGTATTCATCTACCGTTACAGTATTGTACAACGCAACTACCTATTTTTGCAATTCAATGTTTAATACGCGTCCGCGTCATTTATACTGATATAATTTCTGCCAAATTATCTCATTTCGTACCAATAAGTATTCGGAATTATCGATGTAATCCCAATTCTAATTGCTTAAAATAATTTATTAGACAGAGCGAAAAGTTCGTTTAATTAATCGTTTTCTACTACCTAAATATACGTCATATAGAATAAGAAAAAAATCTTTTAAACGAAACAACACCATTTTGTTTGTTTGCATTAAAAACTCACGTAAAAAATTAAGTTGAGAACACTAAATTGCTTATTAAATTCTACTGATATTTATTATTTTACAATTATTTTTATAACATAAAAAAAATATTAGACTGATTTTTTGATCAGTTAAAAAGAGTAACAATTATTGAATTTACCTTTCAGATATTATTTTATATATATATTCAATTTAAAAATACAACGCATAACATTTTACAACCTTCGGGTTACACATCAACATTTTCAATATTAAATTTACAATATACAATATACAATTTACAATATATTATCAATATAAATTTATTAAATTTACTTTCTAGGATGCTGTAAATATTAAATCAATTGTATAAGCCTTATAGAGATTGTCTCATATATTCCTTTGTTAATAATACTATTAGAAGCAAAATTTCGTTATATACATTTCTTGCTGGAATCTTCAAAAGTCCCAATGACTTTTCGATAGAATCATGCTGTTGATCGTTGTTGGATACTTTTTCGTGACTGTGTCGCCTATGCTAGAATATCGTTTTTTTCTCTATATTCTCCCATCTTCGCACTGTTCTTCCTCTTTACCTCTCTCTCGGTCCCCTCCAGTCTTTTTTTCTTTAGTTCTCTCTTTCTCGCCGTGCACGTATAGATGTATATGTGCACGACTAGCGGTACTTTACCCGTAAATGTACAAGATACCGTACGATATTTCCCTTTGGAATTTATCGTTCTTTACGCAACGGTTGATCTCTCATAATCATAGTACAAAATCAAAATATTTCCTATTTCACAAAATAGAGCAAAGCATTGGCGAATCCCTGTATAAGATTGTTACAGATGTAGTTGGAATGTTTTGGGTAAACGAACAAAAATTGGAAATAAATATTTCAATTAACGCTAATTATTATTTGTTAATGCAAGCAATTTAGTTGACGTCCTCTTCTTTGAGAAATTAACTCATAACTGCACAAATAACTAGAAAATTAATACATTGAAAAATTTATTACTTGAGGCAGTAACGTTTATTCTTTAATTGAAATTTCGTTTTTGAAATGATAAGTAGCGAAAAATATAACCAATATGTATACACCTGTTGTTATAATCCAGTTGCAAAATATGGATGGGAATACTCAGAATATAATTTGCTAAATTATAATTATTTTGACGTAGGAACAACTCTATTTCCATGTTTAAACATATGTTTATGAACGTGTTCTTTTATGTACAGGAATATTAGATACTACTAGTGTTCACTACTAGTAATGTTCATTGTTAACACAAAAATTTCTTTCAATTTTTCAAATTTAGGAACATTAGCTAATACTGCAAATTATTTTGTCAATGTCGACACTACTGATAGTTCCATTACCGCCAGTAGATAATTTGCATCATAATTTTCTTATTCATTTATTATTTTTGAAATATGTTCTTGTATCTTTTAAAGATTTATTAAACAATTTTTCAATGATAATAGTAATTTTATTTATAAATCGAAAAGTTACTCTTAATTATATAATTTATGATTTCTTCCTGATAACTATTTTAAAAAACAATTTTTTTGGATACAATATGTGCGGTTCTTGAAAATCCTATTAGTAGGTAAAGTTTTAATAACCAAAAAAATTATATTTACCAATAAAATTTCAATGAAAAATGTAAAATCCAAAACATGATCATTAAAATTAAAAAATTATAATTCAAAATTGGGGAACTTCCCGTAAATGATCACACACGATTTGCATAGCTTCATGTTGCATAAAAATAAAGTTTGCCTAAAGGATTTTCCGTAATTCGAAGTTTGTGGCTAAAAATTTTGCAAACGAATGTTTAGCGTCTTGTGATTTTGAAAAATTGTATGACTCTATGTCGCAAAAATATTTTATGACTTAAATCATATCTTACTTAATAACAGTATGAATAAGATACTTATGAATTTATTAGCTGAAATTAATCTTATACTATATTATTTTTTTTTAATAAACTTATTAATTATTTCACTAATTATGAATTTACTCAGTCGAGTATTTTTCTTGGTATTAGTACCCGACAATTTCAGGTACCTCATATCAAACTCGGGTTAGGTGGGGCTATAGTCGAGTCGGTAAGTTACCTATACTTCCCGCACTACTTGATGCGTTTTTGATGTCAAGTTCCCGAGTATCACAACCTTTCAGGTTCTAATCTAATCAACTTCAACTTGATCCAAGGCTCAGGTACCCGAAATTTTCGAGTACTCGTCTACCTCTACCAAATATTATAGCGCTGCACATCTACTACAAGAGTGTGACCGATCTGCCCTCTTCAAACAATACGTTCCGCTACAAGATTCCACGAAGATTTGCCATTGATTTGGCAACGGCATGCTTTGATTCTAAACACTGAGCTAGTACCTTCCTTCAACAAAACCTTGACACTAAATTTACATAAATTTTCTCGCAAAGTACGCTACCAACCAACTGATTGGGCAATGTCTTCAGTATTTTGATAGACTAAATAAATAATTATTGGCATCATTGGCATTTTATTAGTACATACACAAAAGGTGTTGCAAAGCAAAATCCTTGTTACTGTTAATGAACTACAGAATGCCAGAAGATCAAATTACATTGTTCGATGAAACATGTTATAGTAGAAACAATTTCAAACGACATTAAATGTTTTTCTTACTATACAGGGTGTTCCAAATTTTAATGTTCAAATTTTGTCAGTTTATTCTATGGCATAAAGTGAAAAAAATGTTATGTAAACATAGATCATCTAGAGCTTTATTAAGAAGTTATAACAAAAATTATGATAGCTAAGATGAAGAGGAATTTAATGACATAACAATATATGCTGGTCGAACATAGCACTACTCGTTTAGCAGTTATAGCACTCATTGTTGATCTCTCTGTTTTAGCTATTCAAAGTCACATGGGGTCATAAAACTACAGATAATTGGATTCGTCTTGATTTTAACTATCACAATATAATATTAGAAACATGTAATCCTACTTAAATAGACATCAAAGTTATTTCTACTAAAACATGTGTCCCTTCAAACCATCCATCTATTAACCCCTTGCACTACTATGTCTTTCAGAGCTACGTTGATTACGACTATATCATTCTTAATTATTTCTTTGATGCCATAAAATGATATTAGTGTTCCGATTGTTCTCGTCTACTTTCATTTCCAGATTTCGATGACAGGTGATCCAAATTTTATTTCGATTTAATATGACTCGTTATTAACCCTGTACAAGGGATTAATTTGTCATTTTTTATTATTATTTACAATAACAAAGATATTCCTATATAACACTTTTAGTGAAACACTCTTTTATTTTGAATGTTGATATGTTTTATACCTAAAGTTATCAATGGCTTGACACTCTCATGAATTGCCAACTTGTAAGCATGCACATTTCGAATAATTTATGCTAATGTAAAGCTCCATAACCATTGATATCAAAAGAATCCAATTTTTTAAAATAAATATGTTTCATATGTACAAAGTATGCAATAAAGTTTACGCATTATGAATATTACATAGGATAGTTAGCTTAAAATGGGATGCCTAAATTCGTATCGCCTTCATTAGGATAATGTTACAACAAATATTGTATAAAAAATCTAATCTTTTGTCAAGGCCATTTTTTAGGAGTTTTCAAAGTCACCAATGTTGATTCACTTATTTATTGTATTATATCGTATAGTTGACATTAAAATACATTCAGATATTTATGATTATTCCAACTATATAAATAACCTATTTTTAGAAAGTATTTCATAAAGTTAAAAAAAAACCTTATAAATTGAATAATTTTTAAGCGTAAATTATGTAATTATGAAATTTTTAAAATAGTCATTATTCTTATTATTTATTACCATAATCATTTACTATTAGATAATAATAAAAATATTATTAGTATGAAAAATACACGTCTGTAAAGTTACAAAAAAATATCAGAATTTTGGTTAAGGATAAAGTAAAATGTTTATAATTATTTACAATATACCCAGACACAAAGGGTCCACTAATGTAAATTTATCTATGCATTCTATTAGCCATACGAGTGGTAATGATTTTAAATGTGGCATATTATATTTCACACGTGGTTCATCTCGACCTAGTGCATATATGATATAATGGGTACATTTATATAGAGAATGAGAAGGATTGCTGGCAACGTGAAACGGAATAATATCTTCCTTTTTCAAGTGTTCTGGATCTGGTTGTCTTTTTAGAATTGTTCCACTGCCACATTTTATGAGTTTCTCCAAAGCGTCTTTTGTTAATTCCATGTCATTTATATCATAAATATTGTTTTGTTGTAAAGCAAAATAAAAACAACAATTATCAAAAAGACCGGGATTCTGAAAGCACAAAAAATAATGTGTAAAACTTTGTTATTTAAATCTAAGTATAAAACTTTTGTAAATAATTTTACTTGGTTTTGTGAATTTTCTCTAGCTTTTCTTGGAATTCCTGGAGTCGGTGCACCGTTAATTTCAAAAAAATCTAATTCCATTGTTAATATATCTTCTATATCCATAGCTATTTGAAACCCTTGTACATAAAACAAATACAAAAATTAATTATGTATAAATTACTGTTAAATGTGAAAATTAATCTGTTTTACAACTTTACATTCAGTATTCAGTAGCCAGTTTCCACGCAAAATCGCCATCATTACATCGTACGATGTTTTTGCTATATTTTGCTGATTTGCTTCCACTATGACATGAGTTACAGATGCTCTAGAATATGATTTCATGCTAATGTTTTTAGTAAAAATGGTTAAAGCTATATTAAAAAGCATATATGTAGCCTATAACTTACTGATTCCTGAAAACAACTCTAATTTTATGTTTTTCAGCTACTTCGAGCAGTTTTCTTTTATTTTCTTTTTTTAAAGCTGATGCAAATATAATGAATGTATTAAGTGAATGTGGAACAGCATATGATTGATCCAAAGTAGCATTTAAAGTTATAGATGTATTATTCATTCCACTTTCTTCTTTTAGAATGGTCCATATTTCATGTGATATTTTATCCTTAGATGGCTCACAATAATCTCTAAAGAATAAAGAAATAAGAAAGTAACTCATTTATATGGAAAACTAAAATAGGATTAGTACATTTGCAATATTTCTAATAATTTTATTTTACTGTTGACGATATTTTTTACATTCTGACATTTACAAAGGACACGACATAAGACAAATAACATATTGATAACAAAAATTTGGTCATAATTAACACTTTACCGTCCGGTAGCGGTTCGAACATCCTATGGCCTTTTCACTGGCCACTCAGCCGCAGATCATCCGAGACACCGGCTCGGTTTCGGCTTAGACTGCCACGCGGGAATATATGCGCTTTTTTTATACTCCGGGTAAAATTGTACGCTTCGTGTTATTATAGGGTAACCAAATTTAATAAAATCTTCTACTTTAATGATATTAGTGTTAAACAATATTTATTTTATCTATTACAATCGTTTTCAGTTTAATATTTACATAAAATATACCATAATCCATATAACAATATTTGTCGAAAAAAGAAGTTGTTTAATATTTTTTTAAAGTATGATACCGCTCGTAACAGTCACCTTTGTGTAGTGGAACGTTGCAAAATTTACAGACGAAACCTGTTCTGCTTTGTTTTTTTTTACTTGAACAAACTCTGCATTGTCTTAGGGGTTTTTTACATCGACCGCTGGTCACTATATTTACCAGTTTATGTTTTCCGAAATTTGCCAGTCTTCCGGGATGATCAAATCGGGATGTGGTTCTCGTGGATTCGGAATTAGGAAGATCTTTATCTTGTTCCTTAGCTTCGCAATCTTCTATCCATGAAAGTGCCGCTTTGTGCAGAAAATTTTTATATGTAATCTTCTGTCCGTTCAGAGTTGTATATACTTTAAAGGAATTAAAAAGTGCACAGTTGATAAAGAACATTACGACACGTTTCGTCCATTTTTTTGTTTTCCTAAAAATGGAGTAATAGGACAGATATAGATCTGTATGGGGCAATCTGATGTCTTACTTCTGCTTCTAGATTTCACCCTTTGTGCAGAATGTATTGTCGAGATCATATGTATGTTCCTTTTGCCATTATTCCATACTTGTAATAGAATGTGGCCATTTCTACGAAATTGATGCTGACCTCTTGAAAGTTTGGCCGTTTGAAGCGGTTGAGGAAGGCCTCTGTTCCTTCGAATTGTCCCGCACACTCGCAATTTATTTTTTAAAAGAATTTTAGCCATGTTGACACTATTGTAATAATTATCTTGATATATGTGGTGCCACATATTCTTATACGGTCGAATGACAGATAATACAGTCTCTTCTAATTTCTTTCCATCAGCAGCATACACACAAAAGTTAGATACGTATCCTGTACGAGCTTCAGACAGCACTCTGACCATTAATCCATATTTTGTGATTTTTGCGGGATTATATGTTTTGATTGAAAGTCTACCTCTCCACGGAATTATACAGTCACCCAGAGACAATTGTTGATCTGGTTTATATACATTATTAAATTTTTGCTTTAAATAATCGATGACAGGCTGGACTTTCACAAGCCTATGCGAATTGGGAGAAATGTGGTTATTGTTACAAAAATGCCAGTTTTGCATTATTTGTAAAAATCTGTTTCTGCTCATAACTTTCGAGAAGAATGGCGTTTCTATAGTTGGGTCTGTGGACCAATAATCATAGAGAACGTCCTTCTTTACTTGTCCCATAAGAACGATCAGGCCCAAAAATTTCTTCATTTCAGACACTGTGATGACTGTCCATTTTTTCGTTTTTGATGTAATTCTATATTTTTCCATAATTTGATCATGATACCTATTAGACTCCCTCACGAAGTGCTCAATCAGGTCACTTCCAATGAATAAATTCACAATATCTATTATGCTTTCAGAGGAACTTGGCATAATTTTTACGCCGGGGCTGCCTTCAAAAGGTTCTAAAATTATATTCTTGTCGTTCGTTGACCATGTACCACTGCTGTCTTCAACGTTATTATTTATGTCCTCGTCTTCTGAATCACTGTATATTAGTGATACAGAACGTCGCTTTCGAATCGTTATACCACTGCTATCACTTTCGTCATCAGTACTACTTGCTGAACAGCAATAAAGACAATCTGACAGGTCGTCGAGATAAAACTCACCAACACTATCCTTTTCATTCATCTTTAAGGGCTAAATTTTAGAAAAAAGCAACGATTATCTGAATACAGAATTCGAAATGCTTGCTGCTTGTTACCTGTCAGTTTAACCTAACCAAATCTAACGGAAAAAACAAAAGTCGATTAATCGACGACCGGTCGGTAAACGCTGTGGAATAAAAGTCGAATAAACGACGGCCGGTCGGTAAACGCTGAGAACAAAACGTCGATTAATCGACGGCCGGTCAGTAAAGTGTTAATATAAATCCAATATATATTTATAACAATGTGGATACTGTGACATAACAGAGTAAAAGGATTATTAGTTAAATTAATAAAAAATAACAATTTACTTTCTGTACACTTAAGTGATAACATGTTGTGCACATTATCTACCTAAGTTTGCACACAACAATGATTTCTCTCAAAAATAAATATTTTGTCAAGTTAATATAATTTTTTGATTTCTCAACTTACAAATATTTATATGCTGTAAGATAATCTAAAGATTTATTTTTGGATTTCGAATTTTTAATGAATACATTAAACACGACATGTCAGAATGAACATAAGCCACTACGATATTATCTCCGACACTTTTTAACAAAAACTGTTTGTTGACTTATCCTAATAATTTTAAAAAGACTGTTTTAATACAGCGTTTAAAATAAATTCACAAAAATGCAGTAATTTTCAGTAATTTACATGCAGTTATCCTTTCAAAGATGATATTTATAAATGATAAGTCAACTAGTATAACCCTATAAACACATTCAAAACGTTTTTATATAATACATACATAGGTTTCATTCCATAGCTATCATATACATCTGTCTTAGCAGAATGTTGCAGAAGTAATTTTGTTTCTGCCAGTCTTTTATTTATCACTGCATCATGTAATGCTGTTCTATTTTCTATTCCTGGTATATTAGGCTGTGCACCAAGGCCTAGAAGCACTTTACACAAACTAGTGTATCCTGAATTAACGACTTCTTGCTACAAATATGTATAAGTAAGACAAATAGTTATTTTTAAAGCTTTGGGTACTAAAATATAATTTAATAACTCACTAAAGGCGTCCAACCAGCATTATCTTTTGTATTTGGATTTGCACCAGCAAGTAACAAAAGTTTTACATATTCAATATCATTCTGAAAACACTCAAGGATTTCTTAACATTTATGAATAATTTGTAATTTTTAAATAATTATGGAATTTATTTTAATTCATTTCCTTCAATTTTTAAAAAATAAATGAGAAACAAATAACTACCTTTATACAAGCAACGTGTAATTTTGTCTCTCCTTTGCCATTTTTCTTATTTATATTTTTTTGTGGAATGTGTTTTTGGTTAGAACTTCCAGAAATTCTTTTTAATGGCGTGGAAAGTACTTGAGAGACACAAAAAGCATCTGCAGTTCGGTACTGAATATTTCTAATGCAATTGTAAACCAATAATTAAAGCAATAAATTACAGCAATATTTTCCAGATTAATTTTACAATATGTAATTAATATTTTAATTTTCTTGCACTTTAACTTGTTTATAGAGCTAGTATTTGATTAAAAAAGTAATCGCTTACATAGTTATCCAGTTGGTAATAACATATATTTGTCCTACTTCTTTAATATTTTAAAAATTAATTTTTGTACATTTAAGATTAATTTACAAATGGACCACTTTAGATGATAAAAGTTTAAAAAATAACATTTTCTTATAGAATTCCAGGCACTTTCTTAATTTTTTGATATGTTGAAAATGTTACAAGTGGAGATTATAATAAAATTTTATTAGACTGGTAGTAGAAATGTTGTTAAAGTGACAAATAGTATTCACATATACATACTTTAAAACAAAATGAAAAAATAAACATTCTGCCATTAAATGAATAAAATGGAACAAACATATGTTACAATCCAACATATATTGAATTGTATTAACTTTAGTGTTACCAACCAAAATGTATAAATACAATCACAAAAGTTCTACATCTAAAAAATAAAGTAAATTAAACTGCGCACCCATAAACATTTCAAAATAATGGATGTTATTAATTTAGTTTTCACAACACAAAATACAATAGTGATACATATTCATAAATATCTGTCATTGACAGTTAATGTATTAATTATTATCAACAACATCTATGAAATATTTAGATCTACAAAAGTGTATGTTTTCATATAATTGCACTTTTATTAAATATATTAAATATACTCAACTATTTAAAAGTCTTAATTTGACAATACATGCAAATGTATATTGTTTATTTTACATACCTTTCTCCAATAACTTTTACGATACTATTGCAGTAAGACGCGAGACTTTTAATTAAATGATCACTGTAAATTTCAACTGGCTGGACAGGTGTGCCACACTTTACACATACTGTTTGATTTTTAACACAATTTTTGCAGAAGAAATGACCACAATTGGTAAATGTTACAGCATCTAACGGTTCACCATGACTGAAACAATATTTCCAATAAATATACACAATGATCATCAAGGACATAAACGAGTAACAGAAATTTAAATTTAATAACATACTAAGTAAGTTGTACCTTCAAATATATACAAAATAAACAACAATGTTCCGAATGATACATTACCACTTATTACACACTAACGCATCTGTAAAGTCTTTTAACGCTTCCAAAGTATTTTTCCAAATAGAATCCATCTTCAATGTTATTACATCACAAATAATCACATTTAAAAAGGATTTACTGGTTTCTCAAATGTAACATTTACAATATTAGAGACGATTCGCCGTACGTATGGAGACAGTGCGTGCAAATCATTAATAGTGATTCGGTTTGCTGATCGGTACAGTGGTGCGTGTAGTCCGCTTATCATGAGAGGCGGTAGCGTCTCGCGCCAAGTAGTTGAGTTAGCGCGCGCGACGCTGCTAAGGATAAGGTAAGGTAAGGATAAGGATAAGGATAACTATCTTTGACTAGAGCGGCCGAAAATTTCAACTGCGATTTATTCTTTTCAACATCATTGTATTTAATTTTAACGATTGTCTAGTTGTTAAGGATCACCATGCGCGTACAAAAAGTCCTCAAATATGTGAATTGGGCTAGAAATAGCTGAGATATCGAGATCTCAATTTAACGTGCAGGTACAAATTTCTTTCATTTTCAGTGCACGCATCTACAGATACTATACACTTTTCTGGGTCACACATTTTTACTGCTAGATGGCAGGTGAGCGCAGTCTAATGTGGCGGATGCGTAGTTCCGCACTCGACCGCCGCAGCGCGGGTTGTCGAGGCGAGTTTACATACTTCATGGTACATAGTTCGCGCGTACTGTGTCGAATTTGTTTCTGACCGTTTCCCTTTGTTCCTTCCTTTCTTTCTTCCTACTTCTACATTGTCTTCCGTCGGAGAAACACGTGTGCCTCCCGATTCAAAAACCTAAGTTATAATTCCATCACGTGGTGCAGAACCGTGGCGCGTCGTCATTGGTTAATATATATACATTCGTTAATATTTATACATTGGTTAATAAAATATAGAGAATCCACTCGAGTGATCACAAGCATTTAATACGCGACCTCACCTATACAGGGTGTTTTTCAAATATTGTAACACCGGGAAATGGGGGGTAGCTGAGGCTATTTCAAGTGACTTTTTCATTTTCCGAAATGCAATCTGCGGCTTTGTTAACGAGTTATTAACAGTTAAAGTTGGTTGCGCACCGACGCGTTTTCGTGCTGCTGCGCACATGAGCGCGAACGATTCAGGGACGACTCAAGCCCGTCTCGGTGACAGGAGCCACGGCCACGTATCGCCTCCGAGCCGCGTTCGATCATCAAATAAGAATTTCATGAATTTCACAAATGTTATTAATGA